>NW_028277123.1:662486-993730 GCF_059951505.1 Python bivittatus
TTCTACCTTTCTCAGCATTAAAGCCTTCTCCAGGCACCTGGGTCTTCATGTTGATTGCCATCAAGTTGGTGTTGACACTTAGTGACCACATATATAGACCTTCACAGGAGGATCGGTCCCCCAACCAGGTTCTTCAGCTCTTCCAATGGTGCCCCCATCACTGCTTTAACTGAGTCCCTCCACCTTGCTGCTGGTTGTCCTCTTCTTCTCTTTCCTTCCACTTTTCCCAGCATTATGGACTTCTCCAGAGAGTTACTGTAGATCTTCACATAATATCTCCAAAGTAGGATAATTTGAGCCTGGTCATTGGCTCTTCAAGTAGGAACTTGGATTTGTTCAGCGATCCATTTGATTGTTTTCTTGGGTGTCCACGGTCTTCTCAGTCGTCTTCTCCAACCCCAAAGTTCAAAAGTGTCAATACTCTTCCTATCCTGGTTCTTCAAAGACCAAGAGTGGTGTATGAGCCCTGCAAATGAATATATAATAAAAATAGTTTTACACCCCCTGCTAAACTGGAATTTAAGGGGGAAGCACCAGTTCCAACCACATCTTATTCAACCTTGAGGGACTTTGCAATGGAGAAAACAGAATTTACTCCTGATGTTTGTTGATAGACTTGTGGTGGGATCTGGAAGAGATCCTCCATTGAAGACTACAGACAGGCCATATACCTTTGGGTTGTACAGCAAAGGGAGCCCTTGAATTGCCCAAATCACCTGCAGGGTCCAGAGCAGGGTTTCTCAACCTTGGCAACTTTAAGACGTGGGGACTTCAACTCCCAGAATTCCCCAGCCAGCCATGCTGGCTGGGGAATTCTGGGAGTTGAAGTCCCCACGTCTTAAAGTTGCCAAGGTTGAGATACCCTGGTCCAGAGTATCTTCAAGGGCTGCCCTACGAACAGCATGTGGCCAAATTGGACAGATGTTGGAGACTATTTCTTCTGGTTTCCCTCTCCTTACCCTGCTAGCAATGGATCTCAGTGGCTAATCTCTGGTTAAAGGGAACGTCCGTAAGTCATGGGTGGTGTTAGGAGCGTTTACCCAGGATGGAGTAGGTTTTAGAAGGAGGGGCAATCCCCAGGAAGCGCCCCGTGGATGACAGGAGATTTGCTTTGAATCGGAAAAATTCTGAATTGTTTCCGTTTTAGCAGTTTTTAGAGATGCATTAAAAAAGAACAAGTCTGTTGCCTGGTATAATCCACGCGGAGGACTTTCCACTTAATCGAAGGGGTTTTGAAAAGATGAATCCAATCTGCTTGAGCCCCGTTTTGTATCTGTGCGTGTGTGTTTTACAACGGCTGAGAGCGGTGCTTGTAAGGAAGAGGGAACCTTTCAGAAAGTGGGAAGGAGAAAGGCAATAGGCAGGAAATAAAGCCAGGCTGTTGCTTTGGGGCATGTAAAAAGTCCTCCCGCAGGCTTTTTGCTTTTCCTCTGCCAGAAAAACTGATCCCAGGCAGAGTTTCTCCAAACGCACGTCCAGTTTCTTCTAGCTGAACCTTCCCCAACTGGGGTGCCCTTCATACAGGTAGTCCTCGACTTAAGACCATTCGTTTAGTGACTGTTCGAAGTTACGACAGCGCTAAAAAGTGATTTATGGCCGGTCATCGCACTTATGACCATCGCAGTGTCCCCGCAGTCACGTGATTGTGATCCGGGTGCTTGGTAACTGGCATGTATTTATGAGGATTTATGAGTGATTGCCATTTGCGACCTTCCCAGCTGGCTTCCGACAAGCAAAGTCAATGGGGAACTGCGTGATTCACTTAACGACCGCCACAAAAAATGTAAAATCAGGTCATGTGATGCCTTGCTTAACAACCATACTGCATAACAAAGAATGTTCCAGTCCCTATTGTGGTCGTAAGTCAAGGACTACCTATACGATTGGACCTCAACTCCCAGAATTCTCAGCAGTGGCCCTGCTGGCTGGAGAATTCTGGGAGTTTAAATCCACCCATTTGAGATTGGGGGAACCTGTTCTAGCTCCTCTAGAGCACTCTTTTGTCTTCCTTTCCTCTTTTCTGATCAGAGATAGAGACAGGCCACAACTGACATTATGCTAAGAGAAATAAAATCTGTACATGCTCAGTGGCCTATTTTTCTTCTAGCATTAACTGAGATGTTTGTGGAACAAAACAGCATTTGGCTGTACCTTAGAATAAATATTCTGAATCTCATTCTCTATCAAGTTGTCCTCTTGCCTCTAAACTGGAGGCACAGATGGATTCATTTCCCTGGATGTAGAAATCTAGTATCTCAATATTTTATTTGCTTACCGTATATACTTGCATATAAGCCCATCCACAGATAATGCAACCCTCGATTTTTTTTAACCAAAATACCGTGAAAAATGTGCCATCTGCAGATAAGCTGACCTGCATTTTTCATGTTACTTGGTTAAAAATTCAAGGCTCTGCTTATTTGCAGATGGGCTTCTATGCGAGTGTGTGCACAATGCATTGGGGCTCTTCAAAGGGAGTGGGGGGGATTTTCCTCCCTTTTCTTTCCCTGGGCACCTGGGGGGGGCGGGGGAGGCAAAAGAGCCATCTTCCTCTTGTTTTCTTGCCAAAACAGTTCTCTTGCAGGCTTCATTCCAAAAATGCAAACAGGCTAAGATTAGATTGAAGTGAGGGGGAACCGTGCCTGCGTCTGAAAAAGGCATCTTGTTTCCTAACTGCAAAGCCTCCTCTTCCTTTTTCCTTTTTTAAGATTACTTTAAATGAGTTTTTTTTTCCAAATTTGGCAAGTTTAAGATATGCAGACATGCTAGCTGGGGAATTCTGGGAGCTGAAGTCCAGGCATCTTAAAGTTGCCAAGTTTGAAAAAAACTCATTTAAATAAAGTCCCTTACAGGTAGTCCTCGCTTAACAACCACAATAGGGACTGGAAAATTCATTGTTAAGCCGGGCAGTTAAGCACGTTGCACCTGATTTTATGACCTTTTTTGCAATGGTTGTTAAGCAAATCACATGGTTCCCCACTGATTTTGCTTGCTGGAAGCCGGCTGGGAAGGTTGCAAATGGTGGTCACATGACCCCGGGACATTGCAACCGTTGTAAGTGCCCAGATTGCGATCACGTGACTGCAGGGTGCTACAACTATTGTAAGTGTGAAGATCGGTTGTAAGTCCCTTCGTTCAGCATCACTGAAACTTCAAATGGTCACTAAACGAATGGTTGTTAAGTGAGGACTACCTCCACTTCATCTATGGAATTGAGGGAAGGGTGTGGAGCCTGGAAAAGGGACCTCAGATGAATAGGTGAGGGAGGGCCCTGATTCATACCAGAAAGGCTCTTACCTTCTCATTCTTCTCCTCCCCGCCCAACCTCTGCAACTGCTGTGTGCTCAGTTAATTTTTGCCAATGAGACAGATGTGCAGACTTCAGCCTCTCTTGGGCTGGTCCCACTCCAGATGTGTCTGGATTGACTTCTGGGCCGTTGCCCATCCCAGCACATCTGGAGGTCCACCCTTGATGCAGCTGGCCTTTTGTGGTGAGTGGTGCCGAGTGACAAATGGTGGTTCTCCCTTGCGTTAGAACAGATCCAGGACAGGGGCATGGGGACACCAGAGGGGGACCAGGGGAGGCTTGGTGGCCTTCTGAGGTGTGGAGAAGCGTGCCACAATAGCTAAAATAAAACTGACCCTAACTTTAATCTCCTCTCACCTGCTGCTTCCCGTTCTGTCTATGGGTGCTGTAATCTGAACTTGACCTCTGGCGTTGGGCTGGGGGGGGCGCCTCTGTGAAACAGCCCAGCAGATCTGGTGAGATTTGGCCCTGGGTCCCTGGAGGAGTGAGGAGAGCTGTCCTAGCTGGCATGCCGAAATCCAATTTCATGTTTGTCGTCACTCGTGGCCTTCAATAGCTAGCGAAGAAGGGATACAAAGCCCTCTCTGGTCCCAGCTGGGGGAGGAGATGAGTCCCAGCTCATTGATCCTGCCCTCAGCAGGGGGTTGGACTAGTTGACCTCTGAGGTCCCGGCCAGCGCGATGATTTGATCCTTCGCAATGAATGCTCAGCTGGTACCCGAACGGAAAAATGCTTCCTCCTCCTCCAGAAATGAGTGCAGTTGGAGGATTGTGCCAGCAACAAAGGCGCAAATGGAGGATTCAGGGAACCGTTGCTTAGAGTTACCCAGCTCACACCCCTCATGATCATCCCAGATGTGGCAAACAGGGGCCTGTAAACATTTGCCTACCCGTTCCATGAGATTCAGTACAGGTAGTCCTCACTTAACAACCGTAATAGGGACTGGAAAATTTGTTGTTAAGCAGGGCAGTTGTTAAGCAAGTCGCACCCAATTTTATGACCTTTTTTTTTGCAGCAGTCATTAAGTGAATAATGGCCGTTAAGCGAATCACATGGTTGTTAAGTGAATCACGCAGTTCCCCATTGATTTTGCTTGGGGAGGTCACAAATAGCGAGCGTGTGACCCGAGGGTGCTGCAACCATCATAAATGCGAGCTGGTTGCCAAGCGCCTGCATCGCAATCATGGGACCATTGGGGTGCTGCAACTGTTGTAAGCACGAGGACCAGTTGTACATCCTTTCGTTCAGCACCGTTATAACTTCAAACAGTCACTAAATGAATGGTTGTTGAGTGAGGACTACCTGTATCTCCATTTGCAGGTAGGGCTCCGCACCTCTTTGTGCTCTGCGTCTGCACCGTTTTGGAGCTGTGATAAAAAAGGGAATGCAGATAGACCACCAGTTGGGGGGCTCTCAGAGTTCGAAAAACCCCCATCGGGGCACCCCAGGAGGGGTGTCTGGCATCGGTTTGCATAACTAGAGCAATGCTAGGCACAGATTAGCATGCGATTTGGCACACTTTGTGGTTGTGTGAACTCGCCGGTAGCATTTTTGTGGTGCAAAGCCAATAGTTGTGTTATTGGCTGCAAAATGGGGTGTGCCGAACCACAACTGAGCGTGTACCCTGAATCCATCTGTAGATTTGGGCTGGTAAAATCCAATCTGGGCATTCAGGAGATGGGAGAAATGCCCTTTCTCCCAGGGCCATCTATGAAGGAGGGTCAAAAAAGTCAAGATGGCTGCCACCCCTCTTTTAACCCGTGTGACGTCTTCCTGGGGATTGACCCATCGTGCACACCCTAACCGTGCAGCAGACATGGGCACATCTTTGCTTGGTGCGAAAGCAGTCTTTGCAGAGAGCGGGGCTGCTGGTGGAAAGCTCAGAGCCCGCCCCCCCCTTCCGATGGCTTCCTCCAATATCCATTTTCAAAAGGCTGGTTCGGATATTCCCCAACCGGCTTCCCTCTGTGGATGCAAATGACAAATCGGCGCGCTTCTTTGCCTGTGACCTTGGCGGAATGGCTGGGAAGCCAATAAAACCGACAAACTCTGTTGCCTTCTGATAGGGATATAAAAACTATAATTACTTCAGCAATGAGTTATGAGTCGTTGGAAGTGGGGCCTTCCTCCTCTCTCTCCTCTGTCCCCCCACCCCTCCCTCTGTTTTTGTTTTATTGAATTATCCAGAGGTATTCTGCAAAGAGAGGTAGCAGATGGCTGGCGGTGGCCAGGCGTTTAATAGGTTGAAATACTGCCCGTCAGAGGGTCGCCTTGCCACCGTGCTGGGTGCATATCCCACGTCCCCCGTTGCCTCCCTGCCCCAGGTGGCTTGGTTTGAGTTTACAGCCGTGCGGGAGGGGCGTTGTGGCGTTTGGGGGAAAGGTGGACTCGCCACGCGGCGTGGGTCTGCCGCACTGCCGGACGTCTGCCGCTTCCCCGCTCTGCTTCCGCAACACTCCCGTCCGGGATTTCCGCCCCTCTGGAAGTGGAGAGTAAGACCCCCCCCCCCATTCGTGATTCTTACTCTCTTGACAGCAGCCTTCTGCTAATAAAGTTGGGGGGGGATTCGGGGAGACAAAATGGGGACGTTGGGAAATGAGAGCGAGATGTAAGCAGGGACAATGCACTTCCGATATCTGAAGAAAGAGCCCCAATATTTAAAATAAAACTAACCCCAACCTGAATCTTCTCTCACCCGCTGCTCCCGGGTCAGCCTATTGAAACTGGCCCGGATGTGGTCGATGTAAAATATTTGCGATCGGTTGCAGCCGTTGCAACCCTGCTGGTCTCTGTGGGTGGAAATGGCGAAGGCCGGGAAGACGGAGCAGCTCAGATTTGGGTGGGAACGTTAGCGCTTTCTGCTCCACATTCCCGAAATGCAAAATATTCAGGTGCAGGAAAAGAGGATCTCCCGAATTCCTGTTCCGTTTATTTCATACGGGTAGTCCCCATCCAGCGGGCTGGCTAGGGAAGTCTGGGAGTTGAAGTCCACCCATCTTCAGGTTGAGAAGCCTACTGTAGATGTTGAAACCCTAGACAAATCCTTGGGGTCTCCTTCTCGTTCCTGCCTGATATTATGGACTGCCCACCCTCCTTTCTGCACTGGAAGCTGGTTCCCGTCTTCTTTTGATTTTGCAACGGTCCCGTTTCCTTCCTACTGTTTTTAGCTGGCCAGAAGAGCCACTGCTCCAACCTCTGCCCATCTTCCCCAACACAACCTTGTGCTTTGAAACAAGGGCCTTCTGCTGAGAACAATGCCCCCCTTCTACAGAGCGAAACAGCCTTCTCGTCTTGATTTTTTTTTTTTTTGTCCCCGTGCATCTGTTATTCCAAAGAAGGAATTGCTTTTTCGAAACCAAGCCAAACCAGCACTTCACTCCAGCAGCAGGATGGGAATGACTCCCACCTTTTGGGGGAGAATAAAAGGATTTTTGTCTCGCCATGCGGAGCATAGATCCAGTTCCTGTTAAAGAGACAGGCGTCTTCCCCAACCTGGTGTCCTCTGGATGCTTGAAATGCGACGGCTCCAAATTTCTAGCCAGCATCCCTGAAGTGTGGGAGGTTCAGGGTGTTTATTTTATTTTTATTTATTCCTCATATTTAGATGGGTGCCCGTCTCACCAGCGTGACTCTGGGTGGTGTACGATAAAAAACAAGTCATAAAATGGACAACGTTAGAAAAATTCCACAATGAAAAAAGAGATCAGTATTATTAAAAGACTAGGAGAGAGCGTATCCAGTATTTCTGGAAAGCATCACGTTAGGATTAGGGTTAGGTTAGCCAGAAATACAAATATTTCTAAGGGCCTAGATTGATAGCCAGGGTCTTTTCATGTCCCTTTACCACAGTGTTTCTCAACCTTGGCCACTTTAAGATGAGTGGACTTCAACTCCCAGAATTCCCCAGCCAGCATGGCTGGCTGGGGAATTCTGGGAGTTGAAGTCCACTCATCTTAAAGTGGCCAAGGTTGAGAAACACTGCTTTAGCATAATTTACACTGAGTCTGGGGTCCCTTCAGATCTTGTCATTCCAAGTCTTGCTCTTCTGCTCCCTTTGAATTTCAGTTTCTTTTCCCTCTGGGAATCATTTGGCATTGGTCTCTATTAAATGTTGGGCTTCCTCAATAGTGTCATTTCCAAACTGGGGGATTGCATCATTCTGCCATCGTCCCCATCCCATCTGAGGACTGTGGGTGCGGGTACCTTTAGGCTGGCGAAGAGAAAATTTGCAGGGAAGGCGAGGGGCATTTTCAGATATCTGGAGGGGGGGCAGATGGATAGGCTGAGCTTGAATTCCAAGGGGGCTGCACTTGGCGGGGGGAGAAGCTGCTGAGAAGATCAGGGGTGGTTCATGGGCAAAGGCAGGCAGGGACAGGGGGCACCCTCGGGGGTCAAGATGGCAAGCACAACCTCATGATTGAAGCCCCAGACCCTTTTTCTGCGCATCACCCGTGCAACTACCAATTTGATTTTTTTTTTTTTTGGGGACACCCCCACAGACCCACGGGATGGGGTTCCTTCCAGGTAAGGTGCCCAAGGCCATTGTCTCTCTTCCCCACCCCGCAAAAGCCATGTTGCATCGTCTCTATTTCAAATCAGAGGAAAGTTATCGATAAAGGACCGGTCTTTTGTCCTTTATGTCTCTGAGCACTTTTCCAGCGTGCTCAGAATTAAGATTCGTTGCAGAATTTTGAGTTATGTTTTTTTTTTTAAGTGCAAAATTCGGATTCCGTCTGAGCAAATCGGAAAGGTTTTCAGGGGGGAATTAATATCAGGTCCTCCCACCTGTCTCTCTCTCTCTGTCTCTAGAGATGGGGGGAGGAATAAACACAGCCCCCCCCCTTATTCTGCCATCCCCCACCCTGTTTGGAAAGAAACAGCCGGGTGGTTGGAAGGAGAGAAGGAAGCACAGGTGTTTCTCCCCCCCCCCCCCCGCCAACCATTGCCCTGTTTTGCAAATCACATCCTCAGCAATGGCTGTTATTTCGAGGATGTGCCCTGGAGACTTTGCTTTCATCATCTCTGCAGGAGGCCATTAGCTAATAAGGCTTCGGGGAGGCCGCAAAGCTGGAAGTGAATTTGCCCGTAGGGTGGGATATTAATCGAGTAGCTCTGATGCAAAGATGATGAGAGGATTCGATTTCTGGGTCAGCGGTGGGCTAAGAGCAGTGTTTCTCAGCCTCGGCAACTTTAAGAGGGGTGGACTTCAACTCCCAGAATTCCCCAGCCAGCTGGGGAATTCTGGGAGTTGAAGTCCACCCCTCTTAAAGTTGCCGAGGCTGAGAAACGCTAAGAGCGGTGTGCAGAAGTCCTCTCCCCTGGAAGAAGATGCCCATCGTTGTCCTTTGAAAAAAGCTGTGTGCTCAGACTTCCACCTTTGAATTTTTATTTAAAAGATTTATACGGCCGCCCCGCCTAAACAACTCTGGGCGGCTTGCAACAACAGTAAAACCAGTAACCCTAAAACAACCGTGAAACAATAAAACGATCAAATGAAACTAAAAACCCTGCATCTTAAATCATCCCCTTAGGATGCCCCATGGCAAACTCGTTACCCTCCTTCCATTCTTCCTATCCTGTCCTGTCCCGTGCTGTGCCATGCCGTGCCGTGCCATGCCACCCCAGCACCTGGGTAAAAAGCCAGGTCTCGATGGGTGTCCGGAAGACTAAAAAAGTGGGGGCCTGTTGAATCGCCAGGGGGAGGGTGTTCCCTAAGGTAGGGGCAGCCACAGAAAAGGCACACTTCCGAGGTCCCACTAGGTGGCAGGATTTCAGGGAAGGGGTCCAGAGTGTGCCCACCCTATCTGATCTAGTGGGGTGGGCAGATGCAGGTAGTCCTTGCTTAATGACCATTCATTTAGCGGCCATATGACAGCGCTACAAAAGTTATGGCCGGTGCCCAAAGTTACGACTGTTGTAACACCCCCGCAGTCGCGTGATCACGATCCGGGCACTAGGCAGCCAGCTCACACTTATGATGGTTGCAGTGTCCTGGGATCACGCAATCGCCATTTGCGACCTTCCCGGCCGGCTTCCAGCAAGCAAAGTCAGTGGGAAATCATGTGATTCACTTAACAACTGTATGATTCACTTAATGACTGCTGCAAAAAGTGGTGAAATCAGGTGCAGTCACCTGATGCTTTGCTTAACCACCACCTCGCTTAATGGAAAACCAATTTTCCGGTCCCTGTTGTGGTCGTTATGCGAGGACTACCTGTATTTTCACAGAGAGGCAGTCCCTCAGATGGCCAGGTCCCGTGCCACGTAGGGCTTTAAAGGTAATAACCAGCACCTTGAGTTGCACCTGGAAGGAAACCGGGAGCCGGTGCAGCTCATGCAACAGAGGTGTAACGCGGTCAAACCTATGAACACCCAATACTGTGCGCACCGCTGCATTCTGGACCAGTTGTAACTTCCAAGTAGTCTTCAAGGGCAGCCCCATGTAAAGTGCACTGCAGTAACCCAAAAGGGAAGGGTCTAAGGCATGAGTGACTGTGACATTAGCTGCAGGGCAATTCAGGCTTTGGAGTGGCCCAACCCCCCGTAGGGAGCAGGGCCCCCCACCTGGCTTTCCGTGGTTAAACGTGGCCCTTAGCTGAAAGGAAGTTCGCCTCTTGACAGCTCCTCCATGGGGCCCAGAGGCTGGTGCCAGAAAGCAGGGTGAGGTGGAGGTTCCCCCCCTCTGCAGAGACCCTCCGTTGTCTGCTTGGCCTGCCAAAGGATCCAGGTTCAAGTCTTAGCATCTCCGGTTTAAAGTGGATCAGGCCTACAGAAACGCAGGAAAGTTGCCTAGCCAGAAGATGCAGGGTTTAGATGAAGGAGCAAAAAAAGAACCCAGAGAAGAACATGTCAACTTTTTTTTTTTTTTTTAATATTTTGCTTTGGAGAAATGTTCAAAGCCATCTGGTGAACTGTAATCTCCCGCCCCCCCCCCCCCAAGAAGTATGTCCATTTTCCCAGGCCTTTCTCCATGGTTGGCACTGTCTCTTTCTCTCCCCAAGAATTAGTTAAGAATTTGTACGGGGGAGGGCTTTCGCGGCTGACATCAGTGAAACCGTGATGAGCTTTCGGGCTGAATGGCCGGGGTCTAATTGTCTTTTGTTCGGACATTAATTAAGGGTTTATCCAGCTTTCATGGCATGCCATTCCTTCCTCCTCTCTCTAAACAAAGCGCACGCACCTGGAAACGCATCCAGAGGGGATGGGGCTGGGAGCATCACGGGGAACAGACTTGGGGTAGAATTTTTGACCCAGTTCTGGGTCTCCGAGAGGCGTCCCAGTTTTCTTCCTGGGCATCTTCTTCTGGAATCGTAGAGTCCCAGGGCCGGAAGAGACCTTGAACCTTGAAGAAGACCTCCAGCCGCCCAACGCGGGAATTCCCAGACCATCCCAGGCCAACGGCTGACCAATCTTTGCTTGAAAACTTCAGCAGGCAGGCTGGATTGCACCTGAATGCTGAGGAATGCCGCTTCTGGTGTGACGACCATTGAAATTAGCGTCCAGCACTGTACGGACTTTATGCATTATGCGTCACTCCTTCTCTTCTCTCTCTACCAGCTAAGCTCAGATGAGAACCCTTTCCCGTGGTTTTTTTTGTTTTTTTTAGATGTTTTATCCCGCCTTTCTTATTTTTATAAATAACTCAAGGCAGCAAACATACCTCATCCTCCTTCCTCCTCCTATTTTCCCCACAGCAACAGCCCTGTGAGGTGGGTTGGGCTGAGAGGGAGGAACTGGCCTAAAGTCACCCAGCCGGCTTTCAGGCCTAAGACAGGATTAGAACTCACCATCTCCTGGTCTCTAGCCTGATGCTTTGACCACTGGACCAAACTGTATTTCTGGGGTTACTTCTTCTCAAACCAGAGAGGGAGGGAGGGAGGGAGGAAGAAAAAAAGGAGGGAGGGAGGGAGGGAAGGGAGGGAGGAAGGAAGGAAGGAAGGAAGGAAGGAAGGAAGGAAGGAAGGAAGGAAGGAAGGAAGGAAGGAGGGAAGGAAGGAAGGAGAGGGAAGGAAAAGGAAGGAAGGAAGGAGAGGGAAGGAAGGAGAAAGGGAAGGAGGAGGAAGGGAAGAAGGAGAAATGGAGGGAGGGAGGAATATCTCTACTGAGATTTTGCTGAAGTGACTGAGCACAATCTACCATTCTTTTTAATACATACGAATGCCTCCTTCTATTCTCTGTGCAATTATTTTTCTCTTTTCCGTGTGTGGTTATTTTCAGCCAGCCTTTTCATTAGATGCCCCCAGATCTGATTTAGCACAAAGCTTGAAATGATCAAAGTGACCAGAGCAGAGGGGAAATGACCAAATGATTAGAGATCTCAGCCCCATCCCTACCCTGCCGCGGAGTGACCGCTGACAGCCTCTTGCCCAACAAAGAGATCTGCAGAATGTAAAAGTTGCCCACTGACTTTGAAGGTGGCCTGGAAGACATCTTACTCCTGTGTGGAGTTTGAGCCCAGCAAGAAGTCTGGTGGCCACTAAAAAAATTCTACAGGGCACCCTTGAATTCCTTTATGAAAGCCCGCCTCCTCTTGATCCCATGCATGTTTGGATCAGATAGTCAGTGAAGGTTGCAGAAGAAGATAGAAAGAATAAGACCCTCCTTTTGCTGTCTTTCTGGAATACCAAGCAAATTTTGGAGAATGCTGGTTGGGGACCGTCTAGTCCAACCTTGCTGTGAGAGATCTGGAAGGCCTTCTAAGAATACAGTTGCTTGTCTTCATGCCAACTAGAATGATGCTTTTGAAATACTACGTGGTTGGATGACCCTGCTCCTGTCTAAATGTATAGTCTCATTTACAGTTTCTGAAACTTAAGAACAAAGATAAAATTATTGTGGCTCTCTAGCTGTAAGAGGTGGCCCCCAGACTGATGAAGGTTCTGGAGACCTTTCTGCAGGAGCATCTCCAAGGGGAGTGTCCATCAGAAGAGTTAAGATGGTAGCCAAGGCCATATGATTGCAGCACCTTCTTGACTTTCCTGACTCCCCAATCTTTTTATAAACAGCCAGCTGCAAGCTGTCTTGTTATCAGTGAAAAAAACACCAAACCACAGAGAGTCTGTTAGAAAATCAGAAAGCCTCTACCTTAATGCAGGCGAGGATGCACTGATTCTAAATGGGAAGTAATTCAGTTATGGAATTCTTGTAACCTCATCCTTTCCATCTCAATGAGTCTTGCTAAAGAGAACTCTGAGAGAATTGTGGTGGGGAACGAATCACTTTGGTTTTAAGGCGACTCACAAATGTTCTCTGGGCTTCTGCCAAAGAGGTTAAAGTGGTTGAATGGCTGACCACACTGGGTGGTGAATGCGTCTGTGCGTGATGAAGTGAAATGGGTAACCATGGAGAAGATGGTGGTCTGGCCATTCGTGGAGAAGTCCTTTGTCCCGGGCTCACAAGCGTTGACTCATAATCTGGTTCATTATGGCACTACATCTGTTGAACTAATCTTCCACCTGGAAATGCAGTCCACGTTCAAGCCAACTTACTTCCTTGGGTTGTTTGGGGAAGATGGGAAGAGGGAGTGCTATGTACATTGTCTTGAACTCCTGTATGAAAGGTGGAATATAAATCAAATAAATAAAACCAGAACACCAAAGTATGGGTAACATATAATAATATAGAATAGGGGAAGTCCAGAAATGAGATGCATTGAGATCCAAGAAACTTCTCTGTAACGTGGAGTTTGATGGAAGTCAAGGCTGCTCCTTATAGATTAACATTGATCTGGAACTTTGCCATGCCTAGGTTGCTATACCACGGGTTTCTGACCCTGCCAGAGCACAACTGGCCCAGGTCAAGCTTGGCTACTCCTGAGTAGGCCTACCAGGCTCCATTATTGCTTAGCAGAACGAAGCAGGCCTACTTCTCTCCAGCTTCTGATGTTCTACCTTCAGGCACCACCATTCTTGAAGGCTGGGTGGCAGAGACTCCTGTCTTGGGCCACAATCTGGCAGATGCAGGGAGATGGTGGAATCTGTTGTTTGGTGGCATCATTGTTGGGACTTGGAAGCCTTCATTTGGTTCTTAGGATACCTCCTCTACGAACCTACCTAAAAGACAGGACCGTGGCACTTAAGACCATCAGTCATAGATATATCTTTTCAGGACAAGGGATTGGAGAGGTTGATGCCAGTGCAGCTGCAGACGTTCTTGGAGGAGATTGATGTTCTTGCTCTTGGTCTGTTTCATCTGGATTCAGCCCGGGTTTGGGACAGAACCAGGGATGGGTGCCCTGGTGGATGACCTGTGGGAGAAAGTATGACTTTGTTGAACCTGCTTGATCCCTTGGTGGCTCTTGACACCATTAACCATAATGGCCTCATGAAGCATCTGTAGAAGTAGAGTCCTAGAATGGTTCCACACCAACTTTCAACATGGTCTTGGAGAACAGTAGGAGGTGACCATACCTCTGCTGTGGCGTGCCACGAGGAACTCTTCGGTCTCCTGTGCTACTGAATGGAGCCCCTGAGGGTGGTCATTAGGAGTTGCCGCGGGGGGGGGCTAGGTGTCAAAATATGCTAATGACTCTACCTCTCTATGACGTCTGAATCAGGAGAGTTGTTACTTATTTCTCAGACTGATCTCATGCCTTTCCTCCAGGAGTTCAAAATGGTGTACCTAGTGGCCCTCCCTCCTATCTTTTCCCCACAACAACAACTCTGAGAGGTAGGTAGGGCTGAGAATGACTGGCCCAGTGTTCCCCCAAGGAGCTTCCGTGGCTGAGGGGGATTTGAACCCAGGTCTCCCCACTCCTAGTCCAAAACAACTGCTCGCCCACGATGTCATTTATATTCTGAACCAAGATAGAGATGGAACGGATAAGAGCCACAAAATTGAAATTAAATTGGGGCAGGATTGAATTGTGGGTTGGTTAAGTGTGTAGGAATTGGGGTGCTTGCCTGTTCTCGATGGGGTTGCCTTCAGAAAGGACAGGTAGGTGGTTTAGGGGCCGTCCTGCAGGCATCGCTGTCATTGGGGGCTGGATACCTGGGTGTGTGCAAAAACATGTCTAATTTGAGTCAGTTGGACCTCAAAACACTTCCGGAGCAACCAGAAACTTGCAGCCAAGTCAGAACCACCAGCTTCAAACTCAGAACAGCTTTTCTGGTCTGGAATATGGTGATGTCTAAATATTGCAATAAATAATGATAAATGAATAAATATTACAAGCTCAAAACAGGCCTGGCAAGCTCCAAACTCTTTGATTTCAAAACACTGTGCACATCGCTGAAACCCTGTTTTCCGGCTTTGGCTAGTAGACCCGCTGAAGGCGCTGTTTTCCTGAACAGCCGCGGTTGTCCACTCCCTGCTAGCTTCGCAAATAGACTACTGCAGTGTGTTGTGTGTGAGGCTGCCCTTGTGCCTAATCGGCACATTGCAGCTGGTGTAGCGCGTGAGAGCCAGTGGCTGAAGTCGGCATTGGGTATGCCTTCCTCTTCCGCTGGAGCAACTGCTGGATGCCAAGAATCTGCTTTTGGGGTGTGTGTGTGTGTTTTAACCTGTTCAGTCGTGTCCGATTCTCAGAGATTGCCTGGACTGGTCCCTGCAGTTTTCTTGGCAAGGTTTTTCAGAAGGGGGTTGCCATTGCCTCTTTCCTGGGGCTGAGAGAGAGGGACTGGCCCAAAGTCACCCAGCTGGCTCTGTGCCCAAGGCAGGACTAGAACTCACGGCCTCCTGGTTTCTAGCCTGGTGCCTTAACTGCTACCCCAAACTGACCCTAACTAGCTAGGCATCATTTTATGTCTGTCTGTCTGTCTGTCTGTCTGTCTGTCTCTCTCTCTCTCTCTCTCTCTCTCACACACATTTATATAGCCACCCATCTCACACAAAGGTCACTTTAAATAAAATAACAAATGGGTAAAAACCATCATTATAAAACATAAAAACATTATTATTAAAATACAACATCATCAAAAAGTTTTAAAGTTTAATATTGTAAAATATACAAACCCCACGGAGAAAGAATATTAATCATCATGGAGCCATCTAAGAATGTCTCCGGTCCCCCAAGACCCTTAGGTGTCACGATCCCCAAAGAACTGCCTTGGAATAGCAGGAGTGTCTGCTGTGGGGGCGCTCGCCCTAGGAAGTCAACTGACATAACTTAATTCCCAGGATTTATTTATTTTTTTAAATCCAAGCAAAAGATGGGGGCGGGGGGGAAGGTGCTTTGATGATTCCTTGCCAGCAAAAAACAGGCCAGGAATGGCCAATATGCCTCTGGCTGGCCTGTTTTTGGCCAGCAAGCGGGGGACAAAAGGGCCTTTTGCAGCGTCCGAGTGTGTGCAATGATGTTATCCAGCCAGCCCTGCCCTGCCCTGGCCTGGCCTCGCAAGGCAGGCCCCTTAAAGGGAAATTTGCAGAGTGACGTCCTTGCTAGGCAGGGCCGGTGATAACATTTCCTCCTTTGCTGCGGGCCCCCCACCCCGTTCAAGAAGCACGAGGAGATGCCTTCTTGCTCCCTGCGGCTATCTCTGTGCTGACCCCTGAACTCCGCCGTGCTCTGAGTCTCCCCGAAGAGCAGGAGGCTTCTCATAAAACGTCTTCGAGCGCCTCTTGAAGGCCTCTCCGGACCCCCAGGCTGCCTCTGCGGAAGGGTGGTTCTTCTGCCTCTGGCTTCCTCCCCGCTCCCCATTTTTAATGAGCGTTGCTTTAATGCATGCATATATATATACATATTATCTTACCCCCACCTCTGTGCATAGAAAGTCGTTAACGGTAGCCACGTGGGCATCAGCTGCACAGTAAAAGCACAACGAAGCACCCGTCCTGAAGGTTGAAAAACGGTACAGTGAAATCAAGCAATACCAGCCACAGTGATCATAAATCGGGGGTGCCTTTTCCTCCCCTGCAGCTGATCTGTTTTTGAGCTCCTACGGCTCCTTGAACCATTGAACTTGTTCTGGTTTTGTTTTCCTGTTGCCCCCCCCCTTTTTTTTAATGAATAATGGTTGCAAAATATTTTTAACACATTGCTTTTTTTGTTTTTAGATTTTTTTTGGTGTCCTTCATGCATTATATGTCACTCCAGCTCTTCTCTCTTTACCAGCTAAGCTCCGATGAGATCCCTTTCCCCGTGTTTAGATTTTTTATCCCGCCTTTATTATTTTTATGAATAACTCAAGGCGGTGAATCATGCTCCTTCCTCCTCTGATTTTCCCCGCCACAACATCCCTGTGAGGTGGGCCGGGCTGAGAGAGAGGGACTTTTACGGTTACGTTTTTATTATTTGTATTGTAGCCTGCTTTGAGATGGGATGGGATGGGATGGGAAGGTTGATTGATTGACTGATTGATTGACTGATTGATTGATTGATTGACAGATTGATTTGCTCACACATCCATTAAATACATGAGCCCCCTGCCCAGGTTGCAGGAAATCTCAGAGCGGAAGCCCCCGCAGCAAACACCTCTCCATGAATTTCCAACAAAGGGAAACGTCTCCGTTGTCGGTTCTTGTTGCATTTTTCCGGCAAGAGGTGTCGCCTGATAATCAACCAAAATCTGCCCTCCTTTGACTTTAACCCAAAGGTGCATCTCTCTGAAATAAATCCTGGCCTTCTTCGTTAGGGTGTTAGAAACAGCTCATCGAGCCCTCGCAAGCAGAAAGCAAGAAGAACGATCTGAGGCTGGCTCCCGGCCACACTGCTTTTCTACCTGCAGGGATTTCTTTACTGCCCTGGAACGCAAAGCGATGCCTCACGGCTGTTCCTCCGAACTGGCCCAGCTCACTTGGACTTGGCGATGGCACTTTGTCCTTCCTAGGCCAGCGCCTGTGTGCTTAAAATAGCGAAGGTTACGTGATGGTTCAACCATGAATCCCAGATAGGAGCATGAGGGCCCGTAGCCGGTTAATAACTGGGCTGCTCTCTCTATCCCTCGGGCGCAATCCAGCTTGCTAAGATCTCTGAGGGGTGGGCCCCTGTGGGCCTCCGTGGTTCGCCTTTACGTCAGCTTGCTTGCCCAACGTGGTCGCGGGGGTCTTCGAAAACCCAGTTTGGGCGTCTCCTCTGGTTGTGAAAGGGTTGGGGAAGCTACACTGAAATAAATAAGCCCAGGAGGGGCGATTTGATCCTTCTGGTACGTTGCATTTTGACAATAATAAGCTATCTATAACGAGGAGGAGCCTTTGATGAGTGGACAGCTTTCATCCAGATGGGAGGAGGGAGGATGAAAATTTATGGGGAGGCTGCAAACAAGCCCTGATCCTCCCTTCTTCCCCCCCCCGCCCCCCCCCAGCAAGTGTGGAAAGATCTAATTTAGCTCCCATAAAAGAAGATGTTTTTCAGGGAGCGGGGAGAGTAGTGCAGAAATGTTCTTGTATGGGTTTATTAATTTCCTTTTTCAGAGGGAGAGCAAGCAGAACGAACAGATTGCAGTCGGTTGTTGCTAAGCGGCTGCTGCTTGGAGCAGCTTGGGAGGGGAGCGCCCGGCTGCCGTCGGTGCTGGGGAGAGCGCGAAGCAGCCCGCTGACCTTCAGGTCAATAGTCAGGCCGCGGAGGAGAAAGTGGAAGGGAAAGAGCGGGTCCTGCAGGCTGGATCGGGCCATTCGGCCCAGCGTTGGGTCACACGCCAGTGTCCAAAGGCAAGCAAGCTCTAAACCGTTTCTTTTCAAACTCGGCACCTTGAAGATGGGTGGCCTTCAGCTCCCAGAATTCCCCAGCCAGCATGCTTTAATGCATGGGACTTCAATCCCCAGAGTTCCTCAGCCAGCATGCTGGCTGGGGAATTCTGGGAGTTGAAATCCACCCACCTTAAAGTTGCCAAGGTTGAAAAGCCCTGCTCTAAACCCTTTTGTACAACTCAGCCCAAGTATTGTACAAGCCCCTTTTGCCTACGGCCCATAAAACTGTTTCCTGTTTTCAGTGTGAACTGAAGTCCGAGCGGAAGGCATCAGGAGCAAAGACGGTTTGGATGTGCCAGGGAGATGGAGAGGAAATGCAGAGGTTTGTTTGCCAGCATCTGCTTCCTGGTGCTTTGTAACCAGTTTTGAATCGGGAGCAAGTTGTGAGTTCGAAAGCCTGATGTGGGTCGTGGGCAATTCAGAGCAAAAAGAGACAGTCAATGGGGATGATACGCAGGGATTCACAGGATCTCGCCGAATATGGGTGTATTATGTTGGGTATATTTATTCTGTTTTAACTCTCCCTAACGGGCCGCCCAGAGTCCCCCATTGTGGGGAGATGGGTGGGGACAAGTCTATTAAATAAATAAATAAAAATAAATAAATAAATAAATAAATAAATAAACTCATATTTACTCTTTTTATTGTAAACTGCCCAGAGTCGCTCTGCAGTGGGCGGTGACAAATTGGAGGGAGGGAGGGAGGGAGGACAGACGGACGGACGGATGAGCCATTTGGAATATGGGCTTCTCCTCTGCCTTTCTCTCAGCCCCACATGGGCAACCAGGTCAGAAAATCCCCTCCACTGGAAGGCTAAAACTTTTTTTTTTTTAAGTTTGGCTCTAATAACAGAATCCTGCAAGTCGGATTGTGCTGGACCTCCTTCCCCGTCTTAAGTGAATCAGGGAGGGGTCTGTCTGAGCCGCTTCCAGATGTTATCTGGCCATTCTGGACTTAAAAAATGTTCCAGCCCTTTTGCCCAGGGGCCCTCCACTGGGGGGGGGTCAAGAGGGTGGCCACAGCAGCGCCATCACCCCCGGCCCTTCTTTATAGCCGTGATTTCTCGGCTTCTGGAATTCATTCTGATCCCTTCACTGTGGTCATA
Organism: Python bivittatus; assembly: GCF_059951505.1. NCBI lineage: Eukaryota > Metazoa > Chordata > Lepidosauria > Squamata > Pythonidae > Python > Python bivittatus. The sequence continues at coordinate 681,524 of NW_028277123.1, forward strand.
AGAGGAGTTGGTGCTTTTTAAGTACGAAATTAATTAATGCTAATTCGTCTCTGTGTTTGCTTTCTCGCGTTGGTGGACCTGTGGTGGTGCACACGCGTGTGCTGAGAAGCCCAGGGCGGGTGCCTACGCTCGGCTCCGGGTCACCTGACCGGAGGGAGGGAGGGAGGGAGGGAGGGGGCTCAGAATGGAGGGGGCAGCAGCATCCTGAGCCGCAGCCCCTCCCGCGGGGACGCATTACGGTACTGTTTCCAAGATGATTCTCTCTGCAGCCCCTGGCTGGATCTGGTTCCTTTTCAAACTCGACCTGCTTAGTTTCCGGCCTTGCCCCGCTGACGGACGGGTGGACAGAGAGACGGACGGGGTCCCAAGCCCGGCTTCTGTCCACAGCGCTGTTGGGTTGGAGAGAATCCCAAGGAAGGGAAGGGGAAGAGCGCGGAGCTCGCCTTCTGGAATTCTTCCAGCCCCGTTTACCAGCCACAGCCGTGGGAGGCGTCTGCGTCATCAGGTGGCATCTGGGCATGTGGGCGCACTCCGCTGCCCTGGGCCAGACTCGACCCATTTCCAAGCGGCCTCTTCCTTTTGCCAGCTTCTCCCCCAGCACCAGCTTTTTTCAGAGCATCAGGCAGGCAAGCAGGCAGAATCCCAGCCCCCTTAATATAATTTCTTTCCCCCCGTTGAGTTGAAAAGAATTCTTCAAAAAATCCTTCCCCAACCCACGGACAAAGCCGCAGGCTTCATAGCCCACATCCCCTCGCCAGAAATGTTCAGAGTGGCCCAGAGTCATCAAAGCTTCTGTGATGAAAAAACGAAATCTCCCAGCAGAGTTGGGCTCTTGGGGACTCCTTGCGGTTTGCTTGGCAACAGGACAAAAGTGGTTTCTCTGTACTGCTTCCTGGGACACTCTTTTTTTTTTTTTTTTATAATGTTTTTTTTATTTTTACAACAAACACAAAACAAACATGAACAAACAAAAACATAAAAAGGCATAAAAAAGCATCTTCCATTTTATACCGTGTGTCAACCAGTTAAACTCGTTGGTGCCCCTTTCATAATCTTAAATTCTCATATCATCTATTCAAAAATATACTTGTATACTTATCAATTAACAATTATTAATCATTCATAGCTAATCTATAAAATCATATATTACAAAAAATTTTAACTTTCAATAGGATTAGTAATACATCTCCATCTATCTATTATATGTGTATATATATAATAATTAATATCAAATTTCTATTATAAAATTTCCTAATCTATTACATTACTATATTTTCTCATCTAATCATTAATAAAAACAAATCCCGTGTCATATAAAATTGCTTATCTTCTTACTCTAATTTCAAATCTCAATTTAACTCATCTCTGCACATTCCATAATTTTGAATAACTTCCTCCTGCATAAGTACTTTTTAATTTTTCCAATTCTTAAGAGTTACAATTCTAACCAATATCAGTTACAGTATCATTACAATTCTAACCAAGTTACAGTTCTAACCAGATTTCACTACATGTTATACAATTTTTAACTATATATCTCAGATTTATACTTTATTCCAGCGCTTGCATAATTTTGAGTTCACCCTTTTCATTCAATGTCCCAAAATATCTGGCTGTTCATTCCTTTTTTCTATATTATTGGATAAGAGAAAGCAATAATAAGTGTCCTTTTGAACATTCTGCTTTTGGAAGCTTCTGTCAGTTCCATCATTGTTGTATTCCCCTGATTTTCTCTTTAAACATCTGCAATAGTTTCTTTCAATATTGTTTTACTTCTTCTTTTTGTACATTCTCTTAGTACGATTTTCCATTATAATCTTGTATAATCTTTTTCTCACCCTCAGTGCCAAGAACAAATCTGTCTCTCTTCATTTATCAGTTGATTAACCCTTTTAATTCTCAGTTTATAGGCCTCACAATAATTCCGTTTAATGTTTCTGATTTCTTGTACTATTTCTTCCTTTTCCAATGATCCCGTTTTATGTTTAATTAAGTCCATTTTAGCTTTAATATCTTTTTTTTTTTTTTTGAGAGTTTCTGCAGCTCTTCTTCCAATTTTTTATAGTCATCCTCAATAGTTTAAAGATCTTTTTCTGCATTGTGTTTCTCGTATAGTCTATTATCTTGATAAACCTTCATTGAGTCAAAGGATTCTTTATCTTTGTTCTTGCCAAAAATAATATAAAAAAATAAGCAAAAGGAGATAAAAAAAAAAAAGAAGGAAAAATAAAAAGAAAAGGAAAAGAAGGAAAAGGCTAAGCCTCTTTAAAAAAAAAAATCCATCTGGGGGGAATAGAAAGCAAAGCAGAGCTTCTAGCAGAAAAAGAGCTACTGCCACTAATCAAGGCTCTTGTGACTGGCTCAAACTTTCCATCTTAATGTTTTCAAAGTCGCTTTCAACTCCACTTTCTTGTTTATAGTTACGGATGGCACCTGTATAAACATGCACATCCCACTATCTTTTTAGAAAGCACAGGGTCTTTGAGCGTGCGTCACAATGAAAAAAAAAGCACTAATTCGCGCCTCTAAATGGCAGTGCAACTTTCTTTCATTTACTTTCTCTTAACTCCACTTTCCCCATTTCAAAGTCAAAAAGATATAAATTTCTTATAACAATAAAAAAATCTTAGTAAAAAAAAGGCTTAAAATATAAAGTTATTGAGTATTAAAAAGAGAAAGCCAATCCAGTTAAAAATATATTTTTTTAAAAGAAAAACATCTTGTCAATTCCACTAAAAAGGGAAAGTTGAAAAGAAAAATTTTCTCCCCCTTCTTTTTTTTAATAGGGTTCAATCTCGCCGCTTAATCCACTTTTCTTCACTTTTAAAAATCTCTTTAAGTTACTTAAGGTGTTCTCTAAGAATAGTTGAATAGTAAAAGTCCATCTCACCCAGTTGACACCCTTCTCTTCCATCTTCCTTTGGAGCTGTCCCGGCTTTCGCAGCCATTTTTGGCTGCCTCTCCTCCACCGGCTTCAAGAGCTTCTCCCCGGATCAATCTGGGACTTGCGGCGTCCCTGAGATCCGCGGGACGCGCCCTTTGCGTTCGCCATCTCTACGGGACGGCTTAGGTCCATCGGGACCGTCCGGGCGAGGAGATATCGGCTGCCATCCTGGGAGCCCAGGATCGCCCGCCGTATCGCCGCGACGCCAGCTCCGCCCTCTCCTGGGACACTCTTGTGAGTTCTCACTCTAAGTTGGGATTTCCTGGTGGTCTCCCATCCAAGAACTCTCCAGCCTGACCTTGCTTAGCTTTTCAAGAACATCTCAGACTGATAAAAGGCTAGATGTAGAGGAATTTAGGCCTTCTCTGGAGGAGGAAGTGGGAGAGGTGAAATAGTTCCTCAGTCCTGGGGAAGTGTGTGTGTGTGCGTGTGTGCGCTTTCTTTATATAGCCAGAGTTTCCGTTTCCATTTCTTACTGGAGCCGCACCCGTCCATCTGCAGGGACGCCTTATTGACTAAATGGGTCTCTTGGCTTTGTTTCAAATTCACTGTGGAGTCCTGTCTAATATTACTTTTTAAAGTAAGTCGATCAATAATGCAACCCTGGGGCATGAGGAAAAATACTCAGCAAAGGTGAAGGTTTAGCCACAGTCACACACACACACATACACACACACACACACCAAGACCCAAATCTGCTGAGCCAATCAGTTACCCGCCAAAAGAATGGGCCTCTGGGCGTTGCGCATAATTCTGAGCATGGCTGGCTGCCTCTGTTGTAAAGGACAAAATGCTTTCACACGTCTGGATCTTTTCGAGGGGAGCCTGGAGTCTCTGTGCCTCCTTGGCAGTTCTTTAGGACTGTACTTTAGCAATGCACCCGTGGTCATCTTAACCTCGAAATGTGGAATCACAGCCTGGTAAATGCACCCTAGGTTGTGGTTCTGCATTTTTGAGTTGCAGACAACAGGAAAACACACACACACACGGAGAATCAGGGATCTTTTCCTCCAGGATTTTACTATTGAGACCCTCAAAACTCTTGCCATCTAGCTTGGGCACGCTATCACCCCTCCTGTAAATACCAGTGTTTTATCAGGAACAGCAGTTGTCCAATGGTATGCTTCAAAATTGTACAGACAGGCTGAAAAGCCATTCTTTCGTTTAACTGCCACTTTCAATATTAGCTATGGGAATTTTTTTTTTTAAATAATCCTCTTGGTTAATTATTTTGTAAGTGGGTGGTAGGAAGTACTCAGCATGGACAGCCATCTGCCATCCTCCTTTTGTGACCCTAGATAGTTTTTAAATCCTGTTGTAGTACACACACAACTTCCTGAGATTTGAAGGGCCCTGATCCTCTGGCTCTTCCAAAAGGCCATTAAAACCTGGCATTTTTCCCAGGTGTTAAAGGACCGGGATGTTTGTATGTGTGTCCGTTTGTGAATTGTTATATGGTGCCTCCATTTTCTTTTGTATTGGATTCTTTTGTTTGATTATGGGGGTAATTTTTTTAATTGGTCGTGAGGTATCCAGAAGTATGCATTGAAGATGAGCAGCCGTATAAATGTTCTAAATAAATAAATGAGCCATATAAAATGCAGCACTCATTTTATTCCTAGCTTGGGACAAAACTCCAGAACATAATTTTTGTTTGTTTCTTTTTAAAGTTTGGGAGTTAAAAAGACTTTTTGAACTCAAGATTTTGTACACCTCTAATTATTATATTGCTCAGTAGGCCAGTAGGCTGAAGGAATAAGCAGGTAGGGAATTTGAACACGCTACATTTTTTATAATCAAGATTGGTAACTAGAAATTGTCTTAAAAGAACCACATAAGTTCCCTTTGCTCCCTCAACTTTTAAATGGGCTTTAAGTTTCTCAACAGTGTAAGAGGAGACACCAGCCAAGAATGGACCACGAGTTGGACCATCTTTCCTCCAAGAATCATCTGCATCTCAGTTTTTAGTTCACAAAATTAGTGGCTGTTGATGGCAGAAGAGATGATACAGAAAAACACCCATGTTGGTGATTATAGTGCCCTGCAGTGGGCTAGAATGGCTGGCGAAGGTTTCTGGAAGGCCCTCAAACTTCACACATCTGATGTAGAGTTATAAAAATGATGTATTGTACATGGTAGAGATTGGGGCGTGGGGGTTCTGGTTCTGGTCCTGGAGAGAGAGAGGAATCCCAAATGCCAGTGAAATGGTTTTTATTTGGCCTAATGCATTTTGGAAAATGTGTTCCTTTTTCAAGGATGTTTTTGCTGACCTTCTCCCGCTTCACCCACCATTTTGGCTTGACTGATTTCCAGGAGCTTCTGAACTTAAGCAGAACCTCTCCGAACAGTACGGATTTCTGTCAGGGAATACTTAGCCAGATGTTATCCCCATGGCTTCAGAGTTAGGTAATTTAAGAAGGAAATTAAATAGAGAAACATATACAGAAAGTCCCCTAGATATGAACTTTCAAGTGGCAAACTTCTGCCGATACAAGATGGACCCAGAAGTTGGAATCGGTCAGAAGTCAGGCCGGAAGTTGGGAAAAAGTGCACCGCGAACTTACCCTTTCCCACCATCTCCTGACTTCCGATTCCAACTTCCAATCCTGACTTCACACATGGTCGGTTGTGTTTGGTGTGTGGTGACTGCAAATTGCAGCCTGCAAATGTCTGCAATTAAGCGCAAGAGTCTGGAAGGGGACTGCCGCTTATGTAAGGTGCGAACTTACATAGGCATACATACGTAAGACATTTTTAATTTTTTTTTTTTTTTTGCTTGTTGGACTTACAGACAAAACAGACTTACGAACAGCCTCTCGGAACGTAACCCGTTCATAAGTAGGGGACTGTCTGTAGTTCATCGGTCACGTAGGCACGATATTCCTAGACCAGGTAAAGTCTGTCTGTTTATTCTTTTCAGTTTTCCACTTCTTCTTCCTGATCTTTTAACAGGTCTCTCTTCGTGTTCCCAAACCAGGGGAGATTTCTTTGGTTAACGTACACTCAGTCCTCGTTATCCGTGGTGGTTATGTTCTTGAAAACCTCCACGGAAACCACAGTTATTGAAGCATTGATCCTAGTGAGAACACGTGAACTGTTATCAGAAGGACGTGGAGACTTGTTAACACAACAAACACGGCAAGAACAGGAATGCCCTTTCCCTTTAAGTAGCTCGTGTTGATGCTGTGTGTTAAGGCTCTGAGACTTTTTTCCTACTGCGCGTGGCTGCGTATAGCAAAAATATATCTGTTTGACAAAAAATGGGTTACACTTTTATAAGCGAATCCATGGAAACAGAATGCGTGGACAACGAGGATTGGGTCTGTAAGAGTTTGTGGTTTTGCATTCATCTCCTTTCTGTATTTTCTTGGGAAAGTTTGATAAAAGGAAGCGGAGGATTGAGCAGGAATAAAGAATCTGGGCTAGTTTTTTGGCTTGGGGTGTTAAATTTTATTATTGATTCTGAAAATAATATGTGTATTTGTTTGAAGGTTTATAGAGTGCCCTTCAATTTAAAATAAATGTTTGGGCCAGTTGGCATCAAGGTTATGCAGGGTGAGTGACAGAGATCTGCTCGGGAAGATTTCATCCCAAGAACCGGGATGTCCTGCCTGGGGTGGCCCATTCAGTAGTAAGTTTCCTGCTCTACCCAGCCGCCCGGATTGTGGCGTAGAATAAACTTCCGGACTTCATCATAGATGAAGATGAGTATAGAAAACGGTACGGCACACAGCCACCATGTCCATCGGAGCGGGTACATGCGCAGAGCCACCTCCATTCCTGGACAGTAGGAGAGAAGCATAGCCAAGGTGGTTTCTTCAATCAGGCCGAAGACCATAACGGTGTTCCTCATGCCCTGCTGGAAGAACGACAGTTTCCTGGTCTTGCAGATGATGAGGTCAGTCCACTGCACAATCACGATGCTGATGAAGAAGGCGGTGTGGCAAGTGAATTCTATCACTTTGCGCTGATGGTAGGTCCACTGCTGGCCGTAGCTGTCCTCCAGGTCGTTCACAGAGTGGTCGTCCCAGTGCAGGCGGATCCCTGGCAAGGTTAAAGGCAGGAACCCATTTTCGGCCATGATCACGAAGTAGGTGAAGAATCCAGCGAGAGCCTGTATCATGCCGATCTGTCCGTACGCCATGCTGATGAGGCGTTGGTTCACCAGCTTGTCCGTCTTGGAATTCCGTGGCTTCCTCTTCATAATGTCGCTCTCTGCTTTCTCGTAGGCCAGGGAAATGGCAGGCACCATGTCGGTCCCCAGGTCAATGCACAAGATGGTGATGGTGCCCAGGGGCAGCGGGATGTTAAAGATGATAAATAAGAGGAAAGGGGAGATCTCCGGGATGTTGCTGGTCAAAGTGTAGGCGATAGACTTCTTCAGGTTGTCAAAGATCAGACGGCCTTCTTCCACGCCCGTCACAATGGAGGCAAAGTTGTCGTCAAGGAGGATCATGTCAGCGGCTTGCTTGGACACATCGGAGCCTGTGATGCCCATGGCAATGCCAATGTCGGCCTTCTTGAGAGCTGGGGAGTCATTCACCCCATCTCCAGTCACAGCTACAATGGCCCCCTGCCTCTGACATCCTTCCACAATGATCAGCTTCTGCTGTGGGGAGGTGCGAGCAAAGACTATCTCAGAGTGTCTCAAGAGGATCTCGTCCAGTTGCTCAGAGGTCATGTCCTTGAGGTCGGAGCCATGGATGACGCAGGCCCGGGCTTCCTGGGGATTGACCTGGCTGACCGGGATCCCCCGCCGCGCCGCAATGTCTTCTACAGTCTCGCTCTCCTCAGAGATGATCCCTACCCCCTTGGCGATGGCTTTGGCAGTGATCGGGTGGTCTCCAGTGACCATGATCACTTTAATCCCAGCACTGCGGCACTTTCCAACGGCATCTGGCACGGCAGCGCGAGGTGGGTCGATCATGGAGATAAGCCCCACGAAGCAGAGCTTGGTGGTGGGGAAATTAGGCTTGTCCACATCAAACTTGAAGCCACGGGGAAACTGTCGCTCAGGGAGGTAGCAATGGCAGAATCCCAGGACCCGCTCGCCCAACCCCCCGAGGTAGTCGTAGGTGTTTTGAAAAGCCTCCTGTATCTTCTTGTCCAAGCTCACCTCCTTCCCTTGCAACAGGATGGTGGAGCATTGTTCCATGATCCTCTCCGGAGCCCCCTTCATCACCAGGAGGTGACCTTTGGACCTGTCTTCAGCTTCGTGGATGGAGAGCTGGTACTTGTTGGTGGAATTGAAGGGGATCTCGGCCACTTTGGGATTCTTCTGGCGCATCTGCCTGACCGACCCACAGGACAGCTCAATGCATTTTAGGAGTGCAGACTCAGAGGCATCGCCGGTCGTCTCCTTCTTAGCAGTGGGGACGTGCTCCTGTTCTGCTTTAAAATCTGCTCTGTTGCACAAGCCTGCAATATGGGCCAGTGCTATCCATGTGGGGGAACGTGTGTTAAATATGGCCCCTGCATAGGTCTCAGTGGTGTTGGCTTGATGGATCTCCTTGTCAAACCACATGTGGGCAACGGTCATGCGGTTCTGAGTGAGAGTTCCTGTCTTGTCCGAGCAGATAGTGGAGGTGGACCCCAGGGTCTCCACCGCCTCGAGGTTTTTCACCAGGCAGTTCTTGCGAGCCATCCGTTTGGCCGTGAGAGTCAAGCAGACGGTGACCGTGGCTAGGAGCCCTTCTGGCACGTTAGCCACAATGATGCCAATCAGGAAGATAACAGCTTCCAGCCAGTTATAGCCAAGGCCCAAGGCCAGGATGAAGAATGTCACCCCTAGGAAGACGGCGACTCCAGTGATGATGTGGATAAAATGTCCTATTTCTCGGGCAATAGGGGTGAGGCCCTCAGATAAGCCGGAAGCCAATGAGGCAATCCGGCCCATCACAGTGTAGTCCCCCGTCAAGATGACAATGCCCCGAGCTGTACCTTCAACACAGTTGGTAGAGAAGAAACAGATGTTTTGGGTCTCCAGGGGGTTCTCATTGGTAAAATCTGCGGATCGGGATTGTGGCTCTGACTCACCAGTCAGGGAGGAATTGTCCACTTTGCAGCCAGTGGCAGAGATGACCCTTAAGTCCGCAGGAATCCGGTCTCCTCCTTTCACCTCCACCAGATCTCCCAAGACCACGTACTCAGCGTTGATTTGCAGCTTTTCACCGTCCCGGATCACAAGGGCTTGTTGAGGGACCATATTCTTGAAGGATTCCATAATTCTGGAACTTTTTGCTTCCTGATAATAGGAGAAACATCCGGTCACGATAACAACGGCTGCTAACACAATGCCCAGATAGAGGTTGTCTTTCTCTGCTTTTCCACCCATGAGGGTCTGGACCCAGTAAGCCAGAAAGCAAAGTATGGACCCAATCCACAACAGGATGGAAAATCCACCAAAGAGTTGCTTGCAAAACTTGACCCACTCTGGCGTGGTTCGGGGAGGGGTCAAGGCATTTGGTCCATTCTTTTCTAAGATACGGGCAGCCTGTTCCTTGGTCAGACCTTTGGAGAGGTCCACCTTATATTTATGGCGGAGTTCCTCAAGAGACAGCTTGTGATCATCAAGGGTCACCTCTTTTTTCAGTTCCTCCAGTTCTTCTTTTGGCTTTGTCTTATTTTTCTTGAAGCGGCGCAGAGTGCGGTGCGGGGAGTCTTCAGTCTCCTTCTTGCTCATGGTGGAGGTTGGATCTCCCAACTCTTAGCTTCCCCTACTTGGGGGCGTCTAGTGCAGCTCCTGGGGAGAGGAAGGGATGGGCAGTATTGGAGAAGAACCAGTGGGAGAAGGAGAGGAGCTATACTCTCAGAACGGATTGCTCCACCAGAGAGAAGCGGGTGGGGATGAGAAGCAGATGACCCAAATGGTTGGGAGCAGAGGTTCTCCAAAGAAAAAGCAAGAGGCAGCGTCTTTAGCAACCATCCAAAGGTCCCAAGGACTGAGCTCCATCAGTAGAACAAAGGACACGCTGGCCAACCAAACAATGCCTGTCTCTTAGCAACCAAGATGTAACTGCCTCTTTTGGTGATATCATACCTCCCAGTAACTGACACTATTGGTTCTATGAAGTTCCTAGCAACCAAGAACATTGTGGGGGGGGGGCATCTTTCCTCCTTATTCTAGGAAGGGCAGGGCGGTGGAGGAGGAGGAGGCAAAAGAGATGATGAAGATGATGATGATTCCCAGGGGTTGTTGTTCCTGTGGCAGATATAAAAGCCTACAAATATACAAATAGCTTAGAATGTCTTAAGAGTGAAATAACTTTGAAGGATTCAACCAAAGCCCTGTTTCATTCAGGATACATTTCCCACACTGGAAGTTCAGAAGTGGTTAATCGCCAGAAGTTAGCCTCAATTTGTTAAGAACAAGTCTTGCCAGATAAATTTTATCTTTTTTTTTTCCCAGTGGGTGACTTCCTTAATAGACTGTGGGTACGCTGTAGACATAATATATCTCGACTTCAGCAAAGCATTTGACATAGTACCCCATGACATTGCTGCAGACTGGTCAAGGGTGGGTCGGATGTCATGACAATTAAATAGATACATAGTTGGCTCAAAAATTGTATATTCACAGAATCCTCAACAGTGAAATCACTGAGAAATATCAAGTGGGGTGCCACAAGGATCAGTCCTGGGTCATGTAGTCTTTAGTATTTTCATTAATGATTTGAATGAAGAGGTAGACAAGATGCTTACCGGATTTGAAGGCGATACAAAATAGGGTGCAGTAGCTAATATTCCTCAGATGCTGTTAAACTACCTGGAGAGGAAACGGTTAATCTAAAGAACAAGTCATTCTGAGTCTTGATGAGTAAGTTTATTAGCCCAAGAATTCCAGCAAGTACGTTATTTTCAAAATGAGAAATTCATATCTATGCAAATCAGAGCAGTTGGATTGTGGTTTTCGTTCTTGAACTTTTTTGAATAAGGAGGAGGAGACCTTTCTCTTTTGAGAAGGTGGGGATTGCAGTGAAGGTGGTTTTGGAAGTGGCTAACTTCTTACTGATGTGAGATCCAACCCATGAAATACTGAAAAAGGCCAAAATAAACTTTGTCTTGATAGATTGGAGAAAGGCGGTAGAAGTACCAGAATGAAATGTGAGAAAGGCAAATTCAACATTCTTCATTTAGGAGACAGAAATCAGATTCACAGTATAGATAGGTTGGTGGGTGGAGGTCCCTGGCTTGTGAAAAAGATCTTGGAATAGCTGTTGATTGTAACCTGAATATGAGCCAGTGGTGTGATGTGGCTGTAAAGGGGAGAAAAAAGCAAATGCAATTTTGGGCTACAGTAACAAAGCATAATTTCCAGATCATGGGAAGTAGTCATTTCATTCTCTTCTACTTTGGTCAGACTTCAAAACGACTGTCTCCTTTTCTGGGCATTACCCTTAAAGAAAGATTCAGGAAAGCTGAAACAGGTTTGGAGAAGGGAGCAGATATGAGTAGGGATTAGAAATTAAGTCCTGTGAAAACGATTGGGATGTTTAGCCCTGAGAAAAGATTACTCATTTGTGGGAACGTGCTTCAGTGCCCAGAATAACTGCATATCTCAATGATAAATCTGATGCAGAATTCAATTCTAATTGGAAACTATTCCTAGATTACGGTTTAATACATGGATTTGGACTGCATCCAAAATTTGGGTTTTTCTACGAATAGAGTCTGTAACCGAGCTTTGTGGAAAATTAGATTTCTTGTCCTGACCTAATTTATTATCGTTTGTGGCCCTTATACTACCTTATATAGCTTAAACATTAATGAGGATTCTGTTTCTCCTTCCCAAAATGATATGACATGTTTTACAATTTCATGTTATATTGAAAATTGTAACTTGGACGACAATTTAGATCCTTGGTTTGCTTCTTTGCATTCCATGGTCTCCTACTGTTTTATTCCTTTTACGCATCCTTTATTTCTTGTATATATCCTTTCTTTAAAATGCTTAATTTTTTTAAAAGCCCAGTGAGAAAGCATCATTGAGCAGGGAAGTGACAACTCTCTTCAAATCTCAAAAGGCTCTTCTATCACAGGCCATGCTTTTCTTCATCTTCAGCAATGTTTCTCAACCTTGGCAACTTTAAGATGGGTGGATTTCGATTCACAATTGGTCCATCCATCTGGGAGTTGGTCCACACATCTTAAAGCGTGCTGGCTGGGGGATTCCGGGGGTTGAAGTCCACCCATCTTAAAGTTGCTAAGGTTGAGAAGCACGGTGCTAGAGTGCAGGCTGTGGAATAATGGATTTGGGATAACGAAAGGCAATGATTGTTATTCAGTGACAAGCGGAATGCACATTTTGATGTTTGAAAACGTAAAGACATTTCCAAAATGTTGCAAACGTCGTGATGTTTCAGCATTCTCACATGATGTTTTTGCACCAGAACACATGGAATACATGTGCATCTTACATGGAATATATTTGTTAGAAGATTTGACAGTCTTAGGAGATTCCAAAAGATTCAAAAGAAAACAAAGTGGTAGTAACCGAAAAAGATACCGGCTTTTGAACTCATCAGATGCTTCCGTCAGTTCCTCATTTGGCTAGTCTTAAATTCATTCCATTTCATTTCTGCTTCAGCACTCAAACAAACATACAAAAAACCCCATCATTGTTTTGCAGTTTTTCTTAATAAATGCATCACTGTATGCATTTGATAAGCCGTTTTGCTGATCTGTAGGATTTACAGGAAGGGCCAAGAGTTTTCCTTACTGTGATGCCATTCTGCATGATGTTTACCTTTGGCACTCCCCAACTTATATAAGCATTCTGCATCAGTCCAGAAAACTTTGCAAAACCTAGTTTTTTTTTCATAACTCAGGTATTCATATATGCACATACTGCTTTACATTGCATGGGTAATGTAAAATGTTTATGTACCTTCAAAATTTTCGATGTTGCCAAGAAAAATATTTGAACTTATCTATGAATTTTCTAGGAGTTAACAAGTCCCCCCCTCATTGTTAATGGATATAGAACAGCATGCTGGCTGAGGAATTCTGGGAATCGAAGTCCACACATCTTAAAATTGATAACATTGAGAAACACTGGTACAGAATACAGGTAGTCCTCGCTTAACAACCACAATAGTGACCAGAAACTTCATTGTTGAGCAGGGCGGTTGTTAAGCAAGTCACACCTGATTTTTATGACTTTTTTTGCAGCGGTCATTAAGTTAATTACTGTGGCCATTAAGTGAATCACACGGTTGTTAAGCAAATCACGTAATTCCCCATTGATTTTGCGTGCCGGAAGCCAGCTGGGAAAGTCACAAATGGCAATCACGTGACCCTGGGATGCTGCAACCATCGTAAGTGCGAGCTGGTTGCCAAGCGCCCAGATCGTGATCACATGATTGCAGGGGTGCTGCGACAGTTGTAAGTGTAAGGACCTGTTGTAAGTCCCTTTGTTCAGCACTGCTGTAACTTTGAATGGTCACTAAACAAATGGTTGTTAAGTGAGGACCACCTGTAAAAATTAGATTTGAATGCTTCAGTTTTATACATATATTTTTCTTCTTTCCTGGAGTAACTAGGGTTGAGATTATCTGGGAGAGATGGGAAAGAGTTGAAGAGGGTCTGCTTTGCACCCAGAAAGTTTTAAGTTCTCAGCATCTGCAGGAATGTTTGGGAAAAGGGCCGGTCAGTTGTGATAACTTTAACTGGAAAAATGGCCAGGGAATAACGAGACGGTGGCCTGTGTTTCTGATGAGATCTGCTCTTTATTCAGAGCAGTAAAAAAAATAAATCAGGAGTCTGGTTGCCCCTTTTCCGACTCACATTTTATTAAAAGGCAGATGCTTTTGTGAGCTGCAGTTGAAAAACCATTAGGAACCCTTGTTTCAAAGGACAATAAGGTGAAAAAAATATAACAAACTACAAGAAAATATAATTTAAATCCTGCGTCGGCTGAGCCACTTCATTGCATCTGATGAAGTGAGCTGTAACTCCCCAAAGCTCCTGCCTTTTAATAAAAATGACTAGTTGGGAAAAGTGCTCCCAGACCCCTGGTTTTTGGCTACTGTAAACTAACCCAGTTCTCCCCCTACAATGTCTCTTCAGAACGGTGAGGACTAGAGTCTTTACTATGGGGGGAAAGGCCCATGGTGGAGGGTGGGGCGCTGCTCGCATGGGAAAAGCTCCCAGTTCATTTTCTGACCTCGCCAATGAAGTCTGGAGAAACACCTTGCCTGAAGTCCTCGTGAACGGTTGCTAATTAGGGCAGAGAATCGACTTGCTGGTGGGACCTCTCATAGAATCTTTTTTTCCCTTCCTCTTGACTGCCTGCTTCCACCCCAGAGCAAGCCAGCCTCCTTCAGAAACCAATGCATTTTGCACCTCCTTTTTTAGAAAGCAGGCGACACAAAAGAAGATTGTTCAGAGGCAGCTCTGAGCCCCCCCCCCCCCAAATTCCCATCGTCTGAGCTGCACACCCTTCTCTGCTCAATTGAGATTCAGGCTTCACAACGCTGCTGGTGTAGCAATGCAGCCCTTCCTTCCTCGGCTGTTTAGGATTCAACAGATGTCGGGCGGTTGAATGGGCATGTCGGCCAGGTCAAGAGGCAAGTCCGACACTGTGTCTTGCAGATCCAGGCGGGCATTATGTGGTCTCCATGGATTTTCCTGGGCCGTGCGAAAGAATGCACCGAAGCCCTGTGCTTTGCTGAAGACGACACGCAGAGGGCTCGAAAAAGATCTGGCTTTGTGGAAGCGACGTCCTTTGTGGCAGGGATGTGGTTCGGGGTGCCTGATTTTCTTTCCCCCTTCGATTGGAGGAAGCAGTGTGAGAGATCATGATGGGAGGAACAGCAAGGAGTTGACAAGCCTGTTTTGAATCTTAATACAAACGTGAAGGACAAGTTCATGTTGCTAATGTGCCTCGCCCTTCTAGCAAGGAGCCTCACTCTGCAGGACTGGGTCTCCCAACTATGTTATCTGCACAACAACCCTGTGAGGAGGGACAGGCCGAGAAATAATGACACGCTTGGCTGTTTGAGCTTGACTGAGGACTAGAGTCTTGCAGCTGGCAGTCCCACACTTTCACCCAGCCTTCTCCAACTTGATGTCCTCCAACAGGGCTGGGCTGCAATGCCTGTTATCCGGCCATTTTGGCAGGACATCCTGGAAGTTGCCATTCCAGCACATGTGGAGGGCCCCTGGCTGCAGAAGACACCTTTAATGGCACGCTCACGCTTCAACCTTATCACTCTGCCCTGCTTTCTGTCCTTCTCTAAGGTTTTCATGGTTCAGGAGAGGCTCACAGGAATCCGACGAGAGCCGGTTGGCTGCATCTTAGCGCATAGCCCTCCCTCCCTCCCTCCCATAGTCATCTGGCTGAGATCCAGAGCTTCTGTCAGAGCTGCAGGTCCCCAGTGTGCTTCTGAGGGCTTCACCTCGCTCTTCAGTTGCTTCCCAAATAGACTCCAAGAGGATGCCCTTTTGGGCCCTGTGGCTGCAGAGTGACGGGGAAAGTCTTGCGTCGATGGGCCCGTTGGCTTTTCCTGTGAGCTGGCCGTGGTGCTGAATTTTGCATTTCCTTACAGAACGTGCAGCGTGCTTGTGCGTATGTACGGGGGCGGGGGGGCATTTCCTCGGGCGCATCATCCGTAAATTGCTGAGATGTGGTGCAAAGGAGACACTTTTGATCCTGAGCTGTCAACAGGGTCAAAACCTGGATTCTGTAAGTCTGTAATCCTGGAGAAGTGCTCCTGGAGAATCTCCTACCCTTTCTTTTTGCAGTACGGGGAAATTATCTCTGCCTTAGAGATTAGTGAAGAAGGACATTGCTGTGCTTCTTATGCATATGTTCTGCCCTTCCTCTGGGAACGTGAAGCGATGCTCACAGTAGTCTTGCCTCACTGTATTCCCATAACAGCTCTGTAATGCAGAGGCGGGGTTTTGGCCATACAATCACCACCACCGTCTTGACCTTTCTGACCCCCCGACACACCTAAATGTCTCTTGGTTATGCTGGCTGGGGAATTCTGGGCGTTGAAGTCCGCGCATCTTAGAGTTGCTAAGGTTGAGGAACACTGCTCTAAGAAAATAAGTTGGAAGATGAAGATGGCGAGATAAAAATCCAACATAGAGAACAGCAGAAGGCTTTGACAGAACAGCATAAATGCCCAACAGTGAGGAGGAACAAAAGGTGGTGGTGGTAATCATGCTAGCTTGCGCCTGGGAGAAGGGAAATGTTGTCACAGCAGGTGGGAGTTCTGGCTAGACGGATAGATGCTGAGAAGGGCTGAGCAGGGTTGGGTCTGGTTGAGAATTGGATGGGGGATCATTCCAGGGCTGTAGGCTGGACTGGGGCACCGGGAGAATGTCTCAGAAAAAGGCAGTGGGAAACCACGTCTGTACTGAAAGATCCTGGTGCTGCGGCCAACTTGAAGGAGGCTTTACCTGTTATGTTAGAACAGGTGGCAGCACCTGCGGGTTGGACTGGCCTCCAAAATGTTACGGTAGGATTGGTCTTATTTGGATGGGAGACCACCAGGAAATGTCAGGGAAGTCCCAAAGCAACCCAAAATCCTCAGAAGGAAGAACTGGCAAACCACTTCTGTAATACTGCCAACGGAACAATGTGGATGTGTCCGTGAAGTCCGCAGCTCGACACAAAGGAGACTACAGTAGTTTTATTTTACTGATGTTGAACAAACCCTCATCAAGCCAGCAAAAGGGCCTCTCTAGGGAGGGCATCCAGAGATGGGATGTCAGCGGTGAAGAAAGCGCTGCCTCTTACAGCCTCCCGCCTTGCCTCATTGGGCCAACATTAAAACGCTAATGGAGTCCTCCTGCCAGATTGAAAGATTGGCTTCTGATTTATTTGTTTGTTTGTTTATTTATTTATTAAATTTGTAATCACCCATCTCTCCCAACGGGTGATTTAGCCCAGGGGTTAGAAAAGCTCAACATCTGAAAGGCCCCAGGATGTTCTGCAGCTAGCTTCCATGCCAGATCGGCTGAAACGGGTCTGGGTAGCTTCTGGCTGAGCCTGTGGCACGAAGCCAAGCTTCACAGGATTTGAATATGCTTTCTTGCCTGTTATGTGAACACAATAACTGTGGTTGGTTAACCTGGGCGATGCCAGCCCTTCGAGGTAGGCCAGGTTAGGAAACAGATACCACAAGAAATACTAGAATACAATTTTATTGATAGGGGCTCCAAGAACAGAATCTTGAAAGCCTGACCGTGTTTCTCCTTCCCTTCCTCTTATACCAAAGATAATCAAGAAAGAATTGTAGGCACATGCAGAGGCGCAATGGTGAACCTCTTTCTGCAGAAATATTATCTTGGATGCAGCTCCGGGTGTGCTGTAAAAGCTTCCTGGAAGTGCCTGGAATTGCCAATGGGATTTTGTTGCCGACGAGCAGGTTGGAGGTAGTATGGGGTAGCGGTGAAGGTAATGGACTAAGAGGCCGTCCTTGGCCATGGAAACTCTCAGGTTGCCTTGAGGCTCATCGCTCTCTCTCTCTCTCTGAGCCTAGCTCCCTTGCAGGGTGGTTGTGGAGATGAAACGAAGGGACGGAAGCTCCTTTGCTCCTGGAAGAAACACGGAATAGAAATCTAACGAATAAAGAATTGCATGCCATGGAGTGAGCTGTTTGCAAAGATGCATCTTAGAAATAGCCCTGGGATCCCAGATGACCACAGAAGCCATCAGTCCCCTGCACAGCTGCGCTGGTGCTGGTGCACACCACTGCTTTGCAAGAAGTCTCAGGAAGGAAGGAAAGAGAAGCCCACAGAAAGAGATGCCGCGTTCGCTGGGGAGGAAATGCCAAAAGAATGAAGCTGTGAAGAGGAGGAGAACAGCACAGTTGTGCAAAGCCTTCCTGGCGATGGTGGGTTGTCATTCCCCCCCCCCTTCTTGCTAAGCTGTGATGTGTGAAATGGATATGTGTGAATTGCCCATCGTTTGGATGGCTTTTGATAGAAGGATCGCGTAACCATCTTGCGTCCCACCTGCTCTGCTATCCCTTGAATTCTGACTCAGGCTTTCAGGCACAATCAAGACACATTTATTTTGCATTTTAGCATGCCCAGAGCTGACTGCTTCCTCCATAAACCCATGTTTTGGCATCCACACTTTACATCAGTGTTTCTCAACCTTGCCCACTTGAAGATGGGTGGACTTCAGCTCCCAGAATCCCCCAGCCAGCCACAGTTCAACCCTGAGCTACGGATTTTCTCTTCTATTTCTTCATTCTTTCTTCTTTGTGTTGTTGCCTTGGCCAAGGGAGTAAACCCCACCCTCCCTCGCCCTGATGATGTTCCCTAGTTGGGTAGCGAAACGTCTGCAAGCAAACAGCCGAGCTCAGAGAGCACCAAGGACTCCGCAGAATGAAGAAAGATGGCCACTTCCCATCAAACCAGGGGAAGGTCTCCAAAACAGCTTGGTCTCCTCTGAAAGATCAGCAAAGAGGGAGCCCATCTGATCTCCCCAGGAGGCTGTTCTAAAATGTTGGTGCTGCAGTGGAAAAGCAGCATATCCTCCCTTTGCCCCCACCCACCCAAACCTCCCCCGGTGGGACTTGCAGCAGTTCTCCTGGTAGATCTAATCAGTTGGGGCATAACTGGCTGGACAAGGCAGTCCTGCAAGTATCCGGGTGCCAGGCCAAGGCTTGAAGGTTAAGGGAACCTATTTAAAACTCTTTTTCTGTTATTTAACAGAAGTTCCCTTGTGTCCTTGTTCAGACGTCCACAAAGCAACTGCTGTTCTGTATCTTCTCCGCTTTCCACCGAGCCATGTTATACCAGAGATATAAAGAGAAAAATGAAAGGATTTCCAAACCAGGAATGGATTTGGGGATGGCGGCAAAACCAATAGATCCTTTAAGGATACTCCTGAATTAGCAAATGTGCTTTGGTTGTTAAACAAGAAAGAAAACCAAAAGAAGGACCCCACGGCTGCCATTTTGACTCTTGGCCTCCCCTTCAGACGCCCCTGATAGGGTTGATGCCCAAACTGGCTGAGCCTCCCAGCTGGGCAGGGATGGGAGGGATTTTCGGGGAGGAGGTTCTAATCTTTGAGAATTTGGATGGAGTTTCTTGGCGTCAAGGTTTTTTTTACAGTTTGAGTTGTCATAGTCATGTGTTTCCTGCCTTGGCACCAGTCACGTTGGGTGGGGGGGCTTTGGCATGGCAGGAAGATGATTGGGGGCCAACCTCTCTTCTGAGAGCATCGCTCCAGGCTCTGGCAGAGGGAGAGAATCTCTGGGATTGAAAGCTCTCCTGCCTTGCAGATTTTAAGGTTGGGACCTTCTCCAAATTCCAGGCATGCTGTAGCTTGACATTTTGGCTCAGCCATGCATGGGAGGAGGAGGAAAACGGGAATGGGGATTTTCAGTAGAAGAGAATACAGGGAGTCCCCAGTCTAAGAACGAGTTCCATCCCCAAGGTCTGCCCTTAAGTCGAATTTGTACGTAAGCTAGAACAGCATTATTGTATAATACTGTATCAGTAGTATTGTGCCATGAACTCAGACCATTAATTTGAATCATTGTGTATTTAACTTGAGTTTTGCTACAGTAGGCTCTGTTCTTAACTATGGATTGTCTTAACCCGGGCATTCTTAACTCGGGGACTCCCCATATCTGTACTCAGGGTTGAACTGTGGAGTTGTAGTCGCTGAGATTGGCTGTTGGCTGGCAGATGTTTCATTACCCGACTAGGGAGCATCATCGCTGCAAGTTGGGCAATGAAACATCTGCCAGCCAGCAACCAATCTTGGTGCCCAGAACTCCACAACGGGGATTTTAACTCCCCTTCCGGAGAGTCTCACCTCTCCATTCCCTTATGCTGCTGTCTGAGTCAAGGCGTTGTTTAAATATAGCAGCAGTGCGTTGAATTAAAAGTTCAGCACATTTATAATTTCGAAGGACTGAGCTGTTGGCCTCTCGCAAGAGAAGCAGACTGGCAGCCTCTCGAAGGCGCCTGCCTTGATTTATCGCGGACGCTCTCTCGAGCGAACGATGCATGACGTGGGACCCGACGTCGACGGCTGCACATTCATTTGGCTGTGAGCACCGTCGAGGGCTGGGAAATGCTGGGATTAGCGTGGTCAGTGGGGATATTACGTGCAACGTGCAAGCTGTCGTGCTCAGGCCTAAGGCCGCTTCGGCGTCCCTTCCCAAAGCAGCATGGATAGCGACCTGGGGGTCTCATAATTGGCCGACCCGTTAAGCCCTGCTGTCAGATAAAATCCCATCATTTCAACTGAGACCCCACGATGCCGAAACAAACTTGGGGACCCAGATCCAGGCTGAGGTTTTCCTCCTTGTTCAAGGACCCCCTGAGGAGCCATCGTGGAGCACCTTAGAAAGTGAAGAGGGTCTCTTGCTGGAAAGTGGGCAACGTGGGGGGGGGGTTGAGAAAGGGCAGCGAGTGTGGCAGTAAAGCCTAGTGGGTAGAGCAGGCTCAGATCTGTCACTGGGGCTGGCATTTGTGGTGGTGGGGGGAAGAGGGTTATGTTGGCTTTAGAATAAGCTTGTGTTGTTGTGTTTCAGCAGCACGGTCAACTTGTTTTAAGTTTTCGAGCATGTGTTTCCTGCCGAGTAAAAGGGCAGGCCATTCATTCATTCATTCATTCATTCATTCATTCATTCATTCATTCATTCAATGTAAATAGTCACCCATCTCATATATGTAACTCTGGGCAACTGCATTGTACAGTCACGTCTGCCATCTTGACTGTTTATATCAGTGTTTCTCAACTTTGGCGACTTGAAGATGGGTGGACTTCAACTCCCAGAATTCCCCAGCCAGCTTGGCTGGCTGGGGAATTCTGAGAGTTGAAGTCCACCCATCTTCAAGTCGCCAAAGTTGAGAAACACTGGTTTATATTCTCCTGGGGATGTCCCTGTGGTCCTGGGACTGAAAACTGCCTATTGGTGTCACCCTGGTTCCCGATGTCAGGTCATTCTCCTGAAGAATTCAGTCCTTTGCTTGTCCCGTGGTTGGCCAGTCCCCAGTTCAAGAGGGCAATTTCTGTGTCCAGAAACCTTTTTTTCCCAAGGCAGCTTGGCAGGGCTGAAAATGGACGGTGTGCATATGGTTGCAAGCAAGCCTGTGTTTTTGATGCTAGTAACAAAAGGCAGGTCTAAATTTAATTGCCCGTGCTGTGTTTTTCTTTTTTATAAATCCCCTGGGGTATCTTTCGTACATCCATATCAAGACCAGGGTTTCCCAGTCTCGGCAACTTTAAGATGGGTAGCCTTCAACTCCCAGAAGATGGGTGGCTTTCAACTCCCAGAAGATGAGTGGCCTTCAACTCCCAGAATTCCCCAGCCAGCATGCTGACTGGGGAATTCTGGGAGTTGAAGGCCACCCATCTTAAAGTTGTCAAGGTTGAGAAACCCCGATGTACACATTCTGCATCTTAACGGGAGGCTCTTTGCTGAAATAAATCTTCCTTGGACATTTGGCTCTCAGGGAGTTCAATCTGAGCTCCCCTGTTTTCCTTAGAGCCCCAGGATAAAGCTGAGCTCCCACGTTCCCCCTCCACCAGCGCCCTGCCTTTTCCCCTGCTTCGTGAAGGAGAAGGCAATTCTCACTGTATTATGTTTCCTTGGCAGAGGTACTTAGGAAAGAATGAAAGAGTAATAAATTATTTCTAAATCATGGAGATTACGGGGTTTGGGATTCTACTGCCATCTAGAAAACTCAAGTGTGAATTACAGGAGGAAGGAGACTGAGGCAAGGATCCCTTAAAATCTGCACCCTCCCTCCCTCCCTTCTCCTTTTTTCGCTTTCTCATCTTCCTTCCTTCCTTCCTTCCTTCCTTCCTTCCTTCCTTCCTTCCTTCCTTCCTTCCTTCCTGCCTGCCTGCCTGCCTGCCTGCCTGCCTGCCTGCCTGCCTGCCTGCCTGCCTCCCTGCCTCCCTCTTTCCTTTCCTTTCCTTTCCTTTCCTTTCCTTTCCTTTCCTTTCCTTTCCTTTCCTTTCCTTTCCTTTCCTTTCCTTTCCTTTCCTTTCCTCCCTTCGTCTCCCTCTCCCTCCCTCCCTCTCCCTCCCCTCCTCCCCTCCCTCCCTCTCCCTCCCTCCCTCTCCCTCCCCTCCTCCCTTCCTTCTCCTTTTTTCCCTTTCTCATCTCCCTCCCTCCCTCCCTCCCTCCCTCTTTTCTTTCCTTCCTCTTTTCCTTCCTTCTTTCTTCCTTCCCTCCCTCCCTCCGTCTGAACTGCCCTGTTCTCTCTGCCATTTTGTACAGAGTTCACTTGGATCCCACTTGCCTCTATGCAAGATCCTTGCAAAAGTTCAGAAGGGTAAACAGAGGAGTTATGATGAATGAAGGGCAATATAGACGATTTTGGGTTTGCTGTCTTGTTACCAAAATGACAAAAAGTTCTCAATTGATTTGGGCTGAAGTGTAGCTGGGCAGGGCAGAGGCTGGCCAAGAAAGTGTGATGCTAGCACAACAACAACACAAATATATTCCTGTTCTGTGCATTAGACCTGTAGTGGAGTCCAAAAACGTTGGAAGCCACAAGAGAAAAAGCAGGATTCTCCCCCCCCCCCAGCATGTTTGAATAAAGTAAAATTCATTTGTAGCATCACAGTTATACATAGTTATACACATTAATTGATGTTCCCCAAATCAATGAATATAGGAATTTAAAACTATAATATGCATAACTTGGTTTTGGCTTAAAATCAGGAGTTTGGCAGCACCTCGCTTTGGGCTTTTAATATTGTCGTCTTCGGTACATTTAATTTAGCAGTGTGGCTGATTCATAAATTGAAATGCATGGTGGATCTGTAATTTTTTTCCTAGCAAATACAGTATAAGATGGAAAAGAATTCAGTTATAAATAACATACGTTGTGAAAATGTGCTCCTGTGGCTATGTTCAGAATCCTGAATTTACCCCTTTTGTGCTGTTCTTTTCCTGGATCTCAGGAACAGATTCATGAGATCACAAGTTCCCTCCAGTTCAAAAGTATTATTATCGCTATTGTTGTGATTGTTCTGCTCTAAATGATTATTACTATTAATGTTATGGTTATTGTCCTAGCCCGAGCGCACTCAGAGTCACAAAGCGATCAAGGATTAGTCATTGCTAAGAGTGACCTGGACCCCTGAGGTTCTCTTCGTCAGCCCTCCAAATGCAATGACTGAAAAGAGTTTCTTGCCGTTTGGAAGTGGGAAATCTTTCGAAAATTGTAGTGTAAGCCCTAAAATAGGTCTGTGACTGTTTAAAAAATTAGCAGAGCCCTCTCCAGCCCCACCCTCCAATTCTTGGGCCCACGTACAGACATAATGCAGAACCACTTCCCTTGCAGTCCTCTCTCCCCAAATTTTTCAGTGTGACCCCAATTTGGGATGTAACGATTTTGGTCCCAAGGACATTTGCAGCCCTGGATCTCTGGTCTTGGGAAGGGGAAGAAGGGAGATTCATGTCTTAACTCCTGGGGACGGGTGATCTAGTGAGGTGGCTCCAATATTTTTAATGTCCCTTTGTCTGTTTCACTTGTTTTTTTTTAAATACTTTTTAATACTTTTTAATGTAGTTGTTGATTGCTTTTTAACCTTGCATGCCGCCTAGAGTCGCTTGGATAAAGGAAGATGGGCAGCTAATAAATTGAGTAAATAAATAAATAAAAATATGCAGTTTAAAAAGCTCCAGGTAAGCACTGGCTTTGCACTGGCCCAAGCAGGCCAAGAGAAATATAGGTAGTCCTCACTTAACAACCATTCGTTTAGCGACCGTTTGAAGTTACAACGGTGCTGAACAAAGGGACTTACAACCGGTCCTCACACTTACACCTGTTGCAGCACGCTTGCAGTCACCTGATTGTGACCCGGGTGCTTGGCAACCAGCTCACACTTACGACCGTTGCAGCGTCCTGGGGTCACGTGATCGTCATTTGCAACCGTCCCAGCCGGCTTCCGGCAAGCAAAATCAATGAGGAACCGCGTGACTCGCTTAATGACCACTGCAAAAAAAGTTGTAAAATCGGGCATGACTTGCCCCACTTAACGAATTTTCTGGTCCTATAGTGGTCGTTAAGCGAGGACTACCTGTAGTTCAGCCTCTTCCATAGCACGTTGCTCACCTCCATCCTTCTCTGGTTCCGCAGAACACCAGTCTTCTGCTGGAACTGTTTCCACTGTCTGATTCCCACTGGGAAAGGAGACTTAATGGCCAGGACATAAATCTTCCCCAAAGAAGGTTGTATGTCGTGGGCTCCGCAAGTTCCTCTACAGCTTGTACAGCTCCTCAGGAGCCAGTCAAGTACCGCCAAGGGAAGTGACACTTTTGCTTCCCCTGAAGTCTGGAAGATTAGAAAGCAGAAATAAAAGGTGACCTTCTCTTAAATTGATGCTTATGGTCTTGGCTATAAACCATCTTGCAGCTGACAGTGACTTTCCTGGTGAAGGACTCCAGGAAGGGATTTATAACGGCTGGGACGTGGGGGGTGGGGGGAGAATGAAGCGTTGGAAGGACTGGGGCTGCCGAAACAAACGGACGAGTGGAGGAGGGATGGGGGTCACCGCCGTCCCAGCAAAGGCAAACGCCATCATTTACTCGGCTGTCTCGCAGCCAGACCTTTTCAGAAAAGCATTTAAACAGAAGGTGGGAGATGTCTAGCCAAATGCATGGAGGATATATATAGAAGGTGGGAGCTATGGCCTGCAACCTCGTCCGCGCGCTCTATTTCTCAACGCCTCCTTAGCTATCGTCTTTCACTCAACCGTTTCTGCCCAGTTCTGCCACTCAAAACATGTCCTGTTTCCTGACATTACTCAGCCCTGGAACAGCGCCCTAAGAGAGATCCAAAGGGATGTGGGGAGCTCATCCTGGGGCAAGGGGAATGTGACCCCAGGGAGAGAGGGCCTGGTGGAAAACAGGGAGGGAGTAAATTGCAAACGATTTGCTAACGACAGAGGGTGTCACCTCTTTGCCTCCTGGAATGCTTCCTCAAACCCAGCCTTTTCCGCAAAGCCTTTGAGGCAGAAATCAAATCCTTGTGGCCGAGAATAACTTTGCTTCTGTTTCCTACTTCTACTTCACTAGTTTCCATTCTTAGATGACTTTTTCCCCAACTGGCATGTTCCTTGGGAGTTACACTTCAAATCCCATGACTCCTTAGCAGAACAGGTAGCCCCCAGTTTAAGAACAAGTTCTGTTCCCAAGATCTGTCCTTAAGCCAGAACAGTATTATGTACATCGAATCTGTACATAAGCCAGAACAGTATTATTGTGTAATACTGTATCAGTGGTATTGTGTAATAGATGCAAACCATTGGGTATTTGACTCAAAACACTGTGTATTTAACTCAAATTTTGCTACAGTAGGCTCTGTTCTTAACTGTGGATCGTCCGTAACCTGGGCATTCTTAACCCAGGGATAGCTTATAGCCATGCTATAACACCAGTTTTGGGAACTGGTGTTTGACCTACTTGATGGAGTCCTAGTGGCAGAAGGGTGTCAACACCCCTTCTGGTCCAGGGGCTGCCCCCTTTTCCTTGAAGGGCTGTTCCAAGATGTTCCTCGGATTTCATTTCATTCCTCACTTCTGCATTCTAGTAGAATAGCAACGTGCAATCCCTAGAAAGAACATTGTCACTTACGACTTCCCTGGAAATTGGTTCTCTAACAGTCCGCCAGAAACACAGGGCAACATTTTGCCAGTAATAGAATTTTGATTCCCCCCCAAAAAAATGTGGGGGAACATTTTTATCACATGGAAGGCAAAGGAGCCATTGAAGCGAGCAACACAGGATTCTCCAGCTGGTTTTTTTTTCAGTGCCGTTACCCAGCTAACAGCTGTATTGATGGAAGCCTATTAAATTTTTGTTAGCAGCGTGTCTAAAACATCTCTTTTCACCCTTAATAATTGACTACCCTAAGCTAAGAGTGATTCAGTGGAGTTTGATAAGACCTCCGAATTGCTGGAGGTCATATTAAAACGGCGTCAGAGGTTGGGAATGAATAGGATAGAAACCAGACACACACACTCAGCTACATGTTTGCTGTTTATTGTTATCTAAGTGTATTTACAAGACTTTATGTGAGTGTTTCTTAACCCTGGCCACTTGAAGATGGGTGGACTTCAACTCCCAGAATTCCCCAGCCAGCCATGCTGGCTGGGGAATTCTGGGAGTTGAAGTCCACTCATCTTCAAGTGGCCAGGGTTGAGAAACACTGCTTTATGTGTATGAGTGTTTATGCAAAGGTACATCTATCTACTGTGACCGAGCGTCAATATGTATTCACATACCTACTTAGCTTAATATTTAGAACTTAACTAAATGACTTACACCTCAGCTATTTTGCTTATAACACAAAATGCTTCGCTGCCAGTTCCTGCCTCCTCCCGCACATACTTATCTTCCGCACAGACTTAGGAATGCCAATCACTTGTCTTCACTGTTGTGCCCCCAAAGGACTTGGACTAGGGCTGCGTTTTCCTTTCCGCTGGCTCGTTTTGCAGTTTCCTTCTGGCTCTTCTCCCTGGCCTGGCTTCTCCGTCGTAACTTCGAACAGTCACTGAACAAGTGGTCGTTAAGCGAGGACTACCCGTATTTGCTTATTTCAAGTCTGGACAGATCTAATTCCGCCATTCTCACGGTTTCCTTTTTATAAAGGGCAGGGGTGTCCAGAGGGGAGCGTCAAGAAAGTCAGGTTGGCCAGTAGCAAGTTACTGATCAAAGTGTGTTGCCATGGCCATGCGAAGGGGGCGGGGCTTGGATTGCTTGGTTGTGGCCTTCATCTTGCCTTTTTTGACCCCTGTCCTGCAGACACCCCTATATACTGAAGACACAAAATAATGTCAGTTATAAACTGGAGGGATATTTCTGGGATAGGGATATGTGAGGTTCATGACCCCTTCCTGACCATCCAGATGCCTGCAAGAGGGTGGCTGGAGTTGGAAGGGATGCAGTAAAACTGTTTGCCTTTTCTTTGTGTTTTGGGGGGTTGTTAAGAATGGAAACGTGTTTGGGACCATTGCAATACCCCACCACCCAAATTCAGCCCTGTGGCTTCCAGATTTCAGCAGTACAGTCTCTTGAGGGGCACAAATTGCGTACTGGGCATGTGTGCACACCCTGGATTACCACTGTAATAGAAAGCCATGTTTTGCAGCTTAGTGGTGTCCTGTCAGCCCTTTGAGGTAGACCAGATTAGGAAACCAAAGTCAAGCACGCTAATACTACTTGATTATAAGGTTACAGTAACAGAATCCTGCAAGTCTGAATGCGCTTCCCCTTCCTTCCCTTTGTGAGAACTAGGGAGGGTCAAGTCTGAAATGCTTTCTCAGGTTACGTTCCTGCCTTGGATTCAAATTTTGTTTATCTGATTGTGTCTTGGTTGTGGCTCTTCCTCCTGTTCCTCAAGGTTATTCTCACAGCCCATTATACATCTTGTGTAAATCCAGCCCACACAGAAAACATGGCATTATAAGGCATGTGATCTCTGTCCGTGTCTCTACAAAACTCTTATCTTAATTCAGGTAGTCCTCGTTTAGTGACCACAACTGGGACCAGCAACTTGGTCACTAAGCAGAAAATCAGGTGACCATATCTGTGCTTACAATTTTACTTCGGCTTTCCCTTTTCCCCACTCCCCCACCCTTGGGAATGCTTATTATGGCGCTGGGATAATTAGCAAGAAGGGAATTAATGTTTGTATTTACATTCATTGGAGAGGACAGGATTACAAGAGAGTAAGCAGGCACACAAATGGGGAATACGCATCAAAAGGAATGCACTAGTGCTGGCTGTTTGCCTCGGGTGCTTGTAGTTCCCAGTCCCCAGCCACTTAGGAGACAGACAAAAGCTGAAGGTGTGAAAGTGATTAAAGTCTTGTCAGTTACAGGCAGCATCTGCAAGTGGGCTAATTATGGTCACAGCCGAGCTTGTTAACTTGCCTAGCATTTTTTAGGGATTTACTACACTGCGGAGAAAAGCAGCTCAGGAAAAGACCACTTGTTTAGGCAATCTCTCCGCTCTGCGAGGGGTGGAAAAAAAAGGGTCAGGCACAGGACAGCACATATTGGCTGTAATGGTGAACACATGAATGAGGGAGAGACATTGCAAAGGTTGTAAATGCGGGCATCAGTTGCACAGTTACTTTTTCATCACTGTTGTAACTTTGAACGGTCACTGTCCAAGGCAGTCTCTAAGCAAGGTCTACCTGTAGTATTAGTCTGAATCCACTTGGGGGCATATCGGCCTGCAATGGGGAATCCCAAGGTTTGCCAAAGTTCTGTAAAAAAATTTATAAGGAGAAGCCCTCATTCCAAAACCAGTATAACTCATGGTTGTGGTGGGTGAAATGGAGAACCTGGAGCAGGAACAGAATGGGGTCTTCTAAAAACCATGACCCTCCCTGTCACGATGATTTCTTGCCGGAAGTGTCTGCCCAGGTGCCCTCTTGCACAGGATCGGATGGCCCACTCCTTTTAGCAGAATACGGATGTCCCCCTGGAACTTCCCCGAAGGAACGCTTTGAAATGTTAACTCTTTCTCCTCTTCTTCTTCTTCTTTGCCTAGTGTTCATCATGGGGTTCGGCCTGCTGGTGTATCCATTCGGACTCGGCTCTTCCGCCGTCAGGAGACACTGCGAGGATTCAAGCATTTACTATGCAGGGAGTTGCCAACTGGGGTGGGGCTACATGTTGGCAATAGTTGGGGTCATGCTGTCCGTTTTTTTGCCCTTTTTTGCAAAATACGCACCGAAAGAGCATCCTTACCCCACCCCGATACCCACGATTTTGTAGTGTTTCACCCATATTTTAACAATCAGATGTTCTTGTTGGAAATCAGTGGACAGCAAAGTATCCGAGCGCTTCCTTTTAGCTTTGAGCAAAGAAGAAAAGAAGACGACGGCTAGAATCACTCCAAGTAGACCCAAAGTGCGTTGATGATCAGCTCTCTGATTCTGCAATAAGATTGTCAAGCTCTGGATCCGTTGCCTCGAACATTTATCATGGCTGAATGCTTCCGAAAGAAAGAAATCCGGTTTTATCCTCAATATCTACCTCCCTGTTTCTTTTGCATCTCAAATAATCTTTTTTTTAAGGCTTCAACTCTGATTTTTATATCTTAATGTTCAATATCTGAACTTCTTCTTTTTGAACCAGCTTGTTTTAAACCCAAGAGTCCCATTCTGTGGGTTGAGTTGCCCAAATTAATACAGCACATTGCTGGCTCTGCTTATTTGCAGTGCTCAGTCTAAGAAACCACCTTCTGGAATAGTGTGACGGCCTCATCCAGACAACAGGGTCAGACAAAGGCTGGGTCCTCCCACAGTACAAAACTGCAGATGACCAGCTCAGTTTTGCCTTGTCTGTTGTGTGAATCCAGTTCATGGGCTACCTATAGATGTAAGAGTCAATTCTGCTGCAAATAAAAGATCACCCCCCACCCACTTTTTTCTTGGCTAAATCAGTGCATGCCAGGACTGAAAAGGGCATTCTTTTTCAATAGTCCAAAGTAATTTTTTAAATTTTAATTTTAGATCTTTTACAGATTGTCTATTGAAAAACACATGGCTAGTATTCAGGAGTTTCAGGAGAAGTTGGCAAGATTCGCAGTAGGGTTTAAACCAGTGTTTTTTCAAACTTGGCAACTTTAAGATGGGTGGATTTCCAACTCCCAGAATTCCCCAGCCAGCATGCTGGCTGGGGAATTCTGGGAGTTGAAATCCACCCATCTTAAAGTTGCCAAATTTGAAAAACACTACTTGAAAGCATTCTTCCTCAGTCTGGGCTACTGAATGTGGGTCTGTGTCTTACTCTGTTTTTAGGGTATTTATATACCTCTTCTTTCAAAAATCTCAAAGGGGTTTAGAGTAGTTATAAAAACAATCCATACAAAGGCAAGCATTAGGCACAATTAAAGACTGGGGAAGGTTAAAATGAAAAGGGGGTGTTTAAGTGATGTGTCAACACAGTTGTGTCGAAAGCTGGTGAATCACAGAAAAAGAGGTCATTTCACAAGTCAGGGGCTACCCCAGCAAAGGCCCTGCCAGCCACAACCCAGAGCCGAGCTTTAAAGTTGCGCTTTTAGAGAACTCTGGTCTTGAATTGTTACGAGTTTTAAATGCAAATGGCAGTATTTTGAATTGGATGTAGAATCAGATGGACCACCGGTGCAGATCTGGTTGCACCCACGTAGCAGCCTGAGTTACATTGTTGGAGTTGGGCAACCTTATACCTCTAGTAAATAAATACATAAATAAAGATGCAGTGCTAATTGTGGCTGCCAGGCTAATACTGAGAGTTGCCCCACATGGAGTGCCTTGCAGTAATCTATGGCATTTCCCTGTGGCAAGCATTCTGAAGGTGCCATCCCAACGCCTTTGGCAGGACCCGTGGAGTAAGGCTGATTTAAAGCCCCGCTTTAGGTCATTTTCAGGATAAATCAGAGAGACAGACAGAGAAAGAAATTGTGGTCCTAATATGTTGGAACAGTTTAGACTGCGGTCAAAGGCCACATTTTTTCATGTCAGATGACACTGCATGGCTGTTCCTGAGATGGCTAGGGGGGAAAGAGGATGGGGCTTTCGTAAGGTTTCAGGGGACAATAGCCAAATGTCCCTCTTCTTTATGACTTTTAAAAGACCGCTAGCCTTCTCTAGCTTTAAAAGACTAGCTTCTCTAGTCTTTCTTTGAGCATCGTGAGAAAGCTGCTTCCTTTACATTCTGTTCATGGACTACTGCCCTCTCCATTTTGCCTCGGCATCTGGGAGAGTGTCAGAAATTGCAGCTGTTGGCAACATCTGGGTGGGCATTTTCTTAAAAAGAAGTGTGGACTGTAGAGGCCATTGGTCTGATCCATGCAGGCTGTCCTTATAGTTTTTATTATAACAATTTTGGGGCAGGTTTCTCTTTCCCCACCCTGAGGCCACCTGGGTGAATTGGAACCACCACTGCCAGAGTTCCCTAAACAGCATGATAGTAGGACGGCTAGCTGGGAATTCTGGGAATCGTGGTCCCAACACATCTAGAGGGAATTGGACTGGAGAATGCTGTATTGGAATAATGGACTTCTGTGTTTGCAGCACCGTAGAGCGGCCAGAACAACTGTAACACTGGATCGTCTTTCAGCGAAAAAGCTTTGCTATATTGCCATCTTAATCCAACACATTTGGAGAAGGCAACAGGTTGAGGAAGGCCAGAGTATGTATGATTTTATTTTACTTTAAAGAAGAAAATTCATTTAGCTGATGAATACAGGCATCGGAGCCTCTAAAAACAAAACAGTGCAATCTTCTTTGGCTTTCTTTAAGCAGTCGTTATTCACTTTTATTTATTTATAATAAAGAAAATTTGGACTTGCTCTTGGCCTTCTGCATACTGGAGTTAAGACTGTTCCGTCTCTGTCTTAGGACATACATGTTTCAGGACTAAAGAAGTTAAAAATCCATGTGGAAATGCCAGAAGCTGTCTGGAGATCACAAGGATGTCAATCTGAAAGGGAGAATATAGGGCAGTGTTTCTTAACCTTGGTGACCCTGAGAAATGTGGACTTCAACTCCCAGAATTCCCAGTCAGCAGACTGGCTGGGGAATTCTGGGAGTTGAGGTCCACATATCTATCCAAGGCTGAGAAACACTGGACTAGGGCAAACTGTCTTTGTAGAGAATTGTACAAGCACAGTCAGTATCCAGTACAAGCACTGTCCAGCCTTTTGCAATTCAGGTAAGAATAGGATCACATTTTGTAGGGGTACCCAAGGTTTGGTGTTTATCATTCCAAAATGCACTGACCTTGGTTACTGAATTAACCCCCTTTGTACATAGGCACAAGACACCCATCTTTAAACTAATCAAATAGGTTGGCTTCACAAAGTGTGCTAAATTACCCATACGTACACAACCTGTAGGGAGAAGGAAGATGACCTTGATGGAGTTATATAGGAACTATTACCTAGGCAAAAGGGGCTGAAGCATTGTTTGAGTCCAGAACATCCAGATCACATTTTGAAGCATTAGGGATCCAAGAGAACAAGAAATTCTGGCTTCAAAACCAGCGTCTTGAAGACTGTAGAGCAGTGTTTCTCAACCTTGGCAGCTTGAAGACGTGTGGACTTCAGCTCCCAGAATTCCCCAGCCAGCTATGCTATGCTGGCTGGGGAATTCTGGGAGTTGAAGTCCACACGTCTTCAGGTAGCTGAGGTTGAGAAACACTGGTGTAGAGTCAGGAAGATGACCTTGATGGAAATATGCAGGAACAATGATCCAGGCAACAGGGGCTGGAACATTTAAGTCCAGAACATCCAGATAACATCTGGAAGGGGCTCAGGCAGACCCCTCCCTGATTCACAGGAGTATAAGAAGGGGGAGGAAGTCCAGCACAATCCGACTTGCCAGAGTCTCTTACTATCGCCCATCTCAATCAAAGGAGCCTTCCAGTGGGGTTGATCCAGGAAAGCTTCATTGAGGTTGTGTTGGCCCCACGAGGTAAAGCTTAGCATGATCGGCAAATGGGAGTTTCTGCATTAAGGGTGTTGTGCCAAATCTAGGTCTGACCTTGGGAAGAAAAGTCTTTTAGAACTGCAAGAATACCATTTCCTGCCTGGGCAACTACTGTAAAAACATACCCTTTGCCTTAAATGAACAGGGTCCCTATCTGGATTCCCTTCTCTATTTATAACGCTTCTGGTGTGTATCATTTGTCAGTAACTAAGCCAAATATCCCTGGTTTATGAATTCACAGAAGATGGTGGTTGATCTGCGTCAGTTGTACAAAGATTAAGACTCTTTCGTGAAATGTTTTGGCTTGCAGTTTGGTGAAGGGAAGGACAGAAACATAGGAGTTGGACAACTATCGGCGGTTAGTTGCTTGCTTATTAACATTTATTGGCAATTCACTGTCAGTGTTACCCTTCTACGATCATGGCCCTGTGTGCGTGTGACGCTGTGTTGTTTCTGTTAGAAATAACATGCAACTTCAGTGGCTCAACTAGATTAAAAAAAAATCACATCGTTTAAAATTGCACACGGGCGTCTTCAGGGCATGGTTGAAAAAGTCAAGGTGTTGGCCCGGATGGTGCGGTCAAGGCTCTGGCTGTTTTTTATGATCACACGGCTGTGATTTTGAGTTTTTTAAAATGAGCCCTGTGGACAGTCTTGAAATTGTTATCAACCCCCACCCCAGATATGGGACTGTCCTGGAACAGATGTTCAGAAATGTGCTTGGTGTGCCCTTTCATATTATGTGCCAAGGACTTGTTTGAACTGGTAGTGGGGAACCTTCATTATTGTTATCAGATGCAGCCAGTCATCCCTGTACGTAGTCCTTCAAGAAGGGTGGAAAAATATTTTCATAAAAGTTGGTTTTCATAGAAGTGAACCAATCAGCGCAGCGCACAGTCCTGCTCCAAACAATATCTCCCGTGAGACGTAGCAGGCAAGCGGCTTCCTTGTTGTTCAAGGACCAGCCGATCAATCCTGGTGGATTCAGCTTCCACAAACCGAACATCTAAATCTCCCGCCCATTCGATCCAGGAGATATTATGGGACATGGGTCTTAAATGGAGTTCATTTCCAGGGTGGGAAAATTGTGGAAGCTTCTCATTCATCCTTATTGCTCGTGAAACTTGGAAAAGTGTGACTTCCTTGAGAAGCAGAATTTGCAGGCTCGTTTGCTTCTTAAGCTCCGTGCAGGCAGGTGGTCCCTAGAGCTGATGTAGATGACCAGTGCTGACCATACTGTGAACGATTGCAGCATTTTGGAAATTTCCTAAAACCTCTTTCAGAAGGCAAGGAATATTGGAAAAGCAAACTGTTAATGATGAAGAGGAGGAACAGAGGGAGATAGTAGAAGATGAAATAAATGGATAGTTGCAGAATGCTTTCTTTCTTAACCAACCTGTGCCTTTTAACAATAAACACGTATACCCAGTGGGATCAATAGTGAACATTAAGTCAAAATCTTCATCAGCCAGTGAAAATGTACAGTGTTGTAAAGATGTATTTGTATTTCTCTCTCTCTCTGTGTATGTTTCTAAAAAAAAAACCCAGTTTCTGTAATGTTTACAATTGTTCACTTTAGTGTTTCACTAGAAAAGTGATTGTTGGTATGCATGAGATAAGTCCTTTTTTTTTCAGAAATTGGAAATCAAGTTAGGTGAGTGGATTTTGGTGCCGTACATGATGTTTCTTCCGAACGCACATAATCAGAGCGGTTTGTGGTTTGTTTTTAAGAATTCACATAAGGTTCCGCGGCAACAGCCCCCTTTCATGTTTATAGCGGTTTCTAGAACTCAGACGTAATCCTGATGTCAAAAGTGCTTCCCTCTTCCCCGCACTTGAAAATATATATTGGAAAATATAGAACAATGCTTCCATTTTGTATTTTTTATATTATTTTAAAACCCTTTTTTTAAAAAAGCAAGGGCAGTTTGTTAAAACAAGTCAACACCTAAGGAACTGTCATGTTAAAGTGGTTTCTGCAGGTCTTTGCTCCTTGGATAGATTAAAAACCGGATACGCATTTTCATCCCCTGTAAAAAGATGCACGAAATCAGTTGTCTGCCGATGTTTTTTCCACAGAAAGTGTATTTTGGGCGTAGAAATCCAGTTCTCTGAAAGAATGGAGGAGGAGAATCTTTGCATCCAACCCTTTGTTCTCGTGATAGTCACCAAAACAGCCTAGATGTTTAGAAAAATAAGTCAGGGTCAGGAAATACAGCTGCCTCGTGTACTTCCTGCCTCTCCAGATGTTCAAAGCCATGCGCAGAGCCGCGCCTGCACATACCTCACTCAACTGATCCCCTTTAGTAATTCCCAAGTGGTATGATGGCAGCTACTGGGGTTGTGAGAAAAACAAATGCTTCTGTGAGATCTAAGCCCACCCAATCTTGACGAAACGGGGATCTTTGATTTAGGGAGATACAAGGCATCCTTGGAGATTTAGATTGTAAACGTTGCACATAAACTTGATCGTATAATTGCTCATACTGAGGAATTTAAGAAATCTGCAAATTAAAATGTGCATAATATAATTTTTTTCCTCTTTTTTAAAAAAGCAAAAATTACTGGTTCAGGTTCAAGTCTTCTAAATATGTGTATAAATATAAATATATGTAAATAATTTTATGTGTAACAAAAAGTTGTATTTTCCATTACTGTGGTTTCTGTATTTTTGTCACAGTGCCTCCTCTTTTTAGAATATTAACCACTCTCCCCTCCCTTGTGTTTGACTCGTTGAACAACTATTTCTGATGGCTTGAAATTTGAATTTTCTGATTTGCCAACACTGTATTATAATAAAGCAAGTAATTGTCAGCAAAGCATGCTTTCATTTTTCCATTATTCCAGCAAAGTCTCATATTCAGGTTCTACAAGAAGAAAGAGAATGGCTAATAATATTGAATTAATATTGATTTTAGTAGTACTTAATTCATTCAAGAGAACAGCAGGATTCTTTTTGTTACGACTGCTTTCAAATAAGCAACCATACAGATTCTAAAGGCAGCACATTTATATTAAATTGGGTTCTGGTAGAGCTGATTTGGGGACCAACCTAGCAGTTTTATTTTATAAAAGACTATAAAAAAGAATGAAGATATGAAACTGTTCTATGATATCCTATATATGGTTCCAGTAGATGCTGTCATTCTCTTAACAACCCTTGGTGCTATCTTTGGGGATAGCAAAACTTTTGCGCTCTCAAAAATTTGTGCCTTTCTTGATACTGCCAGCGCTTCAGCTGTTTCCAGTAGTAAAATTGCAGTAGGTGGTCAGTAAACTGAAGTGATTTTAAAACTTCATTTTGACTGTTAATTACAGTGACCATATGTCCTTTATTATAAAGGACAGTTCTTTATTTCAGAACCTTTAGATTTATTTATTTTTCAAAAACTCACTTGTTCTTTATTTTGGTCATTTAAATTTTACCGTACAAATGGTACCGCTTCATGCACCGTCTTTCACATTCATGTGAAAAACATGGAAATTGAGTGGTCTTTTTAAAATAAATTGACATATACCGTTTGATTTTAGATATTTTTATTAGGTTATGCATTTTTGTAAAGTTTTTCTTGGTTTTGCTCTTGAATTTTCCTTTGTAAAGCAAAGTTAGAAACATAATTAAAATGTTTTATCCTTATAACCCTCTTTCAGATTTGCCCGTTTTTCAGTTTTGCCCTTTATTTTTCAAAGAAAATATGGTCACGGTACTGTTAATGGTTTTACGGGAGATTTTATAATGTACAGATTTATTAATATCTCCACCTCCCACCCTTGTTTTCCCACCTGACGATAAGAGCCCAGCATCTGTGTAGATAAGGATGGATTCTAACACTAAAATAAGGTCAGTACTAGCAGATGGTACACAAATCCTAAATAATATGAGAGGAACTGTGATCTGTAGTCCCCAAGCAAGCGCTTGAAATTTGTAACTTCAAAAAGGAAGGAAAAAAAAAAAAGAACCTGAACCTTGCGCAACGTCTTTACTGCATTCCCTTCTATGATACCATATAATGCATTTGCTAATTCTGTCTGCCAATAAGCCACTAAGCATTTATTTACAGTTGCACCACAGCTAAAAAGAACAAAGGCATGATATTCTTATAAATCATAATCCTGTTCATCTCCAGGGTTCAGGGGTTAGCGCAATCCCCAACATTGAATGAACCTTTCAACATCTGGAGAGGTGGATGGGACCCCTTAAACAGCCCAGGGATGCCTGAGTGTCATCAGGGGCCACAGAAAGGTGTCTTTTCTGGTGGGCTAAAGCAAAGTCTGGATGAAGTATCGGAGGGAAGCTAGCTGGATGTATGACTACAAGTTCTTCTGTTCTGTGATGTTTACTTGGTTTGGACACATGAGGTAAATAACTGGTCTCTGTCCAATTTTTGAAAATACTTCTGCAGATGGCCTGTTCTTCCCTGGGGCCTTGCAAGGAGGAGATTTCTACCAACTGAGTATGGTTCTTGTAATTTAAATTATTAAATTGGTAGGGAAAAAAAACATAAGCCACCCATATTAAAGTATTAGAAACAAACTAAAATTAGTTTATTTTTAGACAACAGTTGCAGCTGACGTTGCTGACAGTGTTTTCACCCAAGCAATGAAGATGTGAGTTCTAGAATTACTTCCCTTATGTGTTACAACGTCCAGCTCACGCACACAAAAATTACATGCTTCTTCAAAGATTTTGAGCTGCATCAAAAATATTTAAACTTCACTGCTTATGTTCACATATCTGCACATCTCCGCATCAGCGGCTTTGACAAAATCCTGGAAAGTTTTCTGTTCAGCAGCCGTTGCAGGCCTCACCGAAACACACTTAAAGACCTTCTGTTTTGCATCGTAATTTCCCATGCATCTGTGGACTCGGCCTCTGATT
Organism: Python bivittatus; assembly: GCF_059951505.1. Lineage (NCBI taxonomy): Eukaryota > Metazoa > Chordata > Lepidosauria > Squamata > Pythonidae > Python > Python bivittatus. The sequence goes on from NW_028277123.1 coordinate 718,774, forward strand.
AATCTCGGTAGCTCCCGATCCTTTTTTCAAAGAAGAATAAAAGATGACTTCCTTTTTTCCTTACCCTTTCCCTGTAGAAATAGCACCACCAAATGTCTATTGCCAATTTATAATGTATTCCATCACTTTTAATATACATCTTAAGAGATTTATGGATAGTTTTTATTGCAATGATAAAATTCACAAATTGCAGAGTTAAGATATTATTCGCAGCCTCCTAAAATAAGGTTCTATAGAAATAATTGCTTCTTTAAGAAGGTTGACTTGTTCAAGAGAACCTGCCAGAACCAGGATGTATTGATTATATTTGTGAATTTGATTACAGTGTAGGTTGTTACGTCTCCAGCATACATAGCACATCCTTGATTAAAGATCACATATATATATATGTGTGTATATATACTTACAATCTCATAGAATACACATGACACACACTCTTTTCCATCTCTCAAAAGGAAGGTCTTTGCCCCAAACGATCCAGGGGTAACAGCAGAATCCAGAACACCTAAATAATGCAGCATAATTATTTGTCCTAAAGCTTTTCAGAGCTAAGACAAATGTTATTCTGTTGCTTTTGTAAGAAAAGACGTGCTCATCTAGTAATGTTAGCCAGGATAAATGTCCAGGTTTAGCACAGACGAGGACCTGCCCAGGTCAACATGCCGACTGAGCCCTGTACAAAGAGCCGCTCAGCTTTAGTGCAGCTGACTGTCTCCTATCTTGTGGTCCAGGAGAGATGAACAAATGTTGACAGAAGTGGGGATGTGAAAGATGTGCTGCTGCTGTTTGCTTAGTTACTCTCTGTAAGCAAGCAGCTGGGAGTAAGGACAGTGACTTACTATTCCCCAATCCCCCCTCCCAAAAATCCTAAGGGACAATTCCAAGGATAATTCTTTCTATTTAGTGAATTTTTCAACCATATGACTATAGATCACATTATTTTCCTTGTGTGTCAATCACATTTTATTTTGGGCAAGGCACAAAACTACTAATTACTCTTTGCCAGCATGATCTTATACCTCTGTCTTTGTGAAGGCACAAAGCTTTCAGAGAACACAGAAGACTCAGAAACACTTCCGCAGAAAAGATACACATTTTAAAGAATATTGAAGAAAGAAGTGTGGGGATGGGCGAACACTAATAACGCAGGGAATGGAGAAGAATTTTTGGGTGCAAGAGGTGATGTTAATAACTCAAAAGAGCTCAAGAGGTGATGTTAATAACGTGGGGGACTTTCATCAAAATGGTTGATGAAAGAACACCTAAATCATTTGGCCGTTGAGCAGAGATTGATTATATACTTTTACACTCTTGAATCATCGTGCGTAACTCACAATTGGTGGCAAAAGATTTTGCATCTTACAATCCAGCATTGTAAAGTGGGGTTCTACATTTATTTCACTAGGGTTTGTAACAATGGAAACTGGGACAGGCAGGGGGCCAGCTTATCTTCCAATAGTTGTGGATTGATCTAACTGAAGAAGCATTGGGAATAATCTATCTTTTCCACACATTCTCAGTCCCCCCCCCCCACCTCCATTTTGACTCTAGAAAATTCAACATTTCGGATTGTTTCCGAGCGGGTGTGCTGATATGGGAAAGGACAACCCAAATTACTTGGAAATGCCTTTTATTCAAAGAGCTGAAGAGGTTGGCTGAAATGTTTTAAAAGTAATTGATTCCTTTGGGATGATAAGACCAATATTCCTGTAAGGAAAACTGCCACAAGCATCTTAATGTACTCACCCAGTACCTCAAATAAGAGAGCAGTTTTATTAGTATACTGACTCCAGTGCTTCATGCTTTCAATGACAGCAGATAAAATTCTGAGAGAATTCTCTTTTTCCTTCACTTTAGAGTGGTATGCTGGCTTTTTCTTTGACACAGGGACGAAAAAAAGAAAGATAAACATAATGTTTGAGTTTAGGTGAGAACATTCTCTACTCCTTATAAGTCACCGGGCACTTCAAGAAATATTTTCAGTCTGGAAAGTAAGTAAGTAGGTTTGGAAGGAGATTCAAAAACATCCTATTAAGAGGCAAATATATGCACGCATGTATATCTTACCTGAATCATTCTGTTGCTTTGGAAATGGTCAGTTTTTTCCTTGTTCATGTCTTGTGGGCAAAGGCTGTGTTTAAATGTATATGAGGTACCCTGAGACTGCGGATTTCTCAACATGGCAGTTGGTACTGCAGGCCACTGGGAAACAGCCGAATCCCATTCGTCCTCTGCTTCTTTTTGGCTTCTCTCTGACACCTTTGGCAGGCCAGCTGATTTCTGGTACACGGATCCAGGGTTCATCAAACAGTCAGGACTGTCTCCAGGCTGTGAAAGCTTTCTGTGCCCTGTTCTACTGCCGGAAGCTGGAAAGTCATTTCTTTTCCAAACATTAGTGCAGGTGTTTCTTTCCTCTGGCCTGGAGTGAAATTAAGCATTATTATCTATTTGTCTACCTACCTACCTACCTACCTACCTACCTACCCGTTCATCCGCCCAGCTATCTACACATATTTAAAATATACACAGCAGCTTGTATTCTAAGCCCCTTTCTCCTCTTCCCACTCATTCCATTATATCAATGGCCATAGTACTCCATTTTAGGCAATTTATTTATTTATTTATTTATTTATTTATTTATTTATTTATTTATTCGGCTTGTATGCCGCCCATCTCCCCCACGGGTGACTCTGGGCGGCTCACAATAAAAAAGAAGAAATACAATTCTCTCCAAGATGGCTAAAAACTATAAATAATCAAAAAACATATTAAAAATACCCTTAAAAACCTCCTCTAATTTTGGCCCTATAAAAACCTGTAAGATGCTGGGGGGGGGGCAACCCATCACCCCCCCAGCCATCTCCACAGGTGCGGGCCCCCCTCTGCCCCCCAGGCCTTCTGGCAGAGCCAGGATTTGATCCCTTTCCTGAAGGCCACGAGGGAGGGGGCACACCGGACCTCAGGAGGCAGGATGTTCCATAGGGCGGGCGCTGCAGCAGAAAAGGCCCTCTGCCTAGACCCCACCAATCGAAATTCCCTGACCGGTGGGGTCTGCAACCTGCCCCCTCTGCTGGACCGAGTGGGACGGGCTGAAGTGACCAGGGCGAGGCAGTTCCTCAGATAGCCTGGTCCCGTGCCATGAAGGGCTTTAAAGGTGATGACCAACACCTTGAATTGGACCCGGAAACAAGCTGGTAACCAATGCAGCTCACGCAACCACGGTGTTATATGTGCCCTCCTAGGGGCATTAAGAACTGTCCGCGCCGCCGCATTCTGCACCAGCTGTAGCTTCTGGATACTCTTCAAGGGTAGCCCCATGTAGAGCGCATTACAGTAGTCCAACCCAGAGGTGACCAGGGCATGAGTGACCGTGCGGAGGTCCCCCTGATCCAGGAAGGGGCGTAACTGCCGCACGACACGAAGTCATGCAAAGGCCCTCCTGGCCATGACTGCCACCTGCTCTTCGAGCAGGAGTCGTGAGTCCAGGAGAACCCCCAAATTACGCACCGGGTCTGTCTGGGGCAGTGCAACCCCGTCAAGAACCAAAGATGACAAAGTCCCAGATCTTGAGGCTCCCCGTATCCACAGCCACTCCGTCTTACCAGGGTTCAGCTGAAGCCTGTTGTCCCCCATCCAGGCCCCCACAGCCTCCAGGCACCGCGAAAGGGTAGTCACAGCATCACTTAAGGCACCTGGGATGGAGATGTATAGTTGGGTATCATCAGCATACTGATGATACCTCACTCCATGGTGCCAGATGATCTCACCCAGCGGCTTCATGTAGATATTAAATAGCGGTGAAAGCACTGACCCCTGTGGCACCCCACACAGTAGGGGCCGGGGGCTGGACCTCTCGCTCCCTATCAACACCGATTGGGTTCGGCCTTGGAGAAAGGAGCTGAACCAGCACAACATTGTGCCATCCAACCCCAACTGCTGCAGCCGACCCAAAAGGATACCATGGTCGATGGTATCGAAAGCCGCCGAGAGGTCAAGAAGAGCAAGGATGGATGCACTACCCCCATCCCGCTCTCGCCAGAGATCATCTAAAAGTGCGACCAATGCTGTTTCTGTCCCATAACCAGGCCTGAATCCTGACTGATAGGGGTCCAGATAATCCGTTTCCTCCAGGATCCTCTGAAGCTGCCGCGCGACCACCTTTTCTACCACCTTCCCTAAAAAGGGGAGGTGGGAGACTGGACAGTTGTTGAGGACTTCAAAAGAAATGGCTGATAACAGTGTTCTCTGCGTTCATGCTTAATGCAAAAGTGCATTAAGCCTTTCCTCAAGCTGCCATCCTGTTTCTCTCGATCAAGGTAAAAGAAAAGTCTGTTTTAGTCAAGCTTGTCTCTTTGTGACTTCATTGGGACAGCCATGTCATTTTCATCGAATAATATGGAAGGGTTTTGCCATTGCCACTTTCTGGGAGTTTTTTTCCCCCCGTTTCCCAATCTGGTTTATAACCCCAGGGTTTCTTGGTGGCCTATCATCCAAGGATTAACCTGGGCCAATCCTGCTTAACTTCTGAGCCATGAGAAGACCTGCCAGGGCTTTTGTGTGTGTGCGCCTTCAAGTCAGCGTTGACTCCTGGCGACTGCCTGGACAAGTCCCTGCAGTTTTCTTGGCAAGGCTGTTCAGAAGCGGTTTGCCTGAGAGAGAGGGGCTGGCCCAAGGTCACCCAGCTGGCTTTGTGCCCAAGGTGAGACTAGAACTCAGAGTCTTCCAGTTCCTAGCCTGGTGCCTAAAACACTACACCAAACGGGCTTTCAGCCAGGGGCTTACAGTGCATATTTTTGTATTTCTGGCCCTGACACTTAGAAGAATTCTGATCAGTTTTGTTTACAACTCTTATTTCAGACTCAAGAGACTCTACTTCTTTGAGTGCGGCCAAATTCTGTCGTGTAAGATGCAAGCAGCTTGATGCTCATGCTTACCTAATTAATTGATCAATATCAGTTTTATGTACAGGAGTTTGATGGACAAGCTTACCTAATTAATTAATCAATCAATATCCATATTATGTATGCAATGTGTTTTATGGACTGGCCACTGACCATAATAAAGGATCTATTTATAGGGTATTAGTTTGTTAAGTGTCTAGGGAAGTTTTCAGTAGGATTCTGATTGATAATGCACCAGAGGTGACAACCAGCACAATTTGGAAAGTGCAGGGAGGTCCTGTCAGGAGATATCTGGACCAGATTTCTGCTCTGCTGCAGGTCACTGAGAAACATATGGATGTGAGAAAGCTTTCTGTACATGTGTTGGTTCAGAGAAAGCCCACAACAAAGTGAATAGGCTTGAATGATAGAATGTTTTGATGACTGTTTGCCCTGCCCACCCAACAGCAGGAGCTTCCTTAAATACTCACTGTCAAAGACGCTCAATATAAACATTATACTACAGGTTTGCAAAAGGGCTCCAGGGATTCTGTGGATATTCCCTCTGTCTTTGCTGAATCCCCAACTATATTACAATCCTCTGTCTTTATTAAAATGGGGGGAGGGCTGGGGGAGCTAGTGGTAGCACAGTGGACAACTTGGCGTGGAAATAGAATCAAAGAGGCAGTAGGGTAGAATTGTTCAGGGTAGGATGGCGATATTTGCACTGTTGTTCAAATGCACTCTGTCTATACCGACAGCTCCCCTACTCCCCCACTTTTGGGGGGAGGATTTTTCTCCCCATCACTTCTGGCAAAAGGGTTGACCTGAGAATTACAAGCAACACGAAGAGCTATGCAGGCAGATCGGACGTAAAAGGATCCAGTTCCGAGAACTAACAAATTATGACCTCAACCATGCATCAACATTCATTCTGGAGAATGTCACCCACCTCCGGTTATTCAAGTTGCTTCCTGCATGAGGCATTGTAGGTTTTGATGTGTGTTGCTGCCTTAACAAAGAAGATGGAATAGGAAGCTCTGCTGGGCTTCAGAGAAAAGGTTTAGTCATTACCATGAACAATGAAGATTAAAACCTTAGATACAGTACAGTCATATAGTATTGATTTCCATAACCCTGAAATAAATTTGATTTCAGGAATATAAAGCTATAAAAGATATTGGAACCACATACTCAGTGCCTACTGTTTTCTGCAGTTGAATTGGTTCTGGCTTCTCAGTTTCCCATCCAAAATCTTTAAAAAATCAAAAGACACGGAATGATTGATTTGAATCAAGTTCCTGATCTTGGTAACATCAATTTGTGATATTAAGAAAGAAAATGTGAACTGTGTTATATGTATATTGTTAACTTCCTCACTGGGGCTATTTGCTCTCATTTTAGAATGCTCCATTCCAGAATTCCTAATCCCCTAACCTTTAAGCCAGTGTTTCTCAACCTCATCAACTTTAAGATGAGTGGACTTCAACTCCCAGAATTCCTCAGCCAACATAAAAATTGGGTACTAATGGACCTTTTCCCTGGTGGTGCCTCTGATTTGTGATTCTATCCCAAGAAAGGCTTATCTGCCATCCATGTTTTGGCAGATTTATTCATAAGTGCCTCCTTTAATACAGCCGTCTCCAATCTGATGAGATCCAGTGGAGGTGGGACTCTGACTGTGAGAATTCCCAGCCCAAAGAGATAAGCCATCTGGAGGGCATCTGGGAAGGATGGTCTAACTTTTAAAGGCTGCCTATGGAGTTGGATACGACAGGACACCATACTGAAATGTTTCACTGGATCAAATTTAAAGATCTAGATAATTCAGTACTCTCCAGTGCTGGCCATTCAGTTCAGTTCTATATCACAACAATAATACAATGCCGATCATTTCATATTGCTTACCCCCAGCTTCTGGAAATTGGAAAAAAAAACTGCCTGTAAACATGGCTAATAGCTCATGATAGACCCAACACTCTTAATAATCAGTTTTATAAAATGTTACCAGTATAATCTCTGAGTTCCTATTTTTATACAAGGCATGGATGTGGTATGAGTGAATGTACTGTTTGAAAAAGCTGGGTAAGCAGTCATATTTATGGTTGTCCTATTATACATTTTCATTTTTCAAATATGCCTTTGTAGAGGCACAAGGCAAATGCAAGCTGGAAGCTTTTCACTTTTCCCGTTCCCTTCATATCAACAAGAATACGACTAATTATTATTCCAATAATTAATTCTGGCAGAAATGTGCATAGACAGCTTTTCAGGTATAGAGAAGATGATAAATATCTCTTTTTGCATTAATACAAAAGCACATTAAAGAATATTCCTTCCTGTAACACATGGACCTGGAATCTTAACCATTAAAAAAAAAAAGGCGGTTACAAGAGCTATCATTTAAATGCCAATCTTCTATGTAATTCATAAGGATAAAGGAGTTTTTTGCTATGCCCAGAAATTTCAACCCTAGGCTAGAAAAATATTTCTTTGCTATGAAAATGCATTTCCTAAAATGTGTGGTCTACCACTCACCTGCTAGCATGGCAGAGAAATTGAAATTATCAGCTGAATTGTTACCAGTTGGCTCATTTTGAAGCGGGTTTGATGTGAGTGGCTGTTTGGTCCTTTTTTTCTGATTGAAGAGTGGGACCGGAAGACAGCCTAACATTTGAAGTTGCAATATAAGGTACAATTAAGAAATTGTGAACTCCTTTGGTGCAATAATATATACATCCAGAAATGCACACCCCTTCATCCTAATAAGTGATTTGCTTTAATGTGGCAGTGGTGTGACTCACTGGAGCTCACTCGTCGGAAAGGTTTGCATCCCTGCACAGAGCATCGCTCCATCTCTGGAACCTTCTCCAGGCAGGAGATGCGAAGGATCCAAACAGAGCTCTCCACAGTATCTCATTAATAGCTCTATTTTATTTATTTATGCAATTTCTATAGCTGCCCATCTCAGTCCAAGTGACTCTGGTCTCATTAATACCTTTGGTATCAGAACAAGTTAATTTGCTTGCATGTATCTGCCCAAGCTATCATTTCTGTCCGACCTTGACCAGCAATGGCTAACGCATCCCTGCTCACTAGAATTCTAGCCCTCCCATACTACCAACCCAATATTATCAGTATTATTAATGTTTATTGAGAAGGTACCCGTTCTGGTATCTCTTTTGGCACCAGGCAAAAATCTCTTATCTGTCCAGGCATTTTCAACACCCTACATCATTACTCTCACTGCTGATTTATGGTTTGGTTTTATTGGTTAATTAGCCATTCCTGTTTATTACATTGTTTTATTGCTGATATTGTTTTTCTTGTTGTTGTTGTTATTCCCTTCAAGTTATCCTGGGACGTCATGCTGAAAATTCCCTTCTTCCATCAATCAACCAATACGAAGTGAGTTTTTTAGGGATTGCACAAAGAATAAACAAGAGCGTGATCCCTGCCTGCATGTTTGTCTAACAGTCATCAAACCAGTCAATCCTAAAGGAAATCAACCCTGACTGCTGACTGGAAGGATTGATCCTGAAGCTCAAGCTCAGATACTCTGGCCACCTAATGAGAAGAGAGGACTCTTTGGAGAAGACCCTGATGCTGGGAAAGATGGAAGGCAGAAGGAGAAGGGGACGGCAGAGGATAAGATGGTTAGATGGCATCACTGAAGCAATGAGCATGAAACTGAGCAAACTCAGGGAAGCAGCGAAGGACAGGAAGGCCTGGCGTGATATGGCTCATGGGGTCACGAAGAGTCAGACACGACTTAACGACTGAACAACAACAACATTGTACAAGAGAAAATTGAGTGGAGGGTTGGAAGAGACAGAACAGATTTCCCTGTGAATTTTTCATAAAGGTTTATAATAGTTAAGGCTCTCCATTTTTTAGGACCTTCCCTCCTGCTTTCCAGCATATTTTAATAGCCAAGGAATTATGATTGTTTGCAGTTTGTAGCTAATATTGATTAATGCAGGAAATCTACTCAGCGAACACTTGTTATTCCACCAATAAAAAATAGGATAAAATAAATGAGCACATCACTTTTCTGAATTACAGAGTCACCCATCGAAGGGGAGTGAATTCTGGCAGGGGCATCCACTGAGAGGTGTGTGTGTCTCAAAAAAGGTAAGATGGTGATTGAAGCCCCCCCCCCCTTTATGTGTGTTGCAAACTTGTAAAAAGAGGCAGGGCTTCAATGACAGCCACCATCTTGACTTTAATGATGGGTTCACACAATTAAAAAAACATGTGCAATGTCTTAATTAGGACTTCTTCTCCCATCTTTCTGGATGGTTGCAGTCTTCTCATAAAAAGGAAAATAAAGTCTGGGAAGGGAAGAATGGGAAGAAAATTACAGAAATGCCCCCTGACTTAATAGGAGGTAACATGGGAGATGTTTGATCACCTTTTGCACGGACTGCAACCTAACGCCCTAAATAATATTGCTCACTCCACTCATCTTGCTGGTCATCGGGTCGGAAATTGTAATAGCTCCCCCCCGATTCCACGCCAGTTGAGATGGATACCTGCTGTACTACGCATCAAAGAACTGTCAGTGAAATTCCTCTTCATCTCTTTATTTCTAGATAACTGCACCTGAAAAAAAAAATAATTTACTTAGTATCCTGTTCTTCTAGAGGAAATAGGTTGGAAGATAGTTGCAATAGATCAGCAAAGCATTTTAAGTTCCTGCTACAGACACCCACACCCACACATAAACAGGAAAAAGTTGAGCTACCATTGTCTATAAATACATAATCTGTGATTATTTAACCCTGCAATCCTATTCTCCTCTAGAAAGTACTGAAAAAAAGCTGATTCTAGATATTTCAGCGGGAAACTAATGCCAGCTGCCACCAAAATAGGTGTTTTGGATTTGTTTCTTTTGATTTCTTCCAATCTGCACCAACTTGTCAACTTTTGGAGCGCCAAGGACGTGAAAATATTCAGCTGTACACCATCTTCAGCATAAGAAAAGCTCACACCCCATAAATGCCTTGACTTTTAGTTGTTTTGCCTTTTTGTTAGCTTCATTAATAATTTAGTGGTTATATTATAGTTTTGTTAATACTGTTGTACATAGCTACATTTTTGTCTACTCATAACTTAAGCATAATGCTTTTTTAACAAAATGATATTTTCATAATAGTAGTGGGGATTTTATGTGATCAATAACTTCAATATTAAAGTTTTCTCCTCTTAAAAGAAATGGGAGGGGGAATAAAGTAATCTGCAGATCTCTAGAGCCTAAAATACTATACAGTAGATGCTCTTCTGGGAAGAGGCCAGACAGTTTCTATTTAGAGACTTTAAAATTAAAACATTTCTTTAAATGAGTGGTGTTACCACCTTAAACAGTGCTGAAGGACGTGGGATTAAGCTATTACCTATTTATTTTAAAGAGTTGTTATTACAGAACGAAGTTATATTTCATATAATTTTTGAATACTTTAATTTTATATTGCAATTTATGCATTTATTTATTTATTTGGTAAATTTTTATAGCTGCCCATCTCACATACATGACTGTGCGAGCTACTCAGAAGAAACTAAAGTTACACAGATAGATGTTAGATAGATGATAAGGATAGATAATAATGATAGATAGATGATAGTAATGACGAATAGATAATTGATAGATGAAAAATAAAAGATAATGATTGATAGAAATATATAGATAAAAATAATGGTAGATGATATATAGATAAAAGATAATGATAGATGATAGACAATGATCAAGATAATTGATAATGATAGATGATAGATAATGATCAAGATAATGATTGAGAGACGAGAAATGAGAGGTGAGAGATTGATAATGATAGAAAGATAGATAGACAGACAGACAGAAAGAAAGACAGATAGATATAGATCATTGATAGATGATAGATTGAGATATGATAGATAGATGCTGTAGATAGACACACACACACACAACTGTATTTTATAAACAGCCCAACAAAGACCTAACACGTTTTTTTTGGCTTCAGCCTAGCAAAGCTGTAAACCTGGACATGATTATTTGCAAGCCATGATTTATGGCTTTGCAGCCCAAACACAATTCTGGTTTCCTTTTCCAACCATAGTTAAACACCGTGGCTCAGAGCGATGGAAGCTCTCGGTTCTGTGACTATGTGTAAAAACGGGGGAAAGAGCTACAAATCATCACGGCTTAGAGTTTGGAGGGGGGATGCCAAGAAAAACCTGGCCCTTGATCAATTTAATGGCAAATTTAGCTTTCTTGACGGCCCGTCTGCTGCTTCAGACCCTGCCGAGCTCTCCTCACACGGGCTTGTATAAAATAATCCCAATAATCTTTCTGCCTTGCGTCTTTGGGGCCGAAGAGAGAAACGTTTGAGCAGGACTCCGGCTTCGCTCCCCTTTCTGAGAAGAAAGCCTCGATGCGCGTCCACCGGAGGAAGGCGAAGGCCGTCCGGGAGGGACGGAGCCAAAATGGACGTCGGGGAGGCGGGAAAAGGGCCTCTCTGGCTGAGGGGAAAGACGCGCAAATATCTCTGGCGGGTTTTAGGTCTTTTTTAGGTTTGTGCACCCCCCGGAGTCCACTGGAGTGGGGTGGCCAATAAATTTAAACAAATAAATGATGATGATGTTGATGACGATGATAATAGTAATGATAAAATGGGGCTGGGGACACAAAGGGCCTCAAGGCAGGAATGGCCAGATTGGTGAGGAGGAGGAGGAGGAGGAGAAAGGGCTCTCCTTTCCTCACATGGCTCCCTCTGGGAGGAAGAAGCTGCTGAGGAGCAAAATGGCAGGAGGAGGAGAGGAGAGGAGAGGAGAGGAAGGAAGGAAGGAAGGAAGGAGAAACTGCAAAGGGAGAAAAAAATGGTGTCAATGTGGGCCAAAGGTGGCACCATAATGTCAGCTTGTTTGCTTTATGCCCCCAGAGAGGATTTGCCAAGGAAGATGGTGGGGACTGTCCAGAAGGTGCTTATTTGGGTTTGAATCCAGGCATTGTGGTTTGCAAACCGTGGCTTATGCTTGACAAGCTGGTTGAAGCCTGGTGACAAGCCATGATGATGTCATGTGGGCGAGGTCATAGCACACCTCATGAGTGGCGTGGTTTGTGTGTCAAACTGCACAGCTCACGCCGGTGCCCAGTGATGTCACAATGCAGGTGACGTCATCTGCTCTCTAGTGATTCATCTCACGTTCACTTTGCTCTGCAGTTAATTCGTGTCAGGCGCCCAATGATGTGACGGTGCGGGTGATGTCATTTGCTCTCTCGGGTAGCATTAAACAAACCATACCTCAACACGAGATGCGAAGAATTTTTCTACAAGTGCTAAAAAACAGAACAAAACACGGCTCTTGTGCCTTTTTTGCCCACCTAACATTTTTGCCCGCCAATGAGTTCTGCAACAACGCCAAGGATATCTTTGAGCTCATTCTGCATGATGCATCTCTGCAATATTTGGCAGCTGAGCTGTCAACTCCTAAAAGTTTGCAAGACCTGTCTGTCTGAATTTATCCCCCATCGGGCAAAAGCTTTTTGGATGTGAGATTTTATCTCCAGGGTTGGGCAAAAAAAACCAAACAAACCAGGAGCCAAAATCCCTTTCCTGTACAATACTGCAGCTTTTCCTGGAGCTGGAGCTCCAAAGGCAGGCTGGGAGTTGTAGTTCCAGCATCTTTGGGGAAGGATGTCTCTGTGATCTGTTTATTTCAGTGTTTCATAGCCTTAGCAACTTTAAGTCGTGTGGACTTCAACTCCCAGAATTCCCTAGCCAGTGTGCTTTAAGATGGGTGGAACTCAGAATTCTCCAGCCAGCATGCTTAAATTTGCCAAGGTTAAGAAACACTGGTTTGTTTGAAAATCTGGTAAGTGCTGACTGGACTCCAGTCCATACAATCTGGATTTTATTTTATTTTATTTTTTGAGACAGCCCTAAATATACCCCACTGTGCATCTTTAGGAGGCAGGCCGTAAAACCTACACTTCCTTCTTGGTTCATTTTAGCTCTTTTCTTTAAGCATTCTGGACCGGAACAGATGCTTCTCTCCCTCCTTCCCTCCCTCCCTCCCGCTGCTTTTTATCCTCACCATCACCCTGCAAAGGTTATTAGGAGAGAACCTGGCATTTTGCACGCAAACCTTGCTGATTATTTGTATTACTCTCCTTATTGCCTTGTTCTCCCTTTCCCCCCCCTTAAAATGCAAAGCAGGTTGTGGGAAGTCTGAAACAATTGCTGCATTCATGCAGTTATGCCCAGCTTGTCTATTGAATTAATCCGCTTTCTGGATCTGTGCCATCCAGGGAACCTGAAACTGTCAGGACTGGTTTGTGCAACTTAACGACGGTCCAAAAAATCAGAAAAGATGAGCGCTAACCAAACTTGGCAAGTTATGCCTGCGCAGTTGCTAAGCTTTTAACTGATAATCAGATGTGTTATATGAACAAAGCTATTTTGAAAAATAGACCCTCACTCAGTTCCTAGGGGCTGGTGAAGTCCCCAACCCAGTACTCTCCAACTGCCTGTCGCTCCCAGCCAGCAACAGCTCCTCTGGATGGAAATTATGAGGATTTTAGTTCCAAGCCACATCTGGAGGGGGCCTGGTTGAGGAAAGCTGCCTAGCACAATTTTTCAGTACGCCAAAACATCTGTGAGAAAGGCTACCTTTCTACCCTTGCTTTTTACCGTGAGCCTTCTTATGTTATTGCATTTTAGATTGTAACCTTCTGGGGGCAGAGATCTGGCTTCTGGTATTTTCCAAAGCTCCATGCCTGTTGATACCGCTAAACAAAACAGGCCTCTAACCAAAATTGTCTTTATTGTCTGAAGTCCACACTCAAGGATAGCATCGTTATAGGTCAACTCAACTTCCAGCAGCAATGCTGGGGAATCTTTAATTATCTGTTTGTTTGAAGAATTGATACGGCCACCCCTTGTACTACTGTGACTTTGGGCCCCACACAAGGACTTGAAACCAGAAAAACAAAACAGAACAACTGGACTTATTAAAAAAAGAAATTACAACCACAATCAATCAATATATCATGGGCCAGAGGTCCAGATCATTCCGTCTTAGCAAATCATTCCATCTTACCCTAACCCTAACCCTAAAAAACCCCCACAACCATTAAAAAACTAACCACCAGGGCTCACCTAAGTTCCTGGCCCAAATGCACACATGTCTTTAATGCCCCACAGAAGGCAAACAGATTTGGGGGGTACTGTTCCACTGGGCAGGCACTGCAACAGAGAAGGTGCAGCGCTGGGTCCCGCAAGCTGCCATGGCTTGATGGAAGGGACCTGGATCATGCCTTCTCTGTCGGTTCTGGTGGGGCGAGCAGAAACCATTGGAGACGGGCGGTCCCACAAGTACCCTGGTTCTATGCTATGTATATGTGATAACCAGCACTTTGAGCCACAGTAGCTCACAGAGCAGAGGTGTTATGTGTGCGTGATGTGGAACATCCACCACTGCATTGTGGACCAGTTGCTCCTTCTAAATCAGTGTTTCTGAACCTTGGCAACTTGAAGACGGGTGGACTTCAACTCCCAGAATTCCCCAGCCAGCATGGCTGGCTGGGGAATTCTGGGAGTTGAAGTCCACCCGTCTTCAAGTTGCCAAGGTTCAGAAACACTGTTCTCAATGCTCTTCCAAGACAGCCCCTCGTAAAGCACATTACAGTAATCCAAATGGAAAGCAAATATGGCATGAGTTGGCACGAGTACTCTTCCTGGTCCAGAAACGGGTGCAACTGGCACACAAGGTGAACCTGTGCAAAGGCCCTCTTATCCACGGCTGCCCCCTGTTCTTCGAGCAGAAGCCAGGAGTTGAAGCAGACAATTTTTCTCCGCATTTCAAGACAAACTGCCTTGATCCATATATCTTGATTTAAAGCGTGAATTGGAATGCACTTTGTTGTTCCGGCTGTTTCACACGAATCCGAATGTTGGGATTCAGTTCAAAAACATAACCCGGGTGCATTAAAAATCTGCATTTTAGTGTTTGATAGGCATATTAATGCATATACTCAGCGAACTGAGGACGTCCCAAATGTCAACTTTCAAACTGTGTTTTTTTCCTTTTAAGTTGCAGATTCAGAAATTAAAAGGAACAGAACCCATGTAAAGTAGACCAGAAGTGGACACACTAGGAAAAAAGAACCTTACACAAATTCCATACTGAAGAGAATTGTTGGTAACTTAAAACTAGGTCATTTTCCTAATTAATTGGGCATTGTTTGTCTAATTCTTAGCCAACTCCAGGTCTTTATGGAGCCTTCTCTCTTCCGCTGGATTGGCTGCACTAGTGGGAATTAAACATCCTTTGGAAGCAGCCAACCCATTTTAAAAGTGAAAAGAAGTTTCCATGGTTTTAATCTGTTTAGAGTTGCTCTTTTCTTGAGACAAAGCTGCTGGCTTTGAACGAAATAAGGAATCGAAACAATTTGTCCAGCTTTTGGAAAAAATAATCTCAGTCTTTTGGGGAGGAGGATTTAGGGAGAAAAGTGGAAAATGGTGGGTATATTTATGGCACCATATGAACACTCTCAGCTCGTATAAAATGTGCTATAATTCCAGAGGCACTGCATTATTCCAGCTCTTTACAGCTGCTCTGATTCACTGCTGCTGGGGGCTTGTTAATTAATAGCCTTGGGAAACGAGGTCAAAAGAAGGCAGCAACAGTTCCTGAGCATCAAACACAGCTACTCCTGTCTTGTTTCATAAATTATTGAGGAGGTTTTCTACAAACTTAAAAAGAGAGGGAATGTACCTGGAATAAACAGCATCTATCTTGGGTAATCAGCTGGCAGGTTCAGCACATCCTTGCTCTTGTCTTTCACTGTTCCGTTTACAGGAATTTCAGGTTTGTAAAAATCTAAGGCTTAGGCCTGGTTATTCCCTGAATGGCGTGGGAGAGCAGAAGGCAAGCGGCAAGCTATAGGCTAGATTTTTAAATCCTGTAAGATTTAAGATCTTTTAAAACCTGCAATGTTTTACATTCCTGGAGGAAAGCAAGAACAACCGACTTCTAAAACTTTGCCAAGGAAACCACGGGCTTGTGACCTTGAAGCCACCAGTGGTCAAGCTCAAATGAAGGGACTTTTTATCTTTCTAAAAGAGATTTCGGGAGGGGGGCAATGCTTGGCCGAGCTTTTTTGTTTTATGCATTCCAGCACATTCAGCGCCACACAGAGCATGCTCATTTTTTTAAAGTCACCCCTCCATGCTCCGAAAAGGGGGGAAGCAAAACTTTCAAAGAGTCACTCTTCCACCAGCCCTGAAAATATGCAAGTTATTTGCACGATCTCCGGGCGATCGGGCAAACAAAGAAGGAAGTGTTTCCGCTCTCCTTTGGCTGGGCTGTGTGTTTCTTGCCCTTGGCGCCAGAGGGCACGGGAAGCAACGGAGTCTGACTCCGGCACAAAAAGTGAGCTTTACAATCGGGCCCATTCCTCCTAGCAATCTGCATTCGTTTGGGGAGAACAGCAGGAATCTTTCGCCCAAGGTTTAGGGTTGGGGGGCTTGGTTTCCATCCCCAAAGCCGGAGGGGGGAAGCCATTACCTGGAAGCTTGTGCTGGTGCTGTCCGGCTTCATTTTGAAGAGGGTGGCTTTGGCACACAGTCTTCAGTCTCCCCCCTCCCTTGCCTTCCACACACATCTCTTTGTTAGTGCTGGTCACATATTTCTCCAGACCTCTGGACCCAATCAGCTCACGCGTGATTGTGCAAAGCAAAATTGCAAAGCGAGCGAAAACTGTTTCTTGCTCATCTTCGCCACCACTGGCACGCTTGGCCCTAATAATGGGTGTGGGCAAAGAAGCCCACGGTTTCTCTTTTACTTATCCGGTGGCCCTCTTTTGCTGCTTTTCGCGGTGAGGCACTTGTGAGAGAGAGAGAGAGAGAGAGAGAGAGAGAGAGAGAGATGACAGATATCTGTTTCTGTTTCTAATGCAGCACTTCTCAACCTTAGCACCTTTAAGATATGTGGACTTCAACTCCCAGAATTCCCCAGCCAGCATGGCTGGCTGGGGAATTCTGGGAGTTGAAGTCCACATATCTTGAAGGTGCTAAGGTTGAGAAACACTGTTCTAATGCATTTTTGGGCTTGGTTGTACCCTGCCCACAGCCTGTTAGGATTAGGATGGGCTGTGCATGTTATAAAATAAATAAAATAAATAAAAGGAATAATAAGTAATCTCTTAATAATGGTAATGATAATGAGAACAATGAGGAGGAGGAGGATAATTAAAGGTCTTCTCCTCCTCACAGGCCTGCAGCCAGGGAAATGTTAGTGGTCTCTCCTCCTTACTTTTTATTACATTAAAAAAAAAAACCCTAAACAGATAATGTCCAATTTTTGGTGCCACCCCGCCCCCCCCAACATTTTAGTCTCTGGTAGGGCAAATCTCAGTCAGAAGGGAGAAAGAACAGTTTTGATCTTTGAAAAATGGACTGTAGAGAAAGAGGTGAGCAGGGTCGCTCCGGGGGGTCAAAAAAGTCAAGATGGTTGCTGTAATCATGGCCTGTCCTTTTTTAAATGTGTGTTTTAATACTATCCACACATCTGGACGGTGTTTTTTATTACCTTCCCTCCCTTTTGACTATACATTTCCCTCTTTCTCCATACAGCCAGGTTGGAAACATTCTCTAAGTCGATATCAAGGCACCCTACGTTGTTGAACGTCTCGTTCCAACCTACCTACTTGGTTTTAATGTCTTTGCAGCATGTTTCTCCCTTGCAAACTTCAGAATATCCTCTCTTTTCCTCTCCCCCACCCCCCAGGATTAAATCTTTATGCAAACCTCAAAGCCAGGTCACCGATCCAGGTTCCAGCTGTTTCCAGCTGCTTGGGTCAAACTGTGCGTCGATGAACGATATCGCTCTTGTCATTAAGGCAAATACATTCAAGCCGTTGACAGTGACCTGCAACTCCACTTCTGGTGCTTGTTTATTGAACGTTTTGTCCCTTTATTTCATTTCTCACTTCTTTGCTTTTTGGACCTGCTGCATGATGGCGAACGCTTTCAGTGGAAATTGGAACAAAGGAAACGAAATTAAGTCGAGGATGGAGAGATTCTGCACAGACCCTTTCTCGCCTCCTGTGGCAGCCGGAACGGCACTGCCACAGTCACCATCTTGACTTTTTTGACCATGCTCTGCAGACATCCTTGCCTGGCTGATAAAGTTAGGGAGGGAGCCAATGCTAGGAAGGCTGTGCTATGTGTTAATTGGCCCATTCCTTATTAATCACATTATGCAATTTGCATTCTTAAAGAAGGCCAAGCAAACAGGGAGGAAATTAACTTGGCATATTGTCTGGAATTACAAGGAACAGATTTTCTCCAAAGGCAGAAAAAAAAAAAACTAAGTTGGGGCCACTTCCATGAGTTTCTTCTCATGGAAGCATGTCTGGGTTTTATTTTTATTTATTTATTTAGTGGATTTATATTGCCGCCCCCCTCAAATACGTGACTCTGGGCGGCTAACGATATTAAAAACGATTAAAAGAAACAAAGAATATAAAACCCATAGCAGCCGGGAAAAACAATGATAAAGCCACCATCAAACTTTCAATATAACGAAGAAACGGGCTTTGTCCCACACCCAGGCTTGAGCGCAGAGCCCCGTCTTCAGGGCCTTTACTCTACTGCTATTTATTGCAGAATTAAAAAAATTACGTTTATGGGTGATGAGCAGAAACATATCGGTGAAAGGGGATGCTATACATATTATCCTTAATAACTGAGGTGCAGAAGGAGGGCTACGGGAAAGCCTATTTCAGAACACTGACTCTTTTAAACTATTCTTTGAGCCGGGCAGCATTCTTAATATCTCTGATGTTATTTGTCCTGATCTCCTGAAATAAAATAGAGCAGATATTTTTCCTCCCAGAATCTAAGGGAAGAAACCTCCTGTTGCTTAGGTGCTGGAGTTACAACTTGAACTTCTCTTCAAGTTTACTTCAACATATAACTCTCCAAATATAGCAAGAAGGAAGGAGTGGACCTGGAGGAGGAGGAGGAGAATTGAGTGAGGAACACCCATGTAAACTGAAAAGACTTGTTAGAGCAGGGTTAGTTTCCTCTTCTCAGCCATTCCAGGCAGACCAAAGTACTGTGGGCATTAAACTTTATTTGGCTTGGTAATTTCTCCCGTCTTTGGCTCGGGCTCCTGGCATCCGCCCGCGGCTGATCTGCAGAATGAATTCCTGCCAAGTTCTGCGAGACGCCCCCGTCCGAAAAGTTGCCCTCTTTGGAGGCACCCATGGGAATGAGCTGTCGGGGGTGTTCCTGGTCAAGCACTGGCAGGAAGATGGAGCCGAGATCCAAAGACCCGGGTTGGAGGCACGGCCTTTCCTCGCCAACCCAAGAGCGGTGGAAAAATGCTGCAGATACGTAGACTGTGACCTGAACCGGGTTTTCGATTCTGAAAATCTTGGGTAAGCCGAACCGTGCTGGTGCGTGAGTGCACGCGGGCAGAGCTCTATGGTGCATTTGGGTGAGCGTAGCCAACGGGGCACCTCTTCGTTCTCTAAGTCTTGCCCTGATCTAGCTGAAACTCAGAGCAGTGGCGCACGGGTCTCGGGGAGTTTTAGATTAAGCTCCAGAATTCCCATATGTGCTTTCAGATGGATGGGTGTGGCAGAACTGCAGTGCAGAAGGAAAAGGGTGTGAACATTTGTTTGCACATACGGAGTTCTCCCGATTAAATTGCAATTCACCCCAAAGGGGGCAATCCTGAATCCTAGGCAGAAGAATGAATCCTCCTCCATTTCAGCATTCTCACCAAATGCTCCATTACTGCATTCCCAGGGAACTGGAACCAACTCGGCCATTTAATGCTAGTCTAGGTGGGGAGAAACATAGTCTTCTGTTCCAGTAAATGTGTATGCCTGCAAGAATGTCATACAGGCTGTGCAATCTTTCCTGCCACTGTTGCATGCTCCAAAGGATTGGGAAAAATTGGGAATCAAAGCTACTCTTCTTTAACCCCTGACATGCTCTGTTTTCCTCTTTATCCTGATCGATGTTTCCAGCATTAGAAATATGCACTCTCGGAGCTGGTAGGGACGGCAATGTGAGGATTCCAGCACTGAATTTCCTCCTCCAAAGTCATAACCCTTGGAGGGGAAAATCCTGTTTTTACAGCCCTTGAAAATGCTTTCCTTGGCTTGCAGCCTCCTGTTAAATTCCAAGAATGGGAGCAACCAATTCCGTGCAACTGAGGATTATTTGGATTTGGAATGCATGCCAAGATATACGTTAGATTAGTTTTTAAAAAGAAGATTTTTCCAAAACAGCTTGCTAGTTGCATTTCATTGCCCTTGAACGCCTAACATAGATCTTATAGCAAAAGTTGTCTATTTCACTCCATTGCAAGCAGAACAAACACACGAAAAGGGATCCTTGTAGTTCATAGCACAATACATCACAGGAAATAAACGCACGCACACCAAATTCAACGGGTGCAATTAGATTTCTCATTCCTTTAAAAATGCATAGGAAATGAACTGCTTGCCAGCCTGAAAGTTGAATGGGAATCAATACTGTTCTGCAGTTTGTGTATAAAATTAAACTCCTGTGATTAATCTGAGATCTCGGTGTCATTTTTCACCTGCGTCCTGAAATGAACTCGAAGAGGCATTTAGCGTTGTGGGACATTGAGAATGGTATGCGCGGACAGCATTAGCAGCAGCAAACTCTCAAATATAGGAAGATCAATCTATTAAAATATAAATAGGAGGATTTTAAATAGGTATTACCAGTCGATTTTATGAAAGTTTTTAAGAAAGAGTGTATGGTGTAATGCGACATGCAAAACAACCGACTAATTTATAAGTTTCATTGATGTACTTGTAATGAAGGGGGAACCACTGATAATGCTTAGGAATGTGCTGTTAATGCATAAAACAAGCAGTTGAACTTCCAGGTAGTCAACTATTAATTTGGACTTCGGTATAAGAACAAGTAGCTTTGATATACTGACTGGGACAGCCAGCAGTCACTGGCTTTGCTCGGTGCAAAAGATAATGAAAAACATCTCCAGTTACATCTTAAGATATTTTTCTTTCTTGGTATCTTATTATTTCACATAGGCGCCCTCATCCAGGACAATCCTAGATCGATAAGGTGCAAGATATTTCTTCTGATCCAATATGGGGGTGTCTGGGGCTCTCCCCCCCCGAAATATTCTCAGCCCTGGCACAATAAGATGGGACTTGGGCTGAGTCCAGAAGCTGCCGTTGGTCCAGAATGCAGCAGCACAGGTAGATATGGTCATATCACACGTGATACGGGCATATCAGGTCCATGTAACACTTTGCACGCTGGGCTGGTTCCCAGCAGGCTTCCAGGTGCAATTCAAGATGCTGGGTATCACCTATAAAGCCCTACATGGTACAGTCAGGCTACTTGTGGGACCTCCTGTCTCCAACGATCTCTACCCGTCTCACGTGTCCTTCCAGTGCCGTTTGGTGGGACCAGGGAAGCCCGTCTTCTCTGTGGCAGCTCCCACTCTCTGGAATGATCTCCTCCCACCCCGAGATTCGACTGGCCAAAACCAGGTTAGTCTTTCGGAAAGCATTAAAAACTTGGCTTTCCCTCTAGGCATTTGGGCCAGATTGTGAGATGTTCCCCTCTTGGATGGTGCTTGTCGGAAGGAATGATTCTGAATGTATTTTTTACTTGGTCCTTGCTATTATTGCTGTTTTTATTGTTGCCATTTTATGGAAGCTCCCCTAAGTGGCTTTGGAGACTTGAGTAACCATCTATGTTGGATCAATAAATCACTAAATCAGATATCTCTTCCCAAAAAAATACTTGATAAATATTGAGCAGCTGTGATACGGACAGCAAACTTATTCTGAGGCCATGAATCCTTTCGCTGCCCAAACAGGAACAGACCCCATGAAATCTGTTTTCTTTGGCTGTGCAATTGTTTAGTGCCACTTATACAGGTAAAAAAAGGAACCAGGTAGATTGGAGAATTGCTGAGGTCTTGGTAGGAGAAGTCCTGGCACGCCATCATTTTCTTGCATATCCTACTAGTACAGGGTTCATCAATCTCAGCAACTTGAAGATGGGTGGACTTCCACTCCCAGAATTCCCCAGCCAGCATGCTTGAAGATGGGTGGACTTCCACTCCCAGAATTCCCCAGCCAGCATGCTTGAAGATGGGTGGACTTCCACTCCCAGAATTCCCCAGCCAGCATGCTTGAAGTTGGGTGGACTTCCACTCCCAGAATTCCCCAGCCAGCATGCTTGAAGATGGGTGGACTTCCACTCCCAGAATTCCCCAGCCAGCATGCTTGAAGATGGGTGGACTTCCACTCCCAGAATTCCCCAGCCAGCATGCTTGAAGATGGGTGGACTTCCACTCCCAGAATTCCCCAGCCAGTTTTCATTCTTACATTGGGGTGTGTGGCTTGTATTGTTCCTATTGTGACATCTGTACCCTGGATGTTTTATTTATTTTTTTTAAAATATCCTATGTAAGATCCCACAGGTCTTCTTGATTGTGGTGGGATAGAAATACATTAAAATAAAAAATAAATAAACCGTACCTCCAGCCACATTCAACGGGAACCTAATAAATAAGTAGGCCTATAGCTTTAAAAAAAACGATAAAATCAACAATTTATAGTTACGGCAGATATCTTACTGCTTGACTTGCTCTAAAAGTATTTTGTTACCCCAATCCTCTGAGTAGTGAGATGTCTTCCTGGCACTTTGCTCCATGCCAGCTTCTTCTTATTTTATTTATTTTTTAATGGAAAGCATCTAAAAATAATAATAAAATCAAGTCAGGTGGCACAGAGAGGCATTAGCAGGTCCACCAGTGTCCGTATTCTGGAAAAAAGGTATGAAAAATTATGAAGAAATAAGAGAAATGGGTGAGGAATCAGAAAGGGGGTGGCAGAAGTCGCATAAGAGGACAAGCTGTTCTCCAAAATAAAAATTGCTCTGCTATAGTTGGGAAGAGAAGTTGGTTGAATGTTCTTCCCCGACCCCCAAACAGCTGTTTAATGGGATCTCTTGCTGATCAGCACGTAAGGTATGGACTGAGAGCCAAAAAACTGCTTTTCTTAACGTCTTCCGCAAGCCGAAGCGCGGTAACAGAAGAAACTTTGAAATCAATTCGTTTTACGGAATTCCTTTAACGGCCGTTGCTGGTCACATCCTCTGCTTCCCACACCATGAGCTGAAAAGCCTTCAGTATCCCATTTCAGCTTCCAGCAGCTGCTTTTCGTTAAAAAAAAAAAAAAGCACATCAAAAAGGGGGAGAAAAATCCACTTGTGTATAGTTTGGCTCTGTATCTTTCTGCAAATTATAACTGGGGAAAACGATTTTCCGCCTAACTGAAGAAAAAATGAACCCCAAACCTATTCCTTACCAGCAGTTGGCCAGGAATGCCATCTCCTCTTAATTAATGTTAAGGAGTGAAACCTTCTTGGAATCTTTTCCTTTAATCAGCCTATTTAATCTTAGTTCATCTTGGTTTCCTCCGCCTCGCAAAAACAAACAACTTTCTTCAAGCGTGTTATGATAGCCAGGTTGTTCAGTATTCCAGCCAGGGAAAGAATGATGCCCCAATAAAGACATGTTTTTCTTTGAAATGTTTTTGGGTTACAATTTAAGACCATACTAAACCTTTCCAGATTGTTAATCCTTTCCACATGCTTCATGTACACAAAGCATAAACTCTTAGAGCAGCATTTTGCAACCTCAGCAGCTTTAAGATGAGTGGATTTCAACTCCCAGAATTCCCCAGCCAGCATGGCTGGCTGGGGAATTCTGGGAGTTGAAGTCCACTCATCTTAAAGCTGCTGAGGTTGAGAAACACTGTCTTAGAATAACTGATCTTGGTAGCTGATAGATGTTGTCGTGTTACTGTGTTGACAACGTTATTAAAGGACCTCAAGTCACTTGCAATCTCCGGGGATCAGATCTGGTTCAGTCACAGATCCGAGATGTGGCCACCTGCCAGCGGCTCACTTCTACGGACAAACCGTCTAGTATCAAAGCCAACTAATCAATGGGCGCAAATCTGCTCCCAGAAACAGGAATATCCAGAAATCTATGGGGAAACATTTCCGTTCTCCACAATTCTCTTGTCACTGACCTTGAGAAAAAGATCTGCAAGATTTGCTCAACAACAAAGCTAGAGTCCATTTTAATGGCATTTTCTGATAGATCAAAGGCAAGTTTTCTTCTCAGTATGTATGTTAACTAGAAATTCAGCGCAGAAAGGTCTGTATCACTAATGACCGCTTTGAGTAAATTTAAATTTGTCGCTAAAATAATTCTCACTTCTCTCACCTCTTGTTTTACTCCCCCTTCCCTCCCAAAGAACAGTTTGAGTATATAACCAGGTCGTCCTCATTCAGTGACCACAATTGGGACCAGCAATGCAGTCATTAAGCAAAGCGGTGGCTAAGTGAACCCATGACTGTTTTTATGATCTTACTTGAGCTTGGCTTGGCTTTACAGACCTGCAAGGGTGAGGATCGGTTGCAAAGTGACTTTTTCATCGCTGTCGTAACTGTGAATGGTCATTAAATGAAGCAGTCACTAAACAAGGACAAGCTGAAATACCTTTTCTTGACACCTGTGCACCAGGAAAAGTAGACTGTGCTATGGAAGTTTATGGGATTGTGGAAAGAAAACTTGAAGTGGCCCATGTGACTTTTCCTTCCTGATGGTTTGGTGTCCCCTGGGATTTTAAGCCAGTAGAGGACCCCAGCAGAGAGATAAAAGAGAATGGCTGAAGGCACAGGATGGGTGTCGGTGGAAGCTGAGTTGGAGCCCTGGAGCCGGTTGTGCGCAGAGGAGGTGCAGCTGAACATCAACAGTTTGGTGGAGGCTCCGAAGCTGAACCACGGCAGACTCACAAGCTCTCCAAAGATACAAACCAATTACAGTCAGCCAGCAGCTAATAGTTGTCCCCTGCCACTGCCCCCCAGCCCTATAAGCCAGTGTTTCTCAACCTCATCAACTTCAAGATGGGTGGACTTCAACATGGCTGGCTGGGGAATTCTGGGAGTCGAAGTCCACCCATCTTAAAGTTGCTGAGGTTGAGAAACACTGCTATAAACTGATCAAGACTGAGCTTGAGGAGCAACTCGGACGAAAGGAGTAATTGCAACTCCAACCCTCAGCAGGACCTTCTGAAGTGGGCGAGAACGTCAACGTCCAAAGGCAAGTCTGAAGAAACTTAAGCCCTGCGTGAAGGGAGGAGCGTTCCCCGTCCCTAAGAACTGAGCAAGACTGTCCTAATGGCTGAGAACGATGGGCAGTTAGGGAGACAGGGCAGAGGGGAAATGTGTCGCCTTGTCGAGCCTTGCAAATGATCTGTTTGTCAGTTAAAGATCAAATACTAAGCACAGAGAGGGAGATAGTATGCTGAACATCCTGGTTGAGTGTAATAAACCTACGTCTTGCCATTGCAAAGGGAGAAGGATCAGTTTGTGTCCTTTTTTTTTTTAATGCTGCAGATAAGTAATATTTCTTTGGTTTTTCTAACCCACAGCAAGGAACTGACGGGCCACGTCCCCTATGAAGTAAGAAGGGCCCAAGAAATAAACAGCTTGTTTGGCCCCAAAGGCCAGCCTGAGGCTTACGACCTTATTTTGGACCTCCACAACACCACCGCTAACATGGGTGGTACCCTTATCCTCGAAACCTCCAGGGACTGCTTTACCCTTCAGATGTGCCATTATATACAGGTAAAAATAGTTGAAAACCTTATTTGGTGTGGCGCCAAAGAGGGGTTTTATAAAATCAACGGTGTATTCCTGGGGTTGGCAAAAATTAATGTTCTCCCATGAGCCAAATGCGGTCCTGTTTCCATCCCCTGAACCAAAGCAATCATGACCGTTGTTTGGTCACAGCAGTTCCATGGTGGAGGGTCAAAAAAGTCAAGATGGCAGCCTCGACCGTGTGATCCAAGCCCCGCCCCCTTTTTAAGGTGGTGGTGCGGGTGATGCCCATAAAAAGGGGGCGGGGCTTTGATTGCACGGTTTAAGGGCACGAAAGTGCATTTTTGAAACACGAAAGCAAAGACACGAATAAATGTTAGAAGCAACATGCAGCTCGTATTAAAGTAATCAGATTACTAAAAATCAAAACAAGTGGCTAAGTATTAAAAGCCAGGCTGGAAAAAAAAGCCTCTTTGAGGTTCTCTTTAAGGCATCTGAAGAGGAGTTGGGAAGCATGCAAGTTTAATAAATCATCATCATCATCATCTCCAAATCTGGAGCAAAATCTGAAGCAAAAAATCAAGATGTCAGCCACAACCCTTGTGTTTACATGTGTTTTATATATATATGGTGACCATATTTTCTTGAAAAGTAAAGGACCAGCCTGAAAAAGGGGCAAATCTGAAAGAGGTTCATAAAGATTAAAAAAAATTAATTCTTTATGTTTGCAACTTTGGTTTAGAAAGGAAAATTCAAGAGCAAAACCAAGAAAAACCTTACAAAAATGCATATCCTAATAAAAAGATCTAAAATCAAATGGTATATGTTGATTTCTTTTAAAAAGACCATTCAATTTCCGTATTTTCCACCTGAATGTGAAAGACGGTGTACGAAGCAGTACAGTAAAAGTACATTTGTACAGTAAAAGTCAAATGACCAAATTAAAGGAGAAAAGTGAGTTTTTGAAAAATAAATAAATCTAAAGGACAACTTTCTGAAATAAAGGATGGTCCTTTATAATAAAGGGTGTATGGTCACCGTAATTTACAATCAAAATGAAGTTTTAAAAACTCTCCCCTCGCCCCCCAACACTCCCACTTGGCACGTCAGTATTTTTTAGCCCTCTTGCATGGTTCCTCTTTAATATTCAAGATAATTCTCTTAATCTGATACTATTTGGCATTATATGTTCCATCTCCAAAAGCAATGTTTCTCAAACTTGGCAATTTTAGGATGGGTGGACTTGGTGGCTGGGGGATTCTGGGAGTCGAGGTCCACCCATCTTAAAGTTACCAAGTTTGAGAAACACTGTCCTAAAACTTTCATGATGCACTTTACCATCTCGGGCTATGACTGGGCCACTGGCTTACGTGGCGAAACGCAGGATAGCCATCAGAGCAGAAAAGCACATTAAGCCTTGCTATTGTTTTGAACAAACAATTGTTTTAATGTTTGGTTGCAAGCTCGCTAGTTGAACAGGCAGGATTTACAGGCTAGGAATAATGCCTTTTAAAACCGGCCAATGCATTTTAATATTGTTGGCTTGGCTTCCTTTGGGAATCTTCACGGCGAATTACCAAAAATGTAAATCTCTGTGTGCACAAAAGCCAGCATTTTAAATTGGCTGCCAAAGGTTCCCCCTCAAAATCAATCTTGATGTGCCTGCTTGAATTTTATTGCTGCTACCTGTAGCGGAAGACCCACTTCAGCTCAGTGCCATCATGCGGGTCTAGGGAAGTCTGCGGGTGTGGGCGTGTGTAAAGGAGGTTGAGATGGCAGGGCAACCTTGCAATCCAAGCTTTGCCCACTTTATGGGCATCACAACCCCCCACCTTGCAGACACCCGGAATCAGCCATGGTTTCTGCTCCAACTAATCCTGGGACTGCTCCATCGGATTACCCAGGAGACTCATCTTGTTAAGTGCAAGTGCAATGAGGAAGTTTTATTCCTGTCTCTTGACTTGCCTCAGGTATCTTAACCTGCACATTTTGCCCAGGTAGAAAAAGTCTTGGATCCAGCTATTGTGAACCTTAAACCAAGAGCCTCTGTTCACGCAATATCCGGCATCAGGTCCGTGAACGATCCGGGGTCTCAATCCTCACATCATGCTAACCTTGATTTGTTCATCTCTTGCAGGAACTCAGCCAGTTTGATTAGCTTGTGGTTCAGTGTATTGTGCAAAGCCAGAAAATCAGTTGGTTCACTATCTAGGTGGAGGGCGTTGTATAAACGCGGCTGGGAAAAGATTCTGCCTGTTCAGTGTGTGTATTTTGTTAGGGCGTTTGCTCATCGGGATGGCACAGCGGGTAGCTTAGGATCAGAGAAGATTCTCCAAAGTGGGTTCAGCCTCTGAAGGAGGACCGTGCAGCCTTTTGTAGCGAGCCGATCTAATCTATAAGAGCATTAATTAGAAACTCGTAAGACAAATGGGCAACCAAGTGGGAAAAAATAGGTTGTAAATAAGAAGAAGTAATAAAAACGAAAAAGCTCCTATAAATCTGATTTTAAAAGCCAGAGGTGTCCGCAGCGGGGATGGAGGGGGGGGGGTGCAAACTCACAAGATGGCAGTTGTGTGCTCACATCAGATTCCCCCCCTTTTTATGTGTGTGCAAAATGCATGTGCAAAAGGGTGAGGTTTTGATTGCAACGTTGCACTTGCCCTTCTGAAGATTTTGACCCCCTCGGCAGATGCCCCTGAAAATAATTGACATTGTGTGACTTTTGCTCAACTCGTTCGCAACATTTACAGTTTATTTAAAAGAGAACGTGGCAGCTATAATTTTCTCGGGTTGATGAATTAGCACTGCTACAGCGTTCATTAATCCTGGCACGCAGGAAAGTTAATTGGAGCGGGCTTTGCTTTTGTGATCTAACAGATAGAACATTAGCCAATGTAGCCTTGCACATTTTCCAACAGTGTCCTATTTATCTGAATACAAGGCAGTCACCATACAGTAACACCGTCTTTGTATCCAGTCTTTGCCAGCTCAGCATCAATGTTTGTATTACAAGAACGTTAAACCAATATTTTTCACAGGATGCTCTGTGGCCAGACAGCTGTCCTGTCTTCCTCCTTGAACATCCCAGCCTGAAATATGCCACGACCCGGTCTGTAGCAAAACATCCAGTGGGTAAATATGACTCTAGGATTAGCACCGTTCCACTTTTAGCAAATGTGCTTGGGTTTCTAGATCCTTTTCCATCATCCAGTATTAGTGATGGAATGAACTGCTTTCCACCCCATCGATCCCCCTGTTGAGGACCAAAATTCAATGTTGCCAGTTCTGGGCATCACCACCAATGAAGGTGGTGAAGAGTTTGAAAACATGTCCTGGAAGGAAGTGGGGAAGAAACTGGGTATAAGTAAGAAAAGAAGGCTAGAATGGTCTGGAGGGTGGAAGTGGACACTGAACAAGTCCCTCAAGGGCCGTCACACAGAGGAGGACAGTGTCTTCTTTGGTGTCCCCAAGGAAGAAGACGTGATACTTCCTTTGTTTCTTCTCCAGGCATTGAAGTTGGTCCTCAGCCCCAAGGAGTTCTGAGGGCTGACATTTTGGGTAAAATGAGGAAGATCGTCCAACATGGCCTGGATTTTGTGCAAAAGTTCAATGCAGGTACAGCATTATAAGGTAGTTGATGGTCATACCATCTGCTGGTGGAGATGTAATCCTAAACACAACCGAATTTTGCTCTGAATCCCCATCTCTTAACTGCAGTTTTCCAGTTTGGGATCCAAGCAAACCATTTTGTAGGATATTCTCAACATCTTCCCAACTTTAATGGGTATCAGAGTTACCTGTTCACTTCTTCCTCGGCTAAATTTTAAGGTGGATTTTCAACTCTAGTTGTTTTTTCTTTAGTTACAAAATGTGTCTTCTCCTTCTGCAAAGTTTGAGGTCCTCTCCTCTGTGCTGATGTTCACCTCTTGTTTCTTAATATTTCATTTTTTAAATTTTTCTTGCAATTTTGTCAATACCACTGTCAGACTTTGCTACTAAAGGGTGATTTTTTTTTTAAAGAGAGAGAATCTCTAGATTATTAAAGAATAAACTCCATGCTTTCTTCTCTGCATATTTGGGTCAGGGTATAAATGAATTGATACGCATTTTTGCAGGGTTTTTAATCTACCCATTAAATATCAGTTGAATTGTCTCACACAATCTAAGATGTTTCTTTCTGGAAAATGTGTTTACAACTATTATTAAAGATAAATACTTCTTATGGCTTTTTAGCTTCTTGACAATAACTTCTAACCTTGTCCTATATGACTAGATGAGAACTTAAAATACAATTCCTAAAGTTCAGAAGATGTGGATACAAGGAAGAGGTTTTTAATAAATTCTATTGTATCCACAATATCAATTATATTTTATAAGGGGTGGCATGAAAAGTTCACCTTTGAACAACCCAACCTTTAGAAGGGCAGTTGATTGAGAATGTTCCAGTCAGAAGATCTAATTGTAATTTACAACTACAGTTTGTTTCACAAATAATCCATCTCAGTGACTTCAAACATTATCCACAATGTCAGTTGCTTGACCTGAACAGTTGAAGATCTGCATTGTTTTCTCTGTAGGACAAGAATTCCCTCCATGTACCATTGAGATTTATAAAATAATGGAGAAAGTGGATTATCCCAGGGACAAAAAAAATGAGATTACGGCTGTCATTCACCCTAATTTACAGGTAAACACATGTGGTTTCCCTTCTCTTTTTAACAGCAGTGGTGGGGGATCTAGAAAATGTTCCTATTTTGAAAGGGCTTCTCCAAATTTGCTTTCTAACAGAAATTGTTTCTTGCCTATATTCAAGACGTTGCTTCTTCTGAATATAATTCTTGAAACCCTTATAAGAGTTCTAGTACCACATCCTTTAATCCCCACTGCAAATTCTTCTCCTGTGGATATACCAATGCAGTGTTTCTCAACCTTGGCCACGTTAAGACGGGTGGACTTCAACTCCCCAACATGCTGGCTGGGGAATTCTGGGAGTTGAAGTCCACCCGTCTTAACATGGCCAAGGTTGAGAAACACTGTACTAATGTAATAAAGAATTGTGTATATAACATTATCCAGATAGGCGGTAATAAAAACATGGGCTTACAAGCAGATAAATAGGGTTGTCTTAATTCAGAAAAGTGCTAAAGGCAGCAAGAAGGGAGTCAAATTAAACCATGCCCAGATCTCCTCCAGATGAGAGACAGTGCTAGCTAGCACAGGACCAAGGACCATCCTAAATTAATTTCCAACACGTTAAATCCAGGGGAACCCGCCAAAGCTGGTGTGCTGTTCCCATCCTTGAATCAAACCGGGCTCCCTAAAAAAGGTGCAGTTCAGCTTTGACCAGTCCAAAGTCATCTTAGCTTCGCTTGTTATAATGGGGCTGTTTATTATGTTTAAATGATAGCCCTTGAGACGAACTTGAGTCTAGATCAGGGATGGCGAACCTATGACGCGCGTGCCAAAGGTGATACGCCACGACGTTTTGGGTGACCTGCTAGTGTTCACCAACACCCAACCACAATTCTCCCTGTTTGAGTTACCAAAGAAACTGAGTTTGTTTTACTCATATTTCATTTTTGTAATTACTTGACGTTTCTTTATATAATACATAGCATCACACATGACAGGACTGCATTATTTTTTTAAATAAATGAATATGTAAAGAACTGTTTCTCTTTTGTTGGGGGGGGACACACCAGCAGAGTCAAATTAGGCACTTTCCGAATTTTTGACACGCGGAGCCCAAAAGGTTGTCAACCCTGGTCTAGACTTCCTTTAAACAGCTTTATCCAATCCGTTGTACATTTGTCTGCAAGATTATCTTGTTCCTGTCCCATAGGATCGAGACTGGCAGCCACTCAATCCGGGTGATCCCATGTTCTTGACTTTGGAAGGGAAGACGATTCCATACGAAGGAGAAACCACAGTCTACCCAACCTTTGTGAACGAGGCCGCGTATTACGAAAAGCAGCAAGCTTTTGTCACAACCGTGAAAGAAAAATTGAGCGCAAAAGGGCTCAAAGTCTCTTAAACCTGGATTTCCTTCTTCAGTTCCTCTTAAGTGCCTACGTATAGTTGGCATTTCTCATGCAAGATGGCCTGAAGGCATTGTAGATCCTAGACCAAAAGTCAATTTTTTTATTGTAAGAAATAGAGCACTTGGAAAACAATGTGCCCTGCAAACAATTATAAACGGATTAATATGTGCTTTCCAGTTGCTGTTTTTATAAATGCTTTTTTAGGGGTGGTCTTGAGGCTATGGTCAAAAAAGTCCAGATCGTGACTGCAATAGCGCAATGGACAATCCACCAGTTTTTATGTGTGTCGTGGTCACCCTCTTGACTTTTCTGACCCTACCCTGGAGACACCCATCAGCATGAAGTTATTCTTTAAATCAGAGAGCAAGTCTATTTCATGTTTCATGTGCCCTGAAGAAAAGTGGTGAAAAATGAGATGCTGGAAGAGGGAGAAGAGAGAGCATCTCATGAAACCTATGAAGGTGTTATCACAACATAGTTTTGGACCAATGAGGGCCTCTATCATGCTCCTAGCACATGCCCCTGACAGAAAATACTGTCACGTTAATTTGCAAGAACAGTGCTGTGAAAGGGTATTACATTCCTGTAGTTAACTTAATGAAGTGTGGCCAACTATTAAGATAGCACTCTGAGTCACAGGATAAATGAGTTCTCAAGAACATCTTTATCGGGAACTGGAGTAATTCAGAATTAATGTGGGGGATTAATTAAGAGAAGAGCAACTATTTGGGGAAAACAAGGGAGGCACGTCTGGAAGAAGAGCTGTGATAAGGGAGTTTTATGGCCAAATCTCCCAACATTTCTGAACTTTTAACTTGTAAGCAATTCTAGTTTCACTCAAAGCACTAACAGCTGAGTCAAGAGGACATTTTTAGATCAGAAAACCAGGTATAAGGGAAGAGTTAAAATATCTTTTCAGAGTGAGAATGATGGTGCTTTTCTGAAGTCACAGAACTGCACACTAGTGAGATATACATGTTTATAAAACAATTGACTTTATTTCTCTTATTTGCAATAAATATTTTTTTAAAAACACAGTTACAGGTCTGATAAATCCCTGGACAAAGTCATAAAGTTCAGAAAAATGATGACTGCATATTGCCATTTCTCTAGCTTTTCTGCAGGAAGACGTTTCCCAAATAGCCATCTGGCTCTAAAGTGCTGATCCAAAAGCAGAGATTTGTTCTGGCAACTCTCCAACATACCATCATTCCAAAACTTCATTAAAAAAAAATCCATTCAATCAAGATCATGAGGATCAAGGCACAAATATTTGAATAAATACTGTACATACTTGGAAGGCAAGAACTTTCTTTGGAGATCTATACATCACACACACACACACACATACACACACACAATGTACAAAAATGCCCCAAATTGGGTGCTACCTCCACAAATATCCCATGAAAAGGTGATGTTTCTTTCAAATCAAATACGAATTCCTGGTACACACATCCAGGTGTTGTTCTTAGCAATGATGTAGAAAAGGTCTGCCTTCCAGATGTTTTTCTATGAGGTTTCCTTCCATCCAAGGACTAACCAGCCCTAGCTCACTTGGTTTTCAAGATCAGCCAAAATTGGCTTGATGTCGCCTCCAGGCAGAGCCCTCTCCTATTAATGCCTGCCATGGCTCCTTCGCTTCCTCTAGTCTGGGCACATCTGCCAGAGCAAAGAGGCCCAATGCAGGAGGAAAAATCATTCCCAACATGGTCAGGGCTGGAGATTTTCTACTGTGGTTTCACTTGAAATCTGAAATGTATTCCCTTTGGGTGATGTCCTCATTCCCTAATACAGAAGTCAACAGCTTCCCACGAAGTTGAGAAAATGGGTTATGACCCTTGTTCTCCCTCCTGACATCTCTTTCTCAACCCTTTTGTAGTGTCGCAGTGTCACACCTCTTCATCTGAATGCTAGTCTGTCCGTGCTCAGGAACAGTGCTGGGGCGGATCCTGCCTCTCGCGCGGCTTTCCTGAAGCCAAGTCTTCACATTCTAACATTGCCCCATGCGCAGCTAAACGGTAGTCTCTGGCAAGTCATAAATTTCTTCGAATGCATTCAGGGTGGTTTTGCTGTTACTCCTTGATGTGTCCTGCATCCTGCTGCAATCTAAAATGGAAAACAGGAAACAGTTGATTAAGATGGTCATCCCCATTCACCTTGGGGTAAGGAATGGAATATACTTCGACAGATGCATGGAGAAGATTGCACAACATGTCATGGGTTTTTCAGGGGTTTTGTGATGGAATGTATCTACAAAGAGGCGGTGGACTGCAGAAGAGGTTCTCAGGAAGGAGGAGGTGCATTCCAGGAAGGGCAGAGAGACAAGAGACAACACAGTCCGGAGCAGCAGCACAGGAAGTGTAAGAGGTTCAGAATAGCCGCTCCCTAGAATCCCCCAGGGTACATCCACTAGTTGCAATAGTACAGATTGAGTCTGGCAAGATTTTGTCTATATGGTGTAGGCAATCAAGGAACTGAACTCAGCTGGACCAGTTCCCTGTGGTTCTTGGGCTGGGCCTGACAGGTATCCATAGAGTATGGTCAAAAATGTCAAGATGGTCGCCCCAATAGTGTGATTGAAGCTCTGCCCATTTTTGTGATACACAAAAAACAGGTGGACTTCGATTGCCCCACCATGGTTACCATCTTGACTTTTTTGACCACACTCTACCAGCAGTCCTGTATTTTCTAAATACAGTGATTTCATAGGCACCTCACCTATTGATTGCCCATCTGTAAGGTGTGTGGCAGAAGAAATAGGAACTGTCACACACTGGGGAAAATCAAGAGTCGCTCTGGCACTCAATGATAGAATCTCTTCAGATATTTCCCATCCATGCCCCCCCAGAGTTGTCAAAAATGTTGGACCTTCTACACAGAAAGCACTCAAGATGCATGAAAGACTTGGGGCTGGATCATACCAAAGGTTTAGCTGCTCAGTCATACAACAGCTATGCCAGTGAAAGGAAGAGTAATAACCATCTTCTGCTAGGGTCCCCCAGCAATCACTATTTAACCTCCTTAGGGTTAGGGACGAACTAATGTACTTCATATTCAAATGACACCTTATCCCATTATAAGTGAATCTGTTCCTTATTACACATGAGCATGTATCGTCTGAAATTTCCGCTTTTCCGATGGTTGAAATTCACTCCCCCAGCTAAAAAAATAGGGGAAATGCCCAGATTCAGGGACAAAATGTTCCAAATGCAGTACTTTAAGGGGAAATGTTTGTAAATGTTGTACAGTAAGCAACATCACAAACAAATAGATGCTTGAAGAAACGTGTGTGTGTGTGTGTGTGTGTGTGTGTATTCCTAATGTAAACTTTGAAAAAATCTCTCTCTCTCTTTATCAGTGTTTCTCAACTTTGGCAACTTGAAGACGTTGCCACACGTCTTCAAGTTGCCAAAGTTGAGAAACACTGATATATATACACACACACACACACACACACACATACATACACATACACACACACACACATACATACACATATACACACACACACACACACACATACACATACATACATACATACACATACACACACACACACACATTCCTAATGTAAGCTGTAAAAAGATCTCCAGTTGTATGAACTGAATTTGACAGATGCACAAGAATTCAAGAATACCAGCCAGTCATTGTCCAATCATTCCGTAAAACTGACTCATGCCTTTAAAAAAATAAATAAATAAACGAGCTGTTGGCCCATTACCACTTCTAATGGCAATAAATTCTCTAATTTGACTATGCACTATATAAAGACACACCTTTAAAAGATGAAATTACTAAGCCATGGGCCTTCCCCTCCTTTTGAATGGTTCATCGTTTTGTTCCTCTCACAGCTATCATCATTCTTCACTATGGAAACTTACATAACATTTTTAAACGGTTTTATTGTTACTTGCAATGTTGGTTCTGGGGGGGCGGTTTAGTGGTTTTGGGCTCTGAGGTTATGAAGGTTGCGGAAAAAAACTGTAATTGTTTATTAAGTTTCCCCCCTTTTCTTATCACAGAAGTTTTATTACTGGTAGTCCTCACTTAACGACCACAGTTGGGACTGGAATTTAGGTCACTAAGCGACTAGGTCATTAAGTGAATCATCACATGACTGGACCTGATTTTACAACCTTTTTTGCAGTGGTCGTTAAGCAAATCACATGGTTCCCCATTGATTTCACATGTCGGAAGCTGGTTGGGAAGGTTAAACATACAGCCATGGCGATCACGTGACCCCGGGACGCTGCAACCATCGTAGATGCATGCCGGTTGCCAAGAGTCCGAATTTTGTTCACGCGACTGTGGGGATGCTGCAATGGTTGTAAGTGTGAGGACCGGTCGCAAGTCACTTTTTTCAGCACCTTCATAACTTCAAACGGTTGTTAAGCAAAGGCTATCTGTATATGTTTCTGGCTTCTTACTGTCAATTGCTTTTGTATTTGATTTTGTTGCAAGCTGCCAAGAATTTAAGTGATTAGGCAGCATACAGATTTCAGTAATAATAATAATAATAATAACAACATAGACAGCAATGTGGGTTTTTTTATGGACGAAGTTTATAGACAGTCTCCCCTTCACATTTATGTAGAGATGTAAGAATACTTTCTGATCATCTTCCACACTGGATAGGGAGGCGCTTAATTTGTGCGGAACTCTATTTATTTCAGGTTGCGTCTCTCTGCAAATCACATACCCAGCCCAAAATAAAAATTCATATATGTATTCCTATTGCCTGGGACTGATTATATGCACCTGTATTATCTGCAAACATTTCTAAGGAAAAAATATCTAGGCTTCGTTTTCAAAAATAGACCATTCCTTGCGTGGCTGTGTTCAGTTACCTGTCGAGCCGGGATCTTCATTGATAAAGGCCACGTGGGTTTTCCATTCTGTCCATTTGACTTCATTGATCCTAGTTACAGAGCACACAAATCAATTAATTCTTCTGCTTCATCCTCATTATTACAGAAGCACTTCCCATATCTCAGAGTTCATGGATTAATCAATCCATGATTTATCAGCACACTGAAAGGGGATGGACCGTTCATTCTTTCATGGAGAAGCCACACTCTTTCACCACTGACATTGACTAAATGACCTTGTCCCTTAAAAATATCATTTGGATATAGCATTATGCAATACTCCAGAATATTTTAGAGGTTGGGGGATGATGGGTGCCTGATGGGAGAGGATGTCTTTTGCGAGCTCCTGGTTTACGTTCCTGCCCTTCAAGTTAGAGCCGGTCAAGACCTATTAAAGTCTCTCTTATCTCTTATTATTTTATATTATTATCTTATTTATTATCTTATTATCTTAACTCACAGGGAGGAAGAGAGAGAAGTCAGGCAGCAAGAAGGAAAGAGAAAGAGAAGAGAAAAGGTTTCTGATGTGTCCTGGAGCCAGTCCTGGCTCCCAACACTCTTCCAAGACAGCCGAAAATTGACCAACTTTTTCTGCAAAAAGAAACAGTAAGTCAACATTCCCCAACTCCCATCTCTAATAAATCTGAGGCTCTTGAATGGGATTTACCAAAGAAATAGAAGGAGAGCAATTATTGGAGCTTTCTGCATCTCTTAGAGATGATTTAATAGACAGGTCGGACTCTGTGTCAGCCCTTCCCCATCCATTTCACTAGCTCTCCAGTTTCCTCTGAGGAGAAGATTGAACAGAGCAAGGACTGGGAAAAGCTGCTGACGCGAGATGGCTCGATCGAATTCACGGCAAAGCCACGTTTGCTTACAGCGCAAACTGTTATTTCAGTGTTTGAGCAACTGGCCTCCATCAAAAATGATTTGGACCTGTTAAAAAGCGATTTTGAGGTCTTTGCCCAAAAGCCCAGTATATTTTAAAGTAATCGTATGGCATTACCGATACAGCACTATCTTTACGTTTTTGAACATACAGCCATAAATTTAGTTTGACCTAAGACATGTTTTAAAATAAACTGAAGTAAACCTGAATGAAAGAGGATAGAAGTGAGAAATTATGGGGTGCCTGGAAAGGAAGGGAAGGGAAAGGAAAGCTGACATACATAATTGAGAGAAAGAAGGGGGGTCTGTGGGTCGCTTATCTCACAAACAGCAGCTCAGCTCAGGTGGGGAGAAACCCTGGAAGGAGCGTTTCAGATCATTCAAAGCAACTCTGTTTTAACGAACTCACGAAAACAAGGCTGGGAAATGCAGTTTCTAAGATCCTGTATTTATCCTAAGATGAGTGTTAAAGATCCTTTACTGAAATCTGAGGTTCTTTGATCTTGTTGCTACTAAGTCAATGGGCCTTATTAAAATCATACCCTTTTAGCAGGCCAAAGATTGCATGGAGGCACTGCTGAGGCCATGTCCAAACACAATTCATGATATCCTCTGATCTTAGCTGTGATTCTGCTCAGCGCTTTCAGTAGAAGCACAACGATTTATTAGGGTCAAGGGCCACCTGTCTCAAGCATCCTGACCGTCACATTTTAGAGATGGAAAGATCTGAGTTTTTTTCCCCTGCAAATGAAGCCTTGATGCAAAACGTTGCCCGTTGATTTTACTTTAATGTGCATAAAAGGAAGTTCAAGAAGGAGCATGTTTGGAAATGGAAATTGGCTTTATAAGAGGAGTTTGGGGAGAGTCCATGGGGTTCACAGAAGTCAAAGAGGCGGTGGCCATGCAATCAATGCCTGTAAAAAAGGGGCAGAGCTTTAATCAAGTGGTCACAGCTGCCATGTTGACTTTTTTGACCCCCTTCCCCTCCACAGGAGGTATTGCTTCGTCTTGATATTTCAGAGTCACACAAATGAGATGATTTGGGGACTGGGGGACAACAGTTGAATGCATCTGTCATTGCATTCGGTTTTCCGCTCTTCACCCATCCGGAGCAAACTTCCTCACACTTTGCATACAAATTACCTTAAACATAACCGGCTGTCACTGTCGGCCACTTTGCACCATTCCCCGAGCTGGAATCTCCTCCTCAGGAATTGGGGGAGAAGTTTTTCGATTTCCACGATTGTCCTCGCTCTCTGGGGGCCACAGTGATAACCAACAGGTGACGTTACAAAGAGATTTCCAAACGTTTCCATCCCCTGAAAATCTGCACTTAATTCAACCCCGTTTTCCTGCAAGGAATGAACCACCCGCCCGCCCCGAGCCAACCTGCAGCCGCCAGATGTGCTCGCTCTCTTTGGAGATGTCTTCCACCGTTTCTCCCATCAGCGCAATGAGCATGTTGAGGAGCAAGACGAAGGTCAGGATCACGAAGGAGATGAGAAGCAGCAGGAAGAGGATGGGGTATTTGGCGTTCTTGGGGACATCCAGCTCACCAAGACCTAAGGTGAGCATGAACAGGTCAATCTCGATGCTCCCCAAGACGCTGTACTCGTTGCACTTGCTGTCTTCGGGGCAGGAGTCGACCAAGGCCGCAAGAGCTGGGTTGGAAACAGAAAGGGGGATAAGATTAGAGTCTTTCCTATCTAAGATGAGAATATCCTCCCGATGACCCAGCGCTCCCCCCAAATGCATCAGAAGTCCAAAGCAGGGCATCCGCAGGAAGGGGGTCAAAAACGTCGACTGTGCAATTTTGATGTGCACATCTTGATTTTTCGATCCCCTCCCTGCAGACACCCCTGCTCCAAGATATAAATTATAGCAGACACCCTTTGCCAGGCTTCATTCATGTAGCTCATTAAGCTAGGATAGGATAGCACACGGTTTATTGTGCAAACCATAATGGAGCCTGGGTGTTCACCCAAGCTGTTAAGGCAGAAACAAGCAGGATGTCCGGCTTAACAGGTTCTGTGAACCATCCCCAATATTTGTGCCTGTGAGTCTGTCTTGACTCCTGAACCAGCCCCAGAAAGAATATTGGAAGAAGGTTATGGAAAGGTGGAGAAGTTTATTGCTATGAGCTTTTCGGAGGAAAAAGAATACTATATTTTCCTTCAGTACTTCCATCTTAAACAGGCTCTCTGATCTGTTGACTTTGATGGCATTAGCTCTCTGCCGAGGATTGAGTTTTAATTCTGTGGCTGAAAAGGGCCTGTCCTTCAAGGAGGTTTGTGGATCCCACCATAAAGAGCTGGTGCGGTGGACACCGTGGGTGGTGGAGATTTTGGGGTAGAATGTGAGAACATGTCCGTTCAAATCCCCCTTCTGCTGCTGAAATTCACAAGTGAATGAGCCTAGTCCAGTGTTTCTCAACCTTGGCAGCTTGAAGGCGTGTGGACAAGGCTGGGGAATTCTGGGAGTTGAAGTCCACACGCCTTCAAGCTGCCAAGGTTGAGAAACACTGGACTAGTGTGCTCACATAGGACACTGAACTACAAACTACCCAATTGCATTTTAGTTGAATTGCAACTGATTCCCTCCCAAATAATCAAGGGTATCCCCAGGAAAGGGGTCAAAAAAGTCAAAATGATGGCCACAGCAGAGCAAGCAAAGCCTTGCATGTGTGATGCGCATAGAAAGGGGCAGGGCCATTGTGCCTTTTTTGGACCGCCCCCCCCATGGATGCCCCTGCAAATAAGCATCAAGTTCTGTTTACCTACGCCAAATCCAAACAAAAACACGAGATACACGACTATAAACTTGATCACGTCATGCAAGATGACCTAAAAGGCAAAACCAAACAGTTAATGATGAATTTAAAGCACAGGGGGGAAAAACTGGCAGTGGTCTAGGTCTTCCGGATACATCTGGACTGCACATCTTGCTACGAGATGTGGTGACAGCCGTCCGTTTTAGACCGTTTTAAAAGGGGATTGGACAAGTTTGTGGAAGATGAAGCGATGGGTGGCTTCTGGCCTCATTGTATGATTCTACAGCTAAGGATGGATAGAAAGGTTGATAGGGATGGGTGGGCAGACGGTAGAGGTGGATAGAGATGAATAGATAGAAGATAGATAGATAGATAGATAGATAGATAGATAGATAGATAGATAGATAGATAGATAGATATGGCTGGGTGGATGGCTGGGTGGATGGATGGAT
Source organism: Python bivittatus (assembly GCF_059951505.1). Lineage (NCBI taxonomy): Eukaryota > Metazoa > Chordata > Lepidosauria > Squamata > Pythonidae > Python > Python bivittatus. Next base: position 759,360 of record NW_028277123.1, read on the forward strand.
GGATGGATGGATGGATAGTAGGTAGGTAGGTAGGTAGGTAGGTAGATAGATAGATAGATAGATAGATAGATAGATAGATAGATAGATAGAAGATAATATGGATGGATGGATGGATGGATAGTAGGTAGGTAGGTAGGTAGATAGATAGATAGATAGATAGATAGATAGATAGATAGATAGATAGATAGATAGATAGATCTGGCTACATGCAACTGCCCTCTTAAGAGAACTGAATTGCTGCACCTGGTCTGAGAGACACAAAGCTGCGTGCGAATATCAAACAGTGTATGCAACGGTTGCCTTACCTGCTGAATCATGACGCTGTAGATCCCCATGGACTGCAACCCCCGCGTGAAGTACAGCATGTTGGCCCAGCCTAAGGACATCGCCAGGACGAGGCAGGGGAGGTGCCCTTTGTAGGAGAAAAGGTACAGGAAGACCGAGAAGATCACCAGCACAGCTTGAATGAAACTGAAAGGCCACAATAACAACATTATTTTTTTTAAATTTCTATTCTGCCTTTTTATTATAATGTTATAAATCTTTTACATCGTATTGCTTCAATACAGTGATATTTATATCACATGAATAGATATTAGTAACGTTCTATTATTTAGATAGTTTAAAGTATTAAAAATAGAGAAAGGAAAGAAAAAATTCTGTCAGTATTGATTACAATTTAGGTGTCACTACTACAAGCATAAAATTATTTGGCTTCTTCATCCAAAGTTAAATATAACATTAGAAAAAGAACCACTGCAACTCACACCAAAGTACTGATTATATGATAATGGTTTTGCTCTTAAGGTAATTACAATATTAAAATCTCCATTGTATTGTTACTAGATAAATAAAAGGAAAAAAAAAGATTGACAAAGCAAATTTAACAAAAGTTAAAATGCCTAAAAAGTAAAAAAAAAAGAAAAAAACAAAAGCAAAAGGCTAATAATAAAAAAAAAAACTACTGGTTTCTGACTCCCCCTTTTTTATACATTTGCTAATTTGCAATATTTGCGGACATTCAGGCCCCCTTCCACAGTAACAAAATTAGATTTCTCGGAGGGAAGTTGGGCTTTCTTGACATGGCAGGGTGGACTGCAAGGAAGGTCAAAAAAGTCAAGATGGGGGCCACAACTGTGTGATCAAAGGCCCACCCTTGTAAGACAATTCATACCTAATTTCTGGTCAAGAGATGCCTCTATTGAACTGTAAAAATATCCAGTTAACCCAATTAAAATCAATAGCAGAAGGAAGAAAAGCTATAAATAGTAAATAATACATTGAACAAATATGGTAAATAAATGGAATGAATATGGTAAATAATTGAATGAATATGGTAACTAAAAGAATATAGAAAAATGGATAGCAAGGATACTAATAGTGATTATAGCGGTTTAAAAAAAAAGGCCCATGAAATATCCCCAAAGGAGCATGCGTATATCCTTTACAGCAACCGTTCTCCACTAGGCCACCTTCCAGAAGGCCTGGACTACAACTCCCATCATCCCCAACCAACCTGGCTCCTGGAAAGTGCTCGGGAGGCAAAGCTGGCTCTTAGAACCTCTTTCTCGCTTTTTCGGAGGTAGGTAAGCATCTTTTCTTTTTTTTAATCCGTTCAGTCGTGTCCGATTCTCGGAGACCGCCTGGACCAGTCCCTGCAGTTTTCTGGGCAAGGTTTTTCAGAAGTGGGTTTGCCCTTGCCTCCTTCCTGGGGCTGAGAGAGAGCGACTGGCCCGAGGTGCCCCAGCTGGCTTCATGCCCAAGGCAGGATTAGAACTCGTGGCCTCCCGCTTTCTAGCCTGGTGCCTTCACCCCTATCCCAAACTGGCTCTCTAGGTTAGAATCCTACCTGGCTATAAATTACATCTACTTCCCCGGGAAAGCCTGCAGATGACTGAGCGTGAGCGCCAGGTGTGAGAAGAGCACTGCAGAAAAGCGTTTTTGGAAGTGAGTGTGCGGAAGAACCGGGGTGGCTTCCGAGCCGTTCAACCACCCGGCTACGGCGGCGTCACTTACAAGGCAAAATGGAACCAGGCGTCCGACAGAATCGTCTGCAGGTCAGAAGGCCGTAGCAAGAAGAGGGCGACGCTCTGCAGGCGGAAATACACACGGGAGAGAACAGATTCAACAGACGCATTAAGCAAATGCCAGCCCGTCCTAATCACCCACTGCATCGTGTCTGGGATTCTGTGCCAGGACTGGAACAAAACTCATCGGCCTCAGTCCAGCTTCGCTTTGAAAAAGAACACAATTCTTGCTCTCGACAACTACGAATAAACCAGGGGTGCCCTGGGAGGGGTGGGGGGAAGAGGCTGAAAAAGTCAAGAAGGCAGTGCAGTTGCGCAATGGAAGCCCTGTTTCTTTTTACCTGCATTGCAATACAGATCGAAAAGAGGTGGGGGGCGGCCTCTTCGCCTTTCTGGACCCTGCCTCCCCCAAGGACACCCCTGGGTAGACTTGTAAGAAAAACCGTTTTTAAAGGAAAAAAACCACTTTTGGGAAGAAGATTACTGTCGTCATTTTAGCTATTAGTGCTGGAAAGGCTAAAGCTGGCTAGTTTGGGTGGGGCCAGTCTAGGAAAGGGTTTATTCCGACATCAGGTTTCTAGGGTTGTGTGAGCCCAACTTGGACATCTTAAGAGCAGTGATCCGTTCAGGCAAGGGGACAAGGAAAGGCAGAAATTCTCCTCCATGCCCCAAAGTCCCCGTTCTATACCGGGAATATTTCCAGCAGCACTTACTTCTTTAATGGCAATGAACACAGCTCCCAAAATGACGGCGGCTTGTCCTGCCAACTGCAACCAGTTCAGGTCTCCAATCAGTGCTAAAGGGTATGGTGGGGGCTGAAGACGAAAAAGAAGAAGAAGAAAATAAGAATAAGTTCCCCAGAGCAGCTGGCAGCCTCTAGGCAAATCTGGCTGGCAGAGCTAGGCAAGGATTGGAGACCACCAGGAGAGGCCACTCTGCGCGGGAAGCCAAACTGGGGGGCTAAAAAAGCTTCTGGAGATAAGATACAGTGATAAATCACGTCCTCATTGTCAGTAAGAAAGTGGTAACGATGGAGCAGTGCAGATCATCACCAAGAAATCCGCCTGATTGGAAGGACGCTTTATTTCTTAATCGGGAGCCCGGTTTTATTAACACCTTACTTTTCAAGCCGTTCAGTCATTCGTTCATTGCAAAGCATTTCAAGGCTGTGTCTCATCACTGCAGCCCTGCCCGGGGCATGAGGTCACGCCGCATTCAAGCAAGATGAACAGCGAAGTCAAAACAGCGTCCAAACCGAGGGTTCGAAATGAAGGCTCGGCTTTTGCTTCGCCAGCCCCCAGGGGTGGGTTATTTGTTTTGCACTTTGGGCTAGAGGGAGCCTCTCTGAGACCTCCTGTTTAAAAGCAGCGAAGGTCATAGAGAGTATGGACTGAGGATGCTCCCACCCCTGTGCAGGGCTGGTCCAAAAAGTCAAAATGGTGCCCGTGACTATGCAACTGGAGCCCTGTCCTATTTTATGCGTGGCAATAAAAAAGGGCAGGGGCTGGCTGACATGACGGCGGCCACCATCTTTACTTTTTTGCCATCTCTGGCCTGTGGGTTGCATGTCAGGGTCGCCAGCTCAGCTGCCCCCCGTGGATGCCACCCGTGGGGGACTCAAGTCAAGGCAAAAAAACCCTGCTTCTGGAGCTGCACCGGTTGCCAGTGTGCTTCCGGGTGCAATTCAAGGTGCTGGTTGGCACCTTTAAAGCCCTGCATGGCTTGGGACCGGGTTACCCGAGGGGCTGTCTTCTCCCAGTTGTTTCTACTTGTCCAATCCGGTCCGGCAGGACGGGCACGCTCTGGGTCCTGTCAGCCAAGGAATATCGGAGACATGCCTTTTCTGCTGTGGCCCCTGCCCTCTGGAACATCCTCCCTCCCGATATTAGGGTGGCCCCGACCCTTTAAAGATCTGGCCTTATGCCCAGGCTTGGGGCCCCGAGCGTGTGAAGGGCCCCGTGTCATGGTTGTGCTAATACTGACGGCTTTTAAAGATCTCTTGGCTGTATTTATATTTAATTTTCGGTACTGTTTTAAGTGTGGACTGTTTTTGTTGTTCTTAGCTGCCCAGAGTCACTGGTCTGAGATGGGCGGCTATATAAATTGAATAAATAAATACATAAAAATCAGGTTAAGCGGATTGTGGTCATGGGAAGGAGAAGAAATGCTGTTTGGGAGTAGAGGAATGAATCCACCGGGTCACGCCCCAAGGAAGAGGAGCTTAAAACATCTGGAGGAATTCCCGAGGTGGCAAACGGTTTGCAAGCGCCAGAGAGAGGAAGGCGAACGCCGTTGGGAAACTTTGCAGCGGAAAAGAGAAAGATCATTCATCAAAGGTGCCGTGGAAGCGGTCGACCCTGCCCGCGACAAGAAGAAGGGGGAATGATGGTGCCCTCCCTACCTGCGTCGTGTGAGGCCTGTAATAGGAGATCAATGTCAATATCAGGTTGTAGAAGAAGTAAAGGCAGCATGACAGGAAGAAGACGTGCCGGGCGAATCGTTTCCACTTCATCCGGAGCAAGGAGTGAAGAGGTTCCAGAGCCAGCATTTCATGCCGATTCTGCATTGGGAAAGGGGGGGAAAAAAGGGATCTGTCTCTTCGGGCATGAAAAGGAGGAGAGGGCGTTTGTAGCAGAGGTTAATCCAGGCGAAATGATAGGTTAATTAAGCGGGGCCCCAAGCTTGAATGGATCAATTAATCAACCAATAGTCCAGCTGGTGAATAAGCAGTGAGGACTGCACAGTATTTCAATCTCCTTAGCCCTGTCTTTCTCATCCTCAGCAACTTTAAGTTGTATGGACTTCAATTCCCAGAATTCCCCAGCCAGCTGGGGGATTCTGGGAGTTGGTCCACACAACTTAAAGTTGCTGAGGGTGAGAAAGAGTGCCTTAGCCATTTCATTTATAGCTTAACTACAGCAGATGTCGCTCCTAACTTGACCTTGGCTAATCACAGAAAGCTAAGCAAGGCCCAAAGAGGTTAATTCTTGGATGGGAGACCACGAGGCTATTCTGAGCAGCCAAAAAAATCTTCCTGAAAGGAGGCAGTGGCAAAACTAAATGCTGTTGTCAAAAAAATCACATTAGTACAGGTAGTCCTCGACTTATGACCACAATAGGGACCGGAACTTCCATCGCTAAGCGATGTAGTTGTTAAGTGAATCTCAACCGATTTTACAACCTTGTTTTACTACAGTTGTTAAGTGAATCTGGCTTCCCCCATTGACTTTGCTTGTCGGAAGCCCCCTGGGAAGGTTGCCAACGGCGATCACATGATCCTGGGACACTGCAACCATTGTAAATACATGCTGGTTGCCAAGTACCTGAATTTGTGACCATAGGGACCCTGCGACTGTTGTATATATGAGGACTGGTCGTAAGTCACTTTCTTCAGCACTGTTGGAACTTCAAACAGTCACTAAACGAATGTTTGTAACTTGGGGACTACCTGTATGTTCCTAAAGTAACCAAGCTCGACTTGAGACCTTACTTTTACTTTGTTCCCAACACCCCTGGGAGGTAGGCTAGGCTGAAAATAGTTTTTTTGGCACAAGGTCAGCCAGTAAACTTTATGATTAAGGGGGGCTTAGAGCCAGAGTTTATGCATTACATAAGGAAAATTTATTTTTAAAGATTTTGGGGGGGGGTCCTAATTAAGGGTTGACATTCAAGTAGTCCTCCACTAATTGTTATTTCGTTAGTCAATGAATTCAGCAATTAATTTTGCCACTAACAATAAGCACTGAGTAAACAGCTTTTCCTGTGCCAAAAGTATCCATTTCAACCCTCCAGAGCCCCCAATCCAAAAAAAGGAGAAAAACAAAGAACTTGAAAAATTGAAGTCCAGCTGCTTTGGGAATGCTCTGACCCACAAGGACTTACCCCGATATTTGTATTATAGACAATGATGTCCAGGAGTGAGTTCTCTGAAGTGGTGTCCAATTCTGTGAGGTCATAAAGGGACGACTGGACGGGGCCGTAAGCCCAGTCGGTGAACTTTCTGGAGAGACTCCGGATGGGTTTCTCCTTGATCTCTCGGCTGAGAATGTACTTCAGAATCTAGAACGACCCAAGTCAAGAAGCGAACCAGTTGAGAGTCCAGACTGGACAAAGACAAGGAACAGGGAGTCGTGAAGCCCCGGTGAGCTGGCCAGGACCACCGTCCTGGCCACCCTGCTCCTTAGAAGGCATCTCACCTGCTGCTCTGAACAACACTGAGAGCGGAGCCTTGCACCCGTTCCAATTTTGCACACCGGCCAAGTCACCATTTAGGGTTACACATAGGCCCTGGGGAAGTTAAAATGGGGCCTCCCAGCCATCAGCACTGCTCAAAAACTTCAGCCCCCTTCTCCAAAGAAAAGCACTAGGAGGTTATGTTAAGGGCCAGGGGTTTCCCAGGGAAGGGGTCAGAAGAGTCAAGATGGGGGCCACAACGATGCGATGAAAGTTCTGGCCACCATCTTGACTTTTTCATCCCCCCTTCCCTGGCCAGGAAGCTAATATATAAAACTTTAATCTGTTAAACTGATCACGTTTTGTCATGATTACATCATTGCCTTTGGGCAATGAATCAATAAGGATCTTTTTGATAGCTCCTTGTTTAACGTCTTACGTTACCTTTTCAAAATCAGTCACCCTCAGGGTCACCAAAGTAGACTTTTGGGTTTCAGGAAATTGGGAATGTGTATGAGGTAGGTTGTGGAATTTGCACCCTTACACCCATATCTGGCCCAGCTGTTAACCTCTGTCTGATCCTTGCGGTATCCTGGATCTCAAGATCTGCAGCGACTATCAAACATTTACTGGAATTGTTCTTTGCACAACGAGGCTTCAGTTAGTACTGAAGATTATTCTTTGACTTCTTCCTACTTGCAAAGGACATAGCACATGGAACCCTCAGTCTAACCCTAAACCTTCTCTACTTTTTAAAAATTTCATATAAGGCACAAAGATTTCAATTGAGTTGGGCGTACCTCCAACTTCCCGGTTTTTGCTGCTAGCTGCAGAGGCGTTAAACCAGCTTTGTTCTTCATTGTCTCCAAATCCCGGCTTCTACTTTTCAAAAGGATGGTGTCGTACATCCGCCGAACAAAGTCATTTTGCGTCTTAAAGTCTTCCGCCACAGTCACCAACGCATGGAGGATATTGTTCCCGCGCGCATCCTGGGACATGATGTCCGTCTTGCTGTTCTCCATCAAGAGCTGCACTATATCTGGCTGGTTGGTGCACGCTGCTAATGCCAAGGGTGTTTCACCTGGAAAAAGAGGGCCAAATTGCAGGAGGGGGAGAGCAAACATTCACAATTTGTAGCTTCTAGGCCACCAATTCAAAAAAAAAAAAAAAAGTTGAGGGGCCGAAATCTTTCTAATTTCTTTTCCTTTTTTTGTGCACATCCTTGAAAACTCAGGAGATGTCAGCCTTCTTGCTTAAACTCTTCAAAGAGGAGTGTTCTCACTGGAAGTTTCAGAAAAGTTTCAGCAAGAACTCCAAAAATGTCACAAGATTCAAAGGAACTTGCAAGAATATTACCCTAACCCTAAAAATAAAAATAGATACAGTAATTCGCTAGGCTAGGCTAGGCTAGGCTAGGCTAGGCTAGGCTAGGCTAGGCTAGGCTAGGCTAGGCTAGAATAGAATAGAATAGAATAGAATAGAATAGAATAGAATAGAATAGAATAGAATAGAATAGAATAGAATAGAATAGAATAGAATAGAATAGAATAGAATAGAATAGAATAGATCAGTGTTTCTCAACCTTGACAACTTGGAGAAGTGTGGACTTCAACTCCCAGAATTCAATTCATGCTGGCTGGGGAATTCTGGGAGTTGAGGTTCACATATCTTCAGGCTGGCAAGGTTGAGAAACACTGGGTAGGTAGGTAGGTAGGTAGGTAGGTAGGTAGACAGACAGACAGACAGACAGACAGACAGACAGACAGACAGATAGATAGATAGATAGATAGATAGATGATATGAAGCCAAGAATCACACATTTATTTCACCAGAGATGGCAGAGCTAAGATGGAGGGCCGACTGCTAAAATAATAATTTCTTCATCTTGTTTTGTTTGCTCCACACCTTGATAAAGGCACATAAGCAACCATTCTGATTGAACTGTGGGTTATTTATTATTATATTATTATTATGCCTTTGGCACAATAATATGTGCCTCTGTGGCACCAACAAAGCAAAACAAAGAGAACACAACTCATTGGAATTCAATCCAATAACTCAGGACCCAGTAAATCAATACTAACATTAAAACAACCGACACAATAACTATACATTGAAAACAATGCCCTGGAATAGGGCCGAGGCAATATACAGGTGTAATACTTTAAAACAGGTTGGCACATGCCTTAAAAAGGGACGAGGTTTGGATCACAACGATGCGCCCGCCATCTTGCCCTCCCCCTCCCCTCCATGGATGCCCCTGGAGGGTGAGGGGAGACCTTACACCAGTGTTTCTCAACCTTGGGAACTTTAAGATGCGTGGACTTCAACTCCCAGAATTCCCCAGCCAGCCATGCTGGCTGGGGAATTCTGGGAGTTGAAGTCCACGCATCTTAAAGTTCCCAAGGTTGAGAAACACTGCCTTACCCTAACCTACTGTACTACAGTAGTCTAATAAAAAGTTCTGTAATGAAGAATCTGCATAGGGTTGAATGGTTGGGTTCTTGAGGTTCTCCAAGCCGGCTTTTCTGCTTGCAAACATTTTAGGACCGAGCCGAAAGGTCTGTGAACGGTCTGCCCAAAGCAATGCCTACTCAGAGAAGAGAACAAAAATGTTCTTTAAACCCCTTTTCAACTACGTGGAAGGGCAAAAGAGAGCTGACTCCAGAGTTGTGGAAGGTCTCTAAAAGCTTGGTGACCAGAGATCCCAACCTCTGGAACAAGGAAAGGAAAGAAGATTCAGTGTAATCTAGAGAACCAGTAGGTCTTGGGGGGCTGGTCACTAGAGGCCACCTAGTAGACAAGAACTAGTGGTTTAAACTGGGCTGTGGCCCTCTTATGTCCTGATTCTTTCTTTATTTAATGTATATATCACATGTATACAACCGCCCCTCTCACAGAAAGCGAGACTGGGTGGCCTACAACAATTCAATCAAATAACAAATCGATTAAAAGCCATCATTACGAAAGATAAAAACGTGATTACTAAAATACTACATCATCCGAAACTTTTAAAAATTTGAATGTGAGAGAAACATGGAAGGTTCATAATAGCCTAAATGGCACTGGTGTTTGTTTGGGGGTTTTTTGGACTGAGATCCTGTCCAGCTGTGCAAGGTCAAGGAAGGAAGAATCACAGCAGATCTCAAGAAGGGTAAACACAGAATCTTGGAAACCCCAAGAGGAATTTCCAACCTTCCTGGATGAGGGAATTCATTCAGGTGGTCTCCTTGAAATGCTTCTCCCCAGGTTTCTCAGCACCTGGGCTGTGTTGGTGAGATAAGCCCCCAACAGATTCCTCTCCCGTCTCTTCACTGTTTATGTCTAGCCTTCTTTCCATTTCTCTCCCAGCCTCTCCAAAATCTCTCCCAGATCAGGGGCCGGAGGGAAAAACTGAGAACACCTCCCAGGAGAACATCACAATTATTGAGCATGAGACAACGGAGGGACACCACAGCCACACTGTGGTCTCCTCCATCAGAAAGCCCCAGAGAACAGAGACAGAGCGTGTTGAAAAAAATTCAGACCAGCTGAGGAAAGAAGAGGAGAAGAAATCAACACATATCCCAACCTTTGCAAAATCCTTACTGGAGCAAAGGAAAATAGAAACTCACAAATGACCCACTCTTTGGTCTTGGAAGTTAGGGAAAAGGAGCTGTTAGTTGAGAAAGAGAAACAGGAAAGTTGGGGATGAAAATGCTCTCTTTGAAGGAAAGGATGAACTAGGGTTCTGAATATTATATTGCACATTTTACTGCAGATCCTACCTGGTGGTTTCCAACTCAGGTGGGTTTCTCTCACAGCCATACCACTCAGGTAGAGGGCGACCATTTCTCCATCCACCTACCTGGCTGGGGAAGGTATGAACTCAACACACCTTGAACCACCAGGTGAAGGCTGCCAACATTTTTTAAAAAGAGCAGCAAAGACTGTTATGCAATTTTGGGTCATCGCTATCCAGATGTTGCCCTGTGAGGATGCTGGAGTGTGACAAATGGGGACGCTGGGGGAACACCTGTGGTTGTTGACCACCCTGGCCCGACCTGTTCAACTGCCCCTTTCCAACGTGCCTCAGCATCTGCCAGACCCTTACCAAAATAAAACCCTTCATGCTTGCGTTTGGGATTAAAGAACACGCCCTGCGCCCGGGCGTTGACGTCCGCCCCTTTCTCAATCAAGGTCTGAGTGATGTCGTACTGCCGTCTCTCGATCGCAATATTTAGGGCTGTCTGTCCTGGGATTGAAAAACAAAACGAGAATCACCGCGTTTGTCTGCGGGTTTCCATATGAAAAAAAGAAAAAAATTAATTTAGATGATCAACCTCCTTTGCTTTTGGACACCCTGTGAGCAACAGGCAGGGTCACTCACCTAATCATGGTTCCTTCCACTTCAAACTTTCAACAAGCTTCTCGTTCAAAATTACCTTTCATGAAAGGCGTTTATGCTTATAATTCACTTCCTTTGGGTCACCTGCAGTATATTGTTGCCTGTCTACCCTGGAGATCTGCCCCATGACATTTAATGTTGTGGCTATGACACACTGTGGGTGTTCCTAAACATGGTTAACCTTTTATACAAACATGGTCCACCCATCCAACTTTGGTCCTTGGCACCTTCAGGAGTGTCTACAAGAGATGGGGGGACTGAGGACCCAGGAAAACTCAGGAGCAGCCCCTTCTCTGGACCCACCTATCCTCGGAGGTCAGATGTGCCTCCCCTCCTTTAGAAAAATGATGAAGGCCAGGAATGTCCATGGGGCTGGAGGGGGTCAAAACAGTCAAGATGATGGCCGTGATCATGCAATGAAGTCACTGCACAATCGTGGCTGCCATCTTGGCTGTTCTGACCCCTCCCACGGATGCCCCTAGTGAAGACAGTCCCCTTCCAAAGGGCATTAATAACAGATCTTGGCCTGGGAAGTTGTGCCTTAAGTAACAATGACAACCATGGCTGGCTGGCTGGGGAATTCTGGGAGTTGAAGTCCACCCATCTCAGAATTGCCAAGGTTGAGAAACACTGGTCTATGACTTAATATATTCTCCAACGCAGTGTTTCTCAACCTCAGCGATGTTAACATGGGTGGACTTCAACTCCCAGAAGGCCCCAGCTGAAGCCCACCCATCTTAACATCGCTGAGGTTGAGAATGTTGCTCCAATGTATTCAGTATATTATCCAATACGTTCTCCCATGCAGTTACTTGATGATTCAAGATCCTCTTCTTCAATATATAATGAAAAATATATTTTTCAATTTATATTCTGGGTTAAACCTCTAACTAGATTGAGGGTGTTGTGCGAATGCTACCTATGGAATTTTTTCCTCCTCTTCCAAGCTGGAGTAAGTCTCTCAGCAACTTCCCAGGGCTCACTAGTGAAGGAGTCCCGTGACACTTTACGTAAATTTTCAAACCTGGGACAGGCTCAGATACCTCTATAGGCTTCCTCTGTGTAGGATGCATTAATAAGCTTTTCAAGGATTTGGTTCTCTTCTGCGAACGAGAGAAGCATATTCACAATTTCTTTCGTATGCTGGTTGATGTTTAACAAGGCTTTCATTAGACAGGTCTTCCCGGTGTCTGAAGAGGTCATTTTATTCATCAGATATTCTGGAAAATAATAATAAATTATCCCTGACGTTCCACCAGGTTAATTAGGGCTGATAGGGAATGCTACCACGTAAACTAGGAGAAAATTACTCAGAGGCAAATAAGAATCCACAATTGTACCAAAGGCCTGTTTAAAGAAACGAATAAAGCAATTACAGGTATTCAGTGATGCAGTGATCTGGATCCAAGCTGTTGTTCATAGGGCAGGGCGCAAAAAGTTCATTCTTTTTCCTAGGGATGGATAAAACTTGCCATTCTGGGGACAGAGCATTCACAGAATCCTGGAATGTTCTGGAGAAAGCCAGAACATTCTGGAGAATTCCAGAATATTCCAGAGAACTCTGGAACATTCTGGGGAATCCTGGACCGTTCTGTTTCTTCTTCTGGAATGTGTCCATTCACCACATCTTAGACCACCAGAAACCCTTTCCTGCTTTCAAAGACTTACTTCCAAAAACTACCGGATCCCCTCCCAGAATGTCTACATGGGCACGTTCCTACTACGTCCCCAATCAGACCTGAAATTCAGTTTTTTTTAAGCAAATTGGACAGTTATTAATATTATTATTTCATTTTCCCCACCCCTTTCTTAATATGTAACTCAATACCCAGTTTGCCTTTTCTCATTGCTAATGTTAGTCTTCTTGCTTTCAAAAGCCACGCCAAAGCGAGAAAGCCAACCCCCTAAATTAAATTGAAACCCATTCTCCCTATAGGGATGCATATCTTTGGCCCAAAGTTTTGGCGATGGCGCCAGAACTTTTCCAAGGGTGACATTGAGAGGGAAAACAATTAGTTCCTTGGGGAATAATCCTACGTGCATCATTGAATGAGCTTTAAAGTTAAAAAAAAGATGAGAATCCATTTGAGTTTTTGCCTTAGCCTTGTCTGCTTTTGACCCTACTTAGCAGGGTCCTGGTTGTTGTTGTTGTTTAGTCGTTAAGTCGTGTCCGACTCTTCGTGACCCCATGAACCATATTGCGCCAGGGTCCTGGTGGGGAGGGTAAAAAAAAAAAAATCAAGGGGGCAAATGTACTTTTGTCAGCCCCACCAGGTAGTCCAGAGCAGGAAATCCACTCCACCGGAAGGCTAGAACTACTTTCATTGAGATTGTCTCTAATAACAGGCTCTTGCAAGTCGGATTGTACTGGACTTCCTCCCCCTTCTTATACTTATGAGAATCAGGGAGGGGTCTGTCTGAGCCCCTTCCAAATGTTATCTGCACGTTCTGGACTCAAAAAATGTTTCAGCCCCTTTTCCTTAAGTGCAGTTCCTGCATATTTCCATCAAGGTTATCTTTCTTACTCTCCACAGCAGTGTTTCTCAACCTCGGCCACTTGAAGATGGGTGGACTTCAACTCCCAGAATTCCCCAGCCAGCTTCCTGGCTGGGGAATTCTGGGAGTTGAAGTCCACCCATCTTCAAGTGGCCAAGGTTGAGAAACACTGCTCTACAGTCTTCCAGACTCTGGTTTTGAAGCCAGAATCTCTTGTTCCCTTGGATCCCTGATGCTTCCAGATGTTATCTGGATGTTCTGGACTTAAAGAATGTTTCAGCCCCTTTTGGGTAGATAACAGTTCCTGCGTAACTCCATCAAGGTCTTCTTCCTTACTCCCTACAGGTTGTGCAGTTGAAGACCTGACCCTTTTTAACATCCCCTCTGGCCCAGGTAAAAGTGGGGTAGGGCTTCCATGGCACAGGGGGGCACCCTCTTGATATTTTTGACACCCTCCCGGGGACATCCCTGAGTGCAACCCTTGTGGCCTCCAGGAAGGGGGTGCCTCCTTCGGTGCTTGGCATCCAAGCTGCCTAAATTGATTCCAGCCACAGAATTCACCTTTTCCTCCCTGCAGAGAGAGGGCAAACTGCCACCAACCTTGGACTGTCAGGTTTTGGCACCTCTGGGACCGATCCTTCATTTCCACCAGGAGCCTCTGAAGGTCCTCCAGGTTTCCTTCCGAAACCGCCCGGAAGAGGTATTTTTTCAGCTTCTTGCGATAATTGTTCTGCTGAGCATTGTGCGTTGAATTGGTGCTGCACGAAAGGGAAAACATGAGGAGGTTGTTCAGGGCTAAGACAAGCAGGGGCCAAGGCAAATCTCTTTCCTTTTGGGGAAGGCAACCCTCTTTTGGCAAGAGGAGCTTATCAGACTGGCCTACCTAAGCAGCATGTTGTGAAACGAACAGCAAAAGTGCTCAGAAGGCCCTGTACAAACGCTAAGAAGCTTGGGAGAGGCTATCATTAAATATATATATACCGGTAGTCCTCGACTTATAACCACAATTGGGACCGGAACTTCCATTGCTAAGTGATACGGTCATTAAGTGAGTCGTGCCGATTTTACAACCTTTTTTGCCATGGTTGTTAAGCGAAGCTGGCATCCCCCATTGACTTTGCTTGTCGGAAGCCATCTGGGAAGGTCACAAATGGCAATCATGTGACCCTGGGACACTGCAACTATCATAGATGCATGCTGGTTGCCAAGTGCCCAAATTTTGATCAGAGGACCGTGGGGATGCTGCAACAGTCATAAGTGCAAGGGCCAGTCATAAGTCACTTTTTCCAGCCCCATCGTAACTTCAAACAGTCATTAAACGAATGGTCATAAGTCAAGGACTACCTGTATACATATTTTAAAACTGGACACATTTTAGTACTCAGATTGGCAACCGGAGGTATCTGTAACAGGGGGGTAAAAAAAATCAAGATGGCAGCTGTGCAGGGGTGTCTCCAGGGTGTGGTAAAAAAAGCCAAGGCTGCCCCTGACAATAACCCGCAAACATGAGGGAACGCAACGCATGTAAAAGGGACAGGGCTTCGGTTGCACTGTCACAGCCACCCTCTTGACTTTTCTGGCAGGAAAGGATCTCTTGATAATCACACATATACATAGGAACCCAACTGATCCGTTGCATTCGTCCTGCATCCTATTCTCAGAATGGCCAAGGAGATGTCCCCACGGTCAACCCACAAGCAGCTCACGTCTCCTTCAAGAAGATCTGAAGTCTCGCTGACTTTGTGAACACAGCCCTGGAGGGCTTGTGACCCTACAGAAATAGCTGGCCTTTCCTTTTTACTTCCCAGCCTGCCCTACAGCTCCGGGAACTCCTGTTGGTCTCCCATCCAACTAGAGCAAAAGTCAGGTCTGCTGAGGCAAACAAGCAGGGCGCGATCCTAATCAATTCTTCTAGTTGATGCCCTCTTGCAGCCCGTACTTAAGACCCTCTGCCTCCACTATCAGAAATCCTTCTGCTCCCAGGGGCTGAAGGGACTTGCATGAGACCTAAGAGGGAGGGGGGACAATAAGCCGGTAATTCTCTGCTGAGGAGAAGGTTGGGAGTCATTATATTTCTTAACTTCAGGTTTTTTTCCTTCTCTTTTTTCGTTTCTTGCCCTTTTCTCTTTTTTTCTTTTTGTCTTTTACTCTACGAAAAATTCTTTAAAAATATAAATAACAATAGAAAAGAAGTAATTCTGTTCATGCACAGAATCCCAGGTTTAAAATGATCCCCCTCAGTGGCCCTGGCTCTGTGTTCCGGCTGCGGGTTCCACCGTTCGCGCTGAACTCAGCAGCGTCGGCAGGAGGAATCCAGACGATGTCTGCGATTGCGTAATTGGAACTCGGCTCCTTTTCACATGCTTTGCACATATGGCATGTGTGAAAAAGGGCGGAGCTTCAGTGACACTGTCACAGGTGCCATCCTGACTCTTTGACCCTCTCTGCTGACACCAGCTCTCTGCAACAATGGCAGATGACTGTGACCAGGGCTTCATTGAGGAAGCTCAACCCGAGTTTTGATGAATGGGCTGACCCGTTATGCTAAGCCACAATGCGGTCGGTTTGGTTTCGTTGTGACACATGAACCCCCAGAACTGTGGCTTATTCAACAAATCATGGTTAATGCACACCCATAGTTGAGTAGGACTGCCGGTTGGGCAGCAAACTGTGGTTTAGTGCAATGTGTGAATGGCACAGGGCGCCTCTGTGATTTAGAAAATCACGATTATGGCTTATTCAACAAACCAAGGCTTACCATGACATGCCCCCTTCCCCGCTGCGACCATAACCAGGGTTAAGCAATAACCTTGGCTGGGCACACAACACAATTTAAATTTTCTACAAAGTTGCCTGACATGCATGTTCTGCAAACGCCGCGCATTGGCAACGCTTCCTCAAGATGCTTTCCGATCAATTTTTGAAAACCATCCGCTCAGGCTATGTCAGGGGGAAAAGACACAATCAATAACTCTAATCTGGCCTAGCGGTTAATCAATAGGCCCCCACCACGCAGAACTTGGCCCCCCCACCCCGTGCCCTGCCTTACCAAGAACTCTCCGCATTGGGGGTATATTCAGTCATATCATCCTGGATTGACTGCGGAGAATCCATATCTTCACAATTGGCAGAGGCGCTGCGCGAAAAAGGAACGAAAAATAAATGCAGAGGTCAGGAGAACATCTGAACCCGTTACCGGGTTAGTCCTTCCTCCTTCCCGGGACCGCGAATTAAGATGCAACTTTCCGACCATTCCCAAGGGCTGTGCAAAAGCTAAATGCCAGAAACCGACCCTTGGCAAGTGCAATTTCCTTCGGGAATTCTCAGCAGCAAAGGAGTAACTATAAGCATGTTATTCTGTCATTATTTTATTACTTTATTTAATTATGGTACGGCGCCCAGAGTCACTTTGTGGGAGGTGGGCGGCTATGTAAATGTGACCTATCAATGAATAAAATAAATAATAGGAACAGTTCTAAAATCCTGGTGTGGTTAAATCTGATGCCCCTAACCAAAGCTAAGAGCCCCAGCTCTTTTCGACGTGCACTGACATCCCGAAGGGTGGACACTTCCCTCGTGGATGCCCCAGTAAATAGACGAAGAGTTTCCATTACCTGTAAGTCATTCTTCCACGATATTCTGCATTAGTTAGAGCAGTGTTTCTCGACCTTGGCAACTTTAAGCAGGGTGGACTTCAACTCCCAGAATTCCCCAGCCAGCCATGCTGGCTGGGGAATTCTGGGAGTTGAAGTCCACCCTGCTTAAAGTTGCCAAGGTCGAGAAACACTGGATTAAAGCGACCCGAATGCAGATTCCAACTGAATGGCAAAAGCAACGTCTGAAAGAGCAAGGGCAGTTGGAGGGGGGATCCATGACCCGCAGGGGAAGTCAGCCGCCCTTTGCTGTCGGCGGCGCTTTCACTCGGATTCCTGCCCAGAGAGAGGGCTGGACTAGATGGCCTCGCGGGACCCATCCAATGCTAGAGTCCTGCGATTCAAAGCTCTTGAGGGAATGCTGGGAGATTTCAAAGTTTGAGGAAGGGGAAGAAACTTTTTGTTTATGGTCATGATAGGACGAACCCTGGACATGCCTTGGGTCCCCGTTGCGAGAGACAGACAGGGTGTAGTTCATTTGTGTGGAATTCTAGGATGTGCGTGGGAGGGGGGTCAAAAAAGTCAAGATGGCAACAGAGGTTAAAAAACAGCTTTCATCACATGGTTGTGGCCACCTTCTTGACTTTTTTGCCCCTGCCCTCCAGCAGACTCTTGGCTTTTCCATCCCTCCCTGAAACAGGATTTCTTTTTTTTTTTTGTATAATTTAATTTAATGTTTTTTTTTAATATAGAAACGAATATAGAATAAAGAAAGAGAAAAAAAGAAAAGATAAAGCCGAAAGTGCAGAAAAAAGAAAATATAAAAAAGCAGCTTCCAATTTTCTTTACAGCAGTTGTAAGTATAAATTTACCTCTTACTCTAGGATTACAACATAACTCAATTTTTCTATAAACTGTTTTTCTCTAATCACCAAATCTGGAGCAGGATAACTTCTGGACGCACGTGAGATACCTGCTCTTTTAACCCTCCCTGTATTCCTCCCACGTCGCTTTGGTGATCGGGCGGTTCACCAATCCGATAAACACATCACTACACAGTACCCACCACGGGCGGATGTTGGAGTCCATCGGCTTGGAGAAGATGGGGGGAGACGTCCGGCTTGGTGATACGTTGCTCTCAAATGCTTCGATCTCAAGAAAAAAGTGCGAACTGTTGAATACATTTGATAAAAAGCTGGATTAGCGGGATTTGTGGAACAAGAAGCAAGATATATATATCTGTAGAGCCTCCCTGGACAAGCACAGTTTATCTGTCACTAGGACTTCTTGAGGACATCAACATGGAATCCTGCCGCTGCACTGCCCAGAAATATCCTATCTTCTCAGGGTAGGATTTGGGGCCAGGATTCTCTTTTCAAGGACTTAGCACTGTCTGTCTGTGAATCTGCCTACCTTCCCTCCAAATCTGCTGGACTCTAGTCCCCATTCCCCCAAGCTACTGGTGGAAAACGATGGGAAATGTAGTTTAATGCGCCCCAGGGAAGGTGGGAGGGAAGGCTGTGTAATCGTGATAATAAACTCACTGCCTGTTTAGTCTGCCTGTTGAAAGAGGGCAGAAGTTGGGATGGGGTTGTGCCAAAGGGGTCAAAAAAGTCAAGATGGAGACCACAACTACATGTCACACATTAAAAAGAGGCAGAACAATTGTGTGGTCACGGCCATCATCTTGACCTTTTTGACTCTCCCTTCACAGCCACCCCTGGGTTGGACTAGAACAGTGTTTCTCAATCTTGGCCACTTTATGGTATGTGGACTTCAGCTCCCAGAATTCCCCATGCTGGCTGGGGAATTCTGGGAGTTGAAGTCCACACAACTTAAAATTGCTGAAGTTGAAAAACTCTGGACTAGAATAACACTTCCCAACCGGGGCCACTTCAATTGTGTGGCCCCCAACTCCCAGAATTCTCAGCAGTGGGAGTGGCCATACTGGCTGGGGAATTCTGGGAGTTGAAGTCCACCCAGGTGGAAAAAGACCTCCAGGACCCCTTGGAATCCGAGGATCCTAGGAAATAAGCCTGCAGATAAAACGCCCCAAAAGGAGCAGGGAGGAAAGAGCATCATGACCGAGTAAACACGAGGGAAGTCCAGTCATGCTGCAGCGGGTCACTTACCTGCCCAGGTGGGGTGTGACATTTGGGATCTGCCTGTGTTGGACGCGCCAGGAGAGGGTGGAGGGAAAAAGAAGAGAAGCAGGATTGAGCCTGGTTGCAAAGGAAAAACACGTCTAAATATCAAGCACTCCGCAGCCAGGGGCAGCAAGGGGCTTCAACAGGGGAGCAGGAGGCTTCCTGCTCGCCCCTCGCTGCAGGGAGTCAAGAAAGTCAAGATGGCAGCCACAAAGGGGGGGCTTGTGCAGTCCGGGCCACCATCTTGACTTTTCTGGCCCTCCTCCTGCCCATCTTTCAGTTAAAAGTAAACGAAACGCTCCAAGCAGAGCAAAATTCCTGGTGACACCAGGGACAGATTGCATTCTTTGGATTTGCCTTCTCAAGTTCCTAGTCCAGTGTTTCCCAACCTTGGCCACCTGAAGATGGGTGGACTTCCCAGCCAGGGAATTCTGGGAGTTGAAGTCCATCCATCTTCAGGTGGCCAAGGTTGAGAAACACCGTCCTAGTCCATTTTACAGCCCTGGACTAACCAGGCAGTCATAAAGAACCCCAAAATACTCCATTCCCCCCAAAATTAACTGGGTCAGCAAAAGGGGCCAGTGAGTTTGCCAGTTCCAAAAAGAGCTCCATGACCAGCAAGCTCACACCCGGACAGAGTGTTAAATTCAGCTCCCAAACAGACCCAATCCCATTAAGGATTAAACCCCTTTCCCCCATTGCTTGTATCATGTGAACATGTAAACCCGGCCAGCTGTCCCCTTCTGCCTACCAGGTCCTCCACGCAACAGAGTTGAAGAGACAGCCCAGCCCAGCTGCAAGCCTCTCTATTATAGAACTCTCTGGGATCAGCTGGCCATGCAGAGTCCACTTCCCAAACCCTGATTGGCTGTAGCAACCAAGCCACACCCCCTGCCACCTGTCTGGCCAATGAGGAACGGCCTAGCAATGTCCTGAAGTCTTGCTAATAGGGCCTCTTGGGCCCTTGCTTAAGAAAGTGGGTGGGGGTCTCAGTGCTCACCAGTGGTGATTTTTTGACCTGGTTAGGCGATTCTGTGCTGCCGGAGCAACCCATTTTGGAGTTAGCTGCTGACTAGGTTAAATGCGAACACACTCATAGTGGTCTCCTTCTCACAACATGCTGGCTTTGAATTAATCCATTTTCTGGTGGCACCTAATACATTGAATCATACCTCATCCCAGTCGGGTGAGGTTCACCCTTCCAACCAAGCCACAAAAAACAGACCTAGATTAAAACAAACCAGGGTTAGCGGGTTGTGTGAATGCAGCCGTTTGCTCTTTAAGGTGGTGCAAACACAGCCTGGATACTTGTTGTCTGAACTCACGCAAGAGAGTCTGAATGACATGGCAGAGAGGGATTATTCTGTGGTTACTGGCACAAGATAGCATAATGATAGTATTCGGGCTATCATGGTAATTACACATACCAAGATCAACCCTGCTGGGACACCTTGTGCCAATTGTTCTTTCTTAGCCTAAACGACCTCGCAGGGTTGTTGTGTGGGTAAACAGGACAGGAGGGAATGGTAAACATGTTGATTTGAGCTCCAGGTTACTCTGTCTGTCTGTTTGTCTATCATCTATCTATCTATCTATCTATCCATCCTCAAGCCTTCTCCCAAGAAATCCTTAAGAATTATACCCCATTGCATTTTCTGAGGATACTTAAGGGCTGTTGATGGCATCAACGACAGGGCAGCCACCACCACGAAACTGCACGTTCCACTAAAAAGCACAGCGGCGACAACGGGGGAGATGAAACGGAATCAATAATGGTTTATCAGCCAGAAGAAATCAATCTGCGCAGTGCAGAGCTTGCCAGGGAGGGCTACGTTACCCGAAGCTTCAAATGATCTGAGTTCTGTTCTCTTGTGGGTGCCCGGAGGCTCATTTCACAGGGGCCAAAGGACAAAAAACTAAAATAAAATTAACAAATTAAGAAAATAAAATTTAAATTTAAGAATTTAAAAAAGGGTGAACCGAAAGGATGGGTGAAATGGGAATGCTTTTCCTCCTTTCTTTGGCCCAGACCCGGCCACAGGAGGGTGGCTCATGCTGCCTTCTTTAGGTATGCTCCAGGCCTCCATGTACCCATTCCACAGGCGCTTGAGTGAGGACGGGTAGCATTCCCCATCGGGGGCGCACAGCCTATGCTAGTCCAGACGTCCTTTTCATGGCTTCCGCTGGTTTTAATGCAACGTGCATTTTGATCTTGTATTTCCGCTGAACGATTGCTTGCCTGCCGCTCAGAGCCACATCACCGGAGCAGCCTGTAAAAGCCCTAATAAAATAAATCAATCTCGCAGGCATTTCTCTCAGCTTGGGCCACCAAGGCAGAAGTTCAGCTCTTTCAAGCATGCAGATGGGGCCAAAGCCGAAAGAAAAGCCTGCCCGGTCCCATGTTGCCGCACCAGGAACGAAAGCGATATGCGCAGCGGAAGCTTTTAGCAGCAAAAAGGTCCTTGGGTTTTGCTGGCTCTGCTCTTAAAAGGCACGAAGCCTCCGGGAGAGCCAGAGGCCAACCTGATCACGGAAACAGAGCAGACTTTTCTCTCAAAGCCCATCAGGAGTATGGAACAGACAACGAAATCCAGGATCCACCGCATCAGCTTCTTTTAAAATCACACTTGTCGGGTTTCTAGTCCTCAAGGTGGAGACAGTTGAGGATGGAGAATGCTGGGGGGGGAAAAGTCCAGTCCAGGCTGAGGTGACGACCAACCCATCATCGCCAGTCAGCATAAGGATTATGGGAACTGCAGTCCAGGGCACCTGGAGGCCACTGGGTGGGGAGAAGGCGGTATTCGTGTATTCCTGGGAGGGATGCTTAATTATTCAATGGAGCAATGCTCCAAAGTGACTCATGCTCTGACAGGACCTTCTCCAGTTGTGTAAAAAATAACTAGGTAAATTATATAACCGAGTCGTACAAATGTATGTGTAGTTTGCTGAGTAGGAGAACCTGAGAGCTGGAAGGAGGTGGAGGCTGGTGGGAGGAACCGCAAAGCAGGAGTTGGCACCCTCTTCATTGCCGCAGCTGGCAGCGGCAGGCTGGCCTCGGCTGATCTTCAAAAGCTAATCAGGGTTAGGGCTAGTTAGTGCCTGGTAGATGGGGCACCACCAGGATATCCAGGCTGGCAGGCAAAAATAATACAAGAAGACCCTGACAAACCAGTTCCGTATTTCTGCCAGAAAAACAACAGGGAAATAAATTCCCAAGAGGGGTTGAGCTTGGCCCCAGAGTTTTTATTTCCTTTTACATGTCAGCCCTTCGAGGTAGGCTAGGTCAGGAACGAGACTTCACAAGAAATGCGGGAGCCTGACTTTGCTGATCTAGGATATCATAGCAGAGTCTTGGAAATCTGATTGCGTTTTCTCTTCCCTCCCTCTTACACCGTGGAGAATCGGTTTAAGTTTCTTGCTCATGTCTTCTTCCTTTCCCAAGCTGAAATCATGTTTTGCTGACCATCGCAATCCTTCTCCGAGGTCATCTCTTCAACTCTCTACACCAATGTTTCTCAACCTCAGCAATTTTAAGCTGGGTAGCCTTCAATTCCCAGAATTCCCCAGCCAGCCTGCTTTAAGATGGGTGGACTTCAACTCCCAGAATTGAAGTTGAAGTCCACCCATCTTAAAGTTGCTGAGGTTGGAAAACACTGATCTACACCACAGACCGTTAAGTCTACCTAAAAGACAATACCTGGACAATCTTGGTTACGGTGAAAAGCTGAGCAAAGTCCCTTCTATTTTATTTCTAAGAAAACTACATGGATATAACCGTATAGTTTTCTATATGGTTATAGAAGCTACAGGATTAACTCAACGGAGAAGAGAGCGAACCCCAATACATCTGAAATTGGGGGACGTGAGCTAGAGCGATTCATATTAATTCTAAATATTGATTGATGGATTGATTTGTGTGGGGTTGAAAAAATGCGATAAAATCATATTCTAAATCATGATGTTATTTTTTTGAGAAGTCGCATGGCCTTGCTAGCAATACGTTTCTTTTCTCTACAGCCAGAGAGAGGGACATTCAGCGTTTTCACCCAGGCTGGCTTCTGAACTGACTCAGCGTGGTCCGGGCACATGAGGAATGACGGAACGGGCAACCTCTGGCGTGCCATCAGCCCGTGTCTGGCAACGAATCCCTGCCTCGTCACCTTCTGACGACACACCCGGGTCTCTCCCGCCTTTGAAAAATGGGGTTTTCTGCTTCTGGGCATTGCACATTTCAAAGCGATGGGGGCAGGTGAGCAATCTTAATAGTTCTTTAAACAGCAAAACGGAAGCAAATTCCCATTTCAGAATTCTTCTGGAGACGTTGAAGCATCAGCAGCAATTCAGGCCATGGAGCATTTTTGCAATTTAATGGGCTCGGTGCTGCTTACGCTGAAGGAATGTTGGACGACACACCCAAGATGGGAAGCGTGCCCCCGGCGACTCGACGTCTGTGCCAATGCTGGAAGCTTACTGGCAAAGTAGCCTGGCTGGATGGGGCTGGATGTTAACCAAAATATATTAAAAACAATTTAAAAAAAACAGAGTGAAAGAGGGGGTTGGAAAGAAAACGCCAGAAGATTCTAACTGTAGCATTTCCTCTCGATGCCTTTTGCTTTGTACACGACAAGCATCCCTTTAAAAAAAAGTTTTCCAGATGCACGTTTCAGAAATAAAGGTTATTTGATTGTAAGCAGGCTAGACTGTGTGATAATTCTCTAGGATTTTGATGATGTTGACGACAGCAACAACGATGATGCTGATGCTGAGGATTCCCCCGCCTTTTCTTCCTCCTTCTTTTGATATTGGTTGATGTGCCATCAAGTTGGTGTCGAATTTTAGCAACCACCTAGATAGGTTTCCCCCAGGAAGATCCTCCTGATTAGGGCTACAGAAAACTCTAACCGTATTGTGGTCACGCAGCTCAGCTTGATGATGGCGACGGTGACGGCTGGTCGCACAGTCAGCCAGATGTTCAGACTGGATCTGGCCTTTTTATCCCCCCATCGAGCCCTTCCCAAGGACCTGGGATAGGCAGATGTGGTGGTCTGATGGTGTTCGAGGTGTCGTCACAGCTGTTCCAAGCAAAGCTGCCTTTGGCAATGGGCTGGTGGTGATTTTGTCAATGCCGAAGGTCTTCCAGGGGTATTATTATTATCATTCATGTCATTATTCTGCTGCTGCTATCCCACCTCTCTGCCCCCAGTGGGATGGTCATTTTTATTCTGGCCCCCTGAATCCCAAACAATGAAACCAGATCTCAGATGATTAGTGGATCCTACCCAGAAATGGACTAATCGATGACTGGGCAGAGTTCCTGGGTTGCTAAGCCTTGGCAGCTCTTTAATGTACAGCAATGTTTCTCAACCTTGGCCGCTTGAAAATGTGTGGACTTCAACTCCCAGAATTCCCCAGCCAGCCATGCTGGCTGGGGAATTCTGGGAGATGAAGTCCACACATCTTCAAGCGGCCAAGGTTGAGAAACACTGATGGAGCGGCTCCCTTTTTTTTATATAGCCTCTCCTTCTCTCCATCTCTTTTTCCTGGAGGCAGGAAAGCAAAACTAGTCAATGGATAAGTTTTTGGTATCCCTCTGACAAGACTGACTTGGGGGGTGGAATTAGATTAACTTGATGCAAAACCGCTCCAGTGAAATCTCTATCGCTAGCTGACCAGGTTGAAAAACCAGGAGCCTGGTAGCAAAACCCCCCAATAAAACTGGTTCGTTGGAAAAGGGTCTACCAGACTCCTGATTTGTTTGCCACCATAAACTAAGATAGACATGGGCTTTTGCCATTGTAGACCACACCGACTCAGCCCATGAAATGTGTTGGATGTCCCCACCACCCAGGAACCCCTTCACTGAGCCAGTGACACGGGAAACGGGTCCCAGGGATCAGCAAGGATTGTCCAGTGCTGTCTTCAACCAAGATGGTTTTGGGAGTCCCCAGCGTCTCTTGGCAGCTTTGAGGTGGGCCAGGTCCACCTGCCAACTTTCCCTCCAGGTCTGTGCAAGGAAATGGACAACCCACCTCTTCTTGGCGGGGGCACCTTCAGCAGCCCTCTTGTCCTGGTCGGCCGCTGGCGGAGTCTCCCGAGGACCCGGCTTCTTGTTCCCCATCAGAGGGACCATCTCCTTGATGTCTTTGATCATCGTCCTAGGTGGAATCAAACTCCGTCAGTCCCCGTTGTCTTTAGGTCTTCTGCTCATTCCTACCCTCAGGCTCCCACAAATAAAATTCACCCACCTTATTGCATGATCTGTTCTCAGAGCATGGTCAAAAAAGTCAAGATGGGACCCACGGTGCTGCAAGCGAAGCTCTGCCCATTGTAACTTGCCATAAATGCTCATTAAAATGCACATAATAATAATGCACATAAAATGCACATAAAAAGCAGGCGAAACTTCAGTTGCCTCACCATGGACACCATCTTGACTTTTTTGACCATACTGTGTGGACAGACCCCCCAATAACATGACTGAACCAAAATAAAGAAACTCAATAGGTAGGGAAAAGCAGCCACCCTGATTTATTATGCCAGTCGTCACTGATTCTATTCCATGTCTACCCTGCCCTTCCTAAATGGCTCAGGGCCCTTTCTATTAAAATTGAAATCATTTAATTGCATTAAAATAAATACCTTTTTGGTGCATTAGAGCAAAGGAACCAATAAAAGTTAGAAGCAACATGCAGCTCCTGGGGACAATAATCACATTTATTTATTTATTTTACTTAAAATAAAATGACTAAAAATCAAAACAAACGATTCATTATCAAAAGCCAGGTTAAAAATCATGGGCCTCTGAGGCTCTCTCAAAGGCCTTCTCTAAGGAGCAACCCCAGAGACAATGTTCCACAACTCTGGGACAACTGAGAAGCGGGGCATCCATGGAAGAAAAGTCAAGATGGTGGGCAATGGTCTGTTTTAATGTGCAATGTGTGCAAAAGAGCAGGGTTTCGATTGCATGGTCATGGCCACCATCTTGACTTTTTTGACCCTCCCAAGGATGCTTCTGAGAGAAGTCCCTGAATACAGGCCTGTGCTGGCGACCTTAACGGGCAGGAGACATCAGGCACAGAATGAAGTCAGAATAGTGGTGTTTCTTTTAAATTTCTCTCCTCCCTTGTTATTTTCACAACAACCCTGTGAGGTAGGTGATGCTGAGCAGCAGCATCAGGACCAAAGTCATCCAGCACGAGCCATGGATAAGCTAAATGAGGATTTGAATTAAGTTCTCTATAGCATTTATCCCTCACTGTAACCACTGCACCGCGCTGTACCTTTCTGTCTCAATACACCTGCAAATTTCAGGTTGTACTTCCTCTACAAATTCAGTTACCTCTCAAGCCCTTCCCATCGTCTCATTTTTCCAGAATTATCCTCCATTTCCCCCCCAGGGATCTGAGGGCTGGGTGAATGTACGGCCGCAAGAGAGGCCATGAAATCCATTTTCTTGACTGATGCAAATTACATCCTCAGCTGGGAACAGGGATTTGGCCGATCCAGAGAAATTAGATGAAATTTCATGCCATTTATTTATTTTTACAGTAAGCTGACCTCAGTTCACACAACCTCATATCGAGGCAGAAAGAATTTGTCTTTAATAAAAGCTATGCATGCATTACTTTATATAAACATTTATATTTCGTCCTGCCTGATGCATATGTACCATCCAGGCTAACAACAATTAAACCTAATAAACCTATTAAACCCATTTAAAAGAGAAACAAATGAACAAGGTTATCTAACAGAGTGTTTCTCAACCTTGGCCACTTGAAGACGGGTGGACTTCAACTCCCAGAATTCCCCAGCCAGCCATGCTGGCTGGGGAATTCTGGGAGTTGAAGTCCAACCGTCTTCAAGTGGCCAAGGTTGGGAAACCCTGCTTAAGTAGACAGGAGATGGCCCTTTCACTGTTTTAGCATGACGCGTTAAGAGGGCTATTTCAGCAGCAGAAGCATGGTCATTCTTGGGTCATGCCCTAACCTGGGTCTGGTCCTGTTTCACAGGTGCAAGTGGGGATGGGGGAAGCAAGAAATGGCAGAGGGAAATGGGGTTAAGCGTTTGCAGCAGGAGAGGTCATTTGAGCCTGGTCATTTGTGCCTCGAGGGAGAACTCTGGGTTGATAGGTTCAATGATCCATTTGTTTTCTTGGCGATCCATGGTATTCTCAAGAGACTTCTCCACCAATGCCCACCAAGGAAGTATGCTAAAATCAATGCCGCCCCCCCCCCCAAAAAAAAAAACAGTGGCAAACATTTCTGTGCTGCTTCAAGAGACCTGTCTTGACTGAAACATTTAGGCGGTAGATTAGGGGCCTCTGAGCCAGAAGAAGCTCCCCTATTTCCTGGAGAACAGCATCAAAGTTTTCACAAATAGATCTGGAGATATGACGGAAGGATGGCCATTGGTGGTGCCAGGTCAAAAAGAGGGGCTCCTCATTTTACAAGGACACCGACAAGTCCAATGTCGCATGGGAGAAACTCAAACCAAGAAGAACCTGAAATGGTCAGCTTCAAATTGTAGCTCACAGAGCTGAATAATTTAGGAAGAAGGGAATCCAGGGGGGCTGGAATCTTTATGCAAGTCTAGGCCCCTCTTGGAAGACTGTGAGGATGTTGATGGCCAGTTACAAGAGGTGCTAAATGCAACTTCTAGAAAGGATGGAGAACTAGCGGTGGGTGATTGGAATGCAAAAGTTGGAGAAATAGAGGAACTGGGAACTACAGGAAGACTTGGGGTTCATCTGCATGACCTGCTGGTTCCAGCAAGAAGGGACCCCACTGCTAATCTTTTGAGAACACGAATACACCCCATTGTCCTCAACACACCTGCCCCAGCCCAATGCGAAGGCAGCCTTTGCCCATCTCTCCTTCATAAGTCATGTTTTCCCATGTCTGATAGTATAAGGTGTGCAGAGGGATCAGTTGGCAATGAACGTATTCCAAAATAAGTTTGCTGTTTCCCTCCTAGCTCCCTGATGTTCCTGAGGGCAAGCCCCCCAGCCTCCCATCGCTGATTTTCAGAGCTATTTAGGGTTTGATTGCAGGAGCATCAGGACTCTCCCAGTGGGCTGAAAGCTCTCTCTGACACACCCCTTGCCGTGCAAGGGATGATGGAAGCGGACAAAAAGGAGGGGAAGAGGGCCTTTGGGGGAGCCCTTTGCCCAGAAAGAAGAGCCTGCTTGATTTCCTGCAATCTCCATCCCAGTGTAGAGGCTGTGGAGCTTTACTGCAGAAGTGGCAGCCTCACAGTGCCCCCACCATGGGGTGGAATCAGCTCAGCAGCTGGCATGCCCAGGGGGAAATGGCTCACCCCAGTCTGCATCTTGGGTGCTTCAACATCTAAACTTCAAGGAGTATCTTATATGGGTGCCCAGCAGTCTTCTGGAAGACCACTAGTCATGTGTCACAAACCCACTCCTGCAGCTTTGGCAGTGGGAGGGGCAGTGGTTCCACGGAAAGGCCGTTCCCCACCACAGGCAGGCGTTTGAAATCCTTGCCAGGCTGTCTTCCAGAAGACCACCGATGTACATCAAAGTGGGATGTGTCCAGTGGTCTTTGGAAGACCACTAGATGTGTTTAAGAGGCCCTCCGTGGTTTTGGCCCTCCAGTGCTGAAGCCTGGAAGAGCAGTCAATACATGTACTAGGGTTCTCCCAGAAGACTTGTGTCACTTTGGTGCATGCCCGTGGGCTTCCAGAAGACCTTTGGACCCATGTTAAAAATGCCTACCCGCAGCAGGAAGCAGGTCTTCTGTGGCACATCTCTCCCTGCTGCCAGCTGGAGAATTGCCAGCAGCAGACCCCCTTCCCCCTTCCCCCTTCCCCCTCCAGCAAAGAAATGGGTGGAGAGAGAAGACGGGAGAACATCTCCTTTGGTGCCAGTCCTGTGATTCCATGCAGTGGTCACTGACTGCAGAAGGCCCCTGGGCACCCACCTCGCCCCTCTCCTACCCCCAATTCTGGGACAACCCCCCATTCTGCTTTGTTGCTGGCCCAGAGAAGGGGCGGAAAGTGAAGTCAGCAACTTTTCTTAAGTTGGCCTTCTTTCCTCCTGACTGGGACACTGGATCCCAACGCTTTAGTGCTGCTGGGTGGGAGAGCCCCTGGGATGGATAAATGGAATACTGCAAGAAAAAAGTTAGTAAGAGTTTTGCAAAGAGAATTCTTTGTCAGTTGCTCAATTTGCTTCAAGCAGGTTAAAGGCAAGTTAAAGTCAAGATGACATTCACAGCTGCACTATTGAAGATAATTGAAGGTAAAAGGAGGGGTTTTTGATCTCATGGGTGTGCTGCCATCTTGACTTTTTTGACCTTCTCTGTAGATGCCTCCTGGTGGACTCTGCAGCTGGCTATCATTATTACTACTACTCTTTGATCACAGAGTCACTACCACCATCTTGACTTTTGATCTGTCCTGCGGATGCCCTGAAGCCTGGCCAAGTTTCCTCCCTTACTGTATTTTCTATACTCTTTTACGAATGTATTTGTATCAGTGTTATTTCTTTTTCTTTTTTCTTGAAATTATAAGGGAAAGGAAAGGAAAGGAAAGGAAAGGAAAGGAAAGGAAAGGAAAGGAAAGGAAAGGAAAGGAAAGGAAAGGAAAGGAAAGGAAAGGAAAGGAAAGGAAAGGAAAGGTGACTCAATGGGTCTCCTCATTCTCTTTGACCAAAGGGGGATCCCATCCAGACTAGACTTCCTAACACTCAGGTTAGTGAAGTCTTTTGCATGAGCAGATCTCTGAGCAGAAAAAAATTGCTTTGCTGGATCCCCTTGTTACCTCCCTGGGCAGGATCCCGGGGGTTGGGCTTCATGAGTTCTGGCCAAGCTCACCCACCTCTGACTGCGAGCATCTGGCGGCTTACAAACTCAGCATGTGGGCATGTCTGTTTCTGCCATGTATCTTCAGCATTTGGTGCTTAGGATAAACAATTTCTGAACATGGAAATTCCATCTCGCTCTTATTCCTAAGCTCATGACTGGCTCTTCCTTCTCCATAAAGTGATCTAAACCTTGGGGAAAAAAAACCCATCCATGCAACTGAACATTCCATGCAATCAAAACCAGGAGTACAGTGATTTTGTTTAAAGTAATTTAAAAAAAAAAAAAAAGCTAATTCTTTAGAGGAGAGAGAGAGAGACAGGCTTGAGCAGTGGACTGAAATGAATAGGATGAACTGAACAAGGAGAAATGTCAGGTTCTGTATCTTGAGAAGAAACATGAAAAGCACAGTTGTAGGGTTGGGGAGAAATGTGAAAGGGATCTGGGCGTCCTTGTTGACCCCAAGTTAACCATGAGCCAGCAGTGTGATGCGGCTGCTAAAAGGGCCGATGCTATCTCAGGATGCGTGAACAGGAGCACAGAGTCCAAGTCACAGGAAGTAACAAGTAACTGTTCCCCTCAACTTTGCCCCGGTCAGTCCCCATTTGGGGTCCTGGGTCCAGGCCTGGGCATCCCAGTTCCAAAAGGATCATGACAAATTGGTGTATGTTTCATATGAACACTACCAAGACGGAGAAGGGTCTGGAAACCAAGCCCAATGATTGATTGATTGATTGATTGATTGATTGATTGATTGATTGATTGATTACATGCCATCAAGACATTGTCAACTCTTAGTGGCCACACAGATAGATTTTCTCCATGATGATCTGTCCCCAGCCTGGTCCTTCAGGTTTTGCAATGGTGTCCTCGTCACCACTGTAACTGAGTCCATACCCTTGCTGCTGGTCATCCTCTTCTCTTCCCTTCCACCTTTCCCAGCATCACGGCCTTCTCCAGAGAGCTGGGTCTTCCCATAATGTGTCCAAAGTAGGATCTCTGGAGCCTGGTCCTTTGGGCCTTGCATGAGA
The DNA here is from genome assembly GCF_059951505.1 of Python bivittatus. Lineage (NCBI taxonomy): Eukaryota > Metazoa > Chordata > Lepidosauria > Squamata > Pythonidae > Python > Python bivittatus. The sequence continues at coordinate 790,034 of NW_028277123.1, forward strand.
ACTCTGAATTGATTTGTTCGATGATCCATCACTTTGTTTTCTTGGCTGTCCACGGCCTTCTCAGGAGTCTTCTCCAACACCGGAGTTCAAAAATGACAATACTCTCCCTATTCTGCTTCTTCAAGGTCCAACTTTCATTTCATAGCGTGACACAGGAAATACCCTTCTGATCTTTGTAGGCAGAGACACATCCCAGCATCTGAATCTCTTCTCCAAGGCCTTCATGGCTGCTCTACCAAATGCTGGTCTGCAGCGTATTTCTTGACTGCTGGTCCCTTTGCTGTTGATGGTTGATCCTAAAAGGCAGAAGCCGTCCACCACTTCGGTATCTTCATTGTCATTCTAAGACTGGTTGCTCTACCTGTTGTCATTAGTGTGGTCTTCTTTATATTTAATTTTAGTGCCATTTTTTCACTGTGCTCTTTGACTTTTAGCACTGGGGCTTGCAGATCCGTTGCATGTTCAGCTATCATCAGCATAGCACAGGGCATTGATGTTTCTTCCTCCAATTTTAAAACCACGCTCAACTTCTTTCCGCGAGGAAGGGTTAAATGATCAGGGTACGCTTCACTTACAGGGGTGATATGATAGCCTTGAGCCTCTTCAGCCTCAAATGTCTGAAGAGTTGTTACACAGAAGAGGGAGAGGAGTTATTCTCCATGGCCCTCAAGGACTGGATTCAGTGGGTAAAAACTTTAAGAAAGGAACTTCGGGCTAGACATAAGGAAGAACTTCCTGGCTGGACGAGCTGTCAGCCTGCGGAACAGTCTGCCACATGAAGTGGTGAGCTCTCCTTCGTAGGAGGGCTTCAACCAGAGGCTGGGTGGCCATGTGTCCGAGATGCGTCCTGTGTGCAGATGTGGCACACATAAAAAGCAGGCAGAACTTTGATCACAGCATTAGGGCTGCCATCTTGACTCGCTTGACCATATCCTGTAGACTGTAATGAATCTTGAACTGAACAGGGTTGGACTAGATGCCTTCTGAAATCTCTTCCAGATCCAGGGCTCTGTGACTGGGTGATTCTAATTATGAAATAAATCAAGAAATCTTTCTACCTGTCTGACTTGTCCTCCTAATTTTTCTTCAGCTCTGTCTTAACGTCTGGGACCATGGAAAGAAAATGAAAAGGTTGCCTCCACTCCCGATTCAGTTTCCACACCTTCAGAAGATCACCAAGGGCACGGCTGCCCTGATCCCTGTTGCCTCCCACGTGAATTGCCTGAACCTCAGATCACTTGCGTGGCCTTTCTTGACACCCTCCCCAGCTTGTTCTTGGAGCAGAGTTCCCAGCATTGCATCACAGCGGCTGGGTTCAAGCAGGGTTAGGGTTAGCTGCTCTTTGCTTCACTATGATTTGCTGAATAAGCCATCATGGGCAGGTTTGCACATAACCCTAAACCCTAAACCATGGAATGCGTTTTAGTTCCCAACATCCTCAGCCAGGATGGGCAATGATAAGAGATTGTGGGAAGTGAAAACCAGAATATCAGCAGGGCACCAACGGTGCCTATTTGTACCATAAACTGGGGTTTACAAGCCAAACTGGCTGCATTCACACAAGACACGATGTGTCTAAAATAGGAAAAAATGCATTTTCTGAACACCCTCCTAAAGAACAAAGCCCATTGTATCCAAGGTGTCCGGATGAGTCTCATAAATGACGGCATTGGTATTGATGTATGTCACTTGTGTAACAGCGAAATGACTCAAACGTGTCGTTTCTGCAACAATGACATGATTTCGCAAATGATGTAAATGTGGGTTTAACAGACCTTTGGGATTACTATACCTCCCCTCCCCTCCAAATAGTTCATTAAACCAGGGGTTTACTGTATAATATTTATGCATTTATTAGTTGATGTTTAAAATCAGATTTACCTACCCTAAGAATTCTACAGGGCAGCTTAAAATAAACAACCACGGAGCATTATAATAACCTCAGCCGTACCACAAAATGGACAAAGCTATTTTATCCCTGTCTGTGGCCGACAAACGCGCTTTATTTTGGGAGAGGATGCAATTAAAATAGGAAAAGAGACATCCTCTAATGCACATCCTGAGTTTACATCCCAATCAAGCGCTCTTACACAGATCACAAAGGATTTCATCATTAATTTCCAAATTTTTCACCGCTTCCTCTTTGGAATCTGACACAGCTTTGATGGTGATCCTTTTAGCCTTCTAGTCACCAATGTCCCAACCATCAGGACCAAAGGTTGAGGACTATGGGTATTGGAGTCCCAATACCTGGAAGATTCCCGGTTGGGGAAGTTGAGCTAATATTCTTCCAAGACCTAATGTCCATTTCCTGTCCTCCAAATACACACACACACACACAATGTTTTGGAGAAATACACACACACACACACACACACACACACACCTGTATTCACAGGGGTCAAAAAAGTCAAGATGGCGGTTGTAGCATGTCACAACACATGTCAGAAAGATTTGGAGCTTTGATCACAAGGCTGTGGCTGCCATCTTGACTTTTTTGACCCCCTCCCTGCAGGCATCCATGCAGGTACACCCAGATATACACACATACACCTCTACTTCTATTTCTATTTCTGAGCTTGGCTACCTGTTTGAGAACCTCTCATCTAAACGCAAACTGCTGAGCTGTTGACACCCAGTCAGGTACAACAGGTTGAAAAATATTCAAACCATACTCCAACCATTGCTAATATAAAGTGAAAAAAACAAGGAGTACATGACTAACCCCTTTGCGTTCCCCCAAATTTAAAAATGAAGAGCAGAAGACAAAGAGGGGAGGTTAAAAAAAGAGGGAGAAAAGGGGGAAAAACCCAGCCTCTACAAATCCCCAAAGCCCAGAAGGAAAAGAGATGGAGGCCAATTTACCTTCCTTATGGAATCTCCATCTGCCGAGAAGGTGATCCCGGGAGAAGGAGAAAATCCCTCGCCCGGCTGATCCGGGGCTGACTTGAGCAAAGGGGCGAACCTCTCCAGCGGAGATCTTGCCAGGCAAAGGGTTCCCTGAAATGTGGGGAGCCGGTGTTCCTCGGCCGACCTGGGTGCAGTTTCCCTAGCTAAGTATAGCTTTGCGAGGCTTTCGACTTCACCTGATCCACAAGGCGGAGAAGCAAACTTGTTAGACCACAAATTTCTGAGCCACTCACAGCCGGGAAGATGTTTCCGCCGACAATTAGGCGTGGAAATGAGGCTGAGTCATGGGAGTGATCAGTTCAGGATCCACGAGTGTCACTCCAGCAAAAGCGTTCATCATTCTGATTTCTTTTTGCTTTTTAATTGGCAGATGAGGACAATTACAATTTTTTTAAAAAGTCCTTGTTTAACTGCTGGTTGCGTTTGTCAGAAGCAAGGGTCAATTCATTTTCTGTCTGAATAATAGCATGGCGTGGATGTGTTTCATGTACGGATGGTCCTCGGGACACGAGCACTCATTCAGTGACCATTCAGACTTGTGACAGCACTGAACAAGGGGGACTTATGACCGGTCCTTGAAGTTCTGACCGTCACAGCATCCCTGTCATGTGATCATGATTTCCAACCTTCCCTGCTGGCTTCTCATAAGCAAAGTCAATGGGGAAGACGGGAGGAAGTTGGAAGTTGCAGTCATGTGAGAACCTCACTTAACAGCCCATGTGGTCCTCGCCTAACAACGGCAGCTGGGATTACCAGAATTGCTGTCACTAAGTGATGCAGTCACGTGACATCGTGCTTTACGACCACATTGTCAGGCCTAGCCCAAGGAACTCCAAGAAACAATGCAAAATCAGTCCAGCTATGTTTATTAGCTACAACCTCTAGCAAGAATCTTCCTCGACTGAAACCCCAGCTCCCAAGCCAGCCAGCCACAACAGCGTGAATTCCTCAGGGAGGTGCCAGTCTCATCCTCTTGTAGCTCCCACGCTCCTGCGGTGAGCTAAGAAATGCTTATCTCCCTGAGCCTGGCCTTCATAATTCCATTCCATCACAACATTGCTTAGCAATGGCAATTCCAGCCCCAACTGCCATTGTAACCCGAGGACTACCTGTATGCTAACTTGCTTGTCTTTACAATAGCCCTGTAAGGTAGAACCATATCGTTATCATCAAAGGACAGGAGTTCTCAAACTTAGCAGTGCTTGGGCCTTGCTAAAAAGATAAATGAATTTGAGTGAAACTCCCTTCCTGAATAAATTGAATGATTTGCTTAGGGTTAGGGGTGGGCAAGAAATAAGGGCACTACTTGCTTTTAAGGATGACATCTTAATCTACCTATCAAATAAAACCCTTAATAGAACATTGTGACTTTTTATTTTATAAGTTGCAAGGTTCTATCATAAAACCCTTTCATTGGAAATAAACAATCACAAATTGTTTTCACAATCACAAAGTCATTTTCTTTTTAAAGGAAGGATGAGCTGGTCAGTTTTATGAAATTCCCAAAATGTGGCTGTCATTTTCAAGACAGCCACTCCTATATCTCACTCCACATTTAACTTGCATTAATATTTGCTCTTCGCAGCATCTGCTCTGATTTTACTGTCAGCTTGTCCAGGCAGAGCGGGAGCGAGTTTGGAGAGCAATCCAGCTTTGTGCCTGCGATTTCCCCCACGCCCCCTAAAATCTGCTCACAACCCTCACTGCAGACTGGAAGGAAGTGAAACTGGCCGAGAAGGTGGAACCCAACGAAACGGGCATTTCACAAAACAACAGAGTGTACATTTGATAGATAAGAGTGTCTAGAAACAATAACCTGCCCATTCTCATCAATGGGAGAGTATTTTTATCTCCTGTTGATCTAAGAGAGGTTTTTCCTATAATTATGCCTAGACTCTGGAACCCCCCCATCCCAAGAGGATCTACTCTGCGCTTACATTTTGGTGGCATTTTAACCCCACCATGAAGACAGAATCTTTGGCCCTGTTCATCTATGACCTCTTTTTTGACCCCTGGAGTTTTAATTTATTTTGAAAAAATCCTGCAATTTTTAAAAAATCTTTTAGAAAGATTTGGGGGAGCTGGTATGACTTGGGGAAGTGAGAAAGTAACCTCTCTGGAGGTTTTTAAAGACGAGACTCAAGGGCTGCTTCTTGAGAATGGTTGAGCTGGTTTTCCTGCACTCGGTGGAAGGTTAGAGCAGATGATCTTTATGGCAGTTTCTTCCACGATTCTAGGAATCTGTGTTTCTATAAGACGGGGAAGCTATTCTCTCAGCGTCGGATCCTGGACAGGCAGCTCTAATGAGGCCAGAAAATACTTGGGACCAAGTCTTTTCCTTGCAATAAGGCAGTTTTCAAGGTTCCTAATATTAATCTAGCCAAACTCAATGTTGAGAAAATGGGGCATGTCTCTTAAACCCCAAACGTTGCAAGAGAAACAAGTCACAAGGAATTCCATGGTTTGGGTTATTAGCAGAATTGCAAAATGAGGTTTAATAAGTTCTTGTTGTTCTTGTTATTGGTAGAAGAAGGAGGAGGAGGAGGGGAAGAAGGGGAAGAAGGGGAAGGGGGGAGGAGGAGGAGGAGGACGAAGAAGAAGAAGAAGAAGAAGAAGAAGAAGAAGAAGAAGAAGAAGAAGAAGAAGAGGAGGAGGAGGAGGAGGAGGAGAAGAAGAAGAAGAAGAAGAAGAAGCAGAAGAAGAAGAAGAAGAAGAAGAAGAAGAAGAAGAGGAGGAGGAGGAGGAGGAGGAGGAGGAGGAGGAGGAGGAGGAAGAAGAAGAAGAAGAAGAAGAAGAAGAAGAAGAAGAAGAAGAAGAAGAAGAAGAAGAAGAAGAAGAAGAAGAAGAAGAAGAAGAAGAAGAAGACAGACACAATAGAGAAGTAAGATGGAGAAGAAATATTTGTGTTTCAGGTGAGGTTAAATGCAGACTAGAAAATGTGGAACAGGACTGCTTTCTGATTCCTCCTTTCTTTTTTTTAATATATAATTTTTATTGAAGCTTTTAAACAAGAAGATAAAAACTAACACAAACTAATACAAAATAAGGAAAGGAAAAAGAAAGAAAGCAAAGAGAAAGCAAAAAGTGCAAGAAAAGAACAAAAGTTGGAGAAAAATAGAAAAGAAAGAAAAAAGATATAAAGCAGCGGCTTCAGATATTCTTCACAGCAGGTATAAGTACAAATATATTTTAACCTCTCTCTCTCGAGTTACACCCTACCTCTCTTCTTTCTATAATCTATCCTATCTGATCCTCAAAACCATAAATCACTTTTTTCATTTTTACGCAAGAAGTCCATAAGAGGCTTCCGGTCACCCCAGGCTGGCTGGGGAATTCTGGGAGTTGAAGTCCACCCATCTTCAAGTTGCTGAGGTTGAGGAACCCTGCCCTAGAGCACAGCGTGCGCGATACAGCTGCCTTTGAGGCTGGGGGACTGGCTCCAAGCTGCAGAAACGGAGACAAGCCCTAGGTGGCATCAACGGGTGGGCATTTTCAGCGCCTCTTTGCTCCCTCTGGTGGTCGCTGGCACTTGTACAGCACCAGTCTGCCAGCCGTATGTTCCAGTCCGTCTGCAGGAGAAGACGGCTTGGAAAAGACGGGTGGAAAGATCCTCTTCCACAGATCAGAATGCAGAAGTGTGTGCGACAGGGTTAATGCACAACATGCCACACCGCGACAAGTCCATCCTCGCTTTTTTCCGGGGTCATCCCAGAGCCAGGCTTAAATGTCGCTGGGCTAGGCTGGGGAAGCTCTCCTCCCCACTTTTCTTGACCAATGGAGGCTGCCTCCCACGGTTCCACATTTCGGGCCACATGCTTTGCACGCCGGCTATTTCTTGACTCCCCCTGGAAACCTGCATGCCCGTCTTTCAAAAAGTTAAATTCCTGCACTACAAGTTGGGGGAGGGTCTGATCCTTTAGGAGAGCCTGTTCAATAACCTCATCGCCTACCTTAGATAAAAATCGCCATGTGAGGACTAGGGGCCAATGCTTTTTTCATGTTTTAGTTGAGCAAAAGCTGCTGGTGGACTCCAAAGGGCCTTCCGTGGGAATTTAATACGGGGAGATTTAGGGGCCGCTAAAGAAAGGACCTCTTGGTGACCCAGGGCTGCCCTGTGGAACTCTTTGCCACCAGATATCATGATGGGCATGAATTTAGCTGGTTTTAAAAGGAGGACTGGAGAAATTCATGGAGGGTGAGGGTATTAAGGGTGGCTAATCTTGATGAGGCGTTAACTCTTTTCAGTGTCTTAGAGCAGTGTTACTCAGCCTTAGCACCTTAAGATGGGTAGACTTCAACAATTATGGATCGTTTTTAGCCCTGTTGGACACCACCCAGAGTTGCTGGGAAAAAGTGAGATGGGCAGCTATTGAATTGTGTATGTAAATGAATAAATAAACTCCCAGAATTCCCCAGCCAGCATGCTTTAAGATGTGGTGTTTTTTTTTTTATGCCTTGATACCATTGCACAAAGGGGTCGCCGGGGCAAGAGTCAAAAATGGTCAAGAGGACAGCCGAAACTCTGCCACTGAAGGCCTGCACATTAAAAAAAAGGGGGTGGGGGTTTGATTGCCCAGTGGTGGCTGCCCTCTTGCTGTTTTGACCCCCCTTGGACCCCCCTGCATTGCATGATACAAATGATCAACAGGTAGGCAATTTAAAAAAGCACACACATTTGCAGGCTGAAGTTTACAGGTGTACCAGCAAAGAGTTTACATTGCAGCAAATCTACAATGCAGGAAGTCCTCAGTTTAAGAACGAGTTCTGTTTCCACGGTCTGTCCTTAAGTCGAATTTGTGTATAAGCCACAACAGGATTATTGTGTAATACTGTATCAGTAGTATTGCATAATGAACTCAAACCATTGTGTATTTAACTCCAATTTTGCTACAATGGCCTCCGTTCTTAACTAGGGGTCGTCCTTAAACTGGGCGTTCTTAACCCGGGGACTCCCCGTATCTTCTGTTGAAGCAGCTGCCTTAAAAAGAGCTTGAAGATGTGCCGAATGTAACCTTATGGGATTCGCTTTCCTAGATGTATTTCTTTGACTTAAAAATGTGGGTGGTTTTCTTCTTCTCTTCTGCAAGAAAAAAAATGCATCTCTGAAGTGTGAATCCTGTGTAGCAAATCATTTGGCTATACAGAGCGGGAGCACTGAGCTAAGTTTTGCTCGGTGCTTTTGCCTGAGCATCATTGCACACACCTACGTGGTCACACGCCCAGAGCTGCCCTCTCCTGCTAACGTTAAGCCAGCCTTAGATGCGGGAAGCGCACGTGCCGTCCTTACATGGTGGAACTAGAGCAGAAGGCAGGTTGTGCAGAAGGAGGAGACCGATGAAGCAAACCTGTTCTGTAGGCAATCCATGTCTGCCTTAGAAATATCCCAGTGTCACTAGATGTCAGCAAAGGGAGACCTACTTCTAAGCTTTTATTCCCATCTAGTGGTCATAGATTTTGCAGCCCAAATCCAGTCGGCTTTTTGACGGGGCAATCTCTCTCAGTCAAGAAATTTTACGTGGGGTCAGGGGGAGATCTTCCCCTTGCAACCTTCCGGTCTTTTCACATCTCATGTTTTCTTTCCTGTGAACGTCAGGGAAGGAGCAGCAGCTGGACAATGGCTGTGGTGGAGTGGTGTCAGCAGCCTTCTCTGGCAGTTGCCTAAGCCGTCAGGAATCCGAGGTGGGCCAGGATGGAGGTTTATAAAATGATACAGGTCCGGTGGAAACCCGCCAGGACTTTTTTTTGCTTTCTCGTGGGACTGGAATCAGAGCTCACAGCAAAGGAAACCAGTGGGAGAGAAGACCTGGTCACGGAACCAAGGAGGAACCCCTTCTGGTGTGGTGTCAGGCCTAGGATGGGACAGTAAGAGCGTCAGTCATGCTTGTGGATGACCTCTGGTGGGAGTGGGATGGAGCTGGTGGATCCATCCTTGTTCTCCCTGGTCATGGAAACATCAGTCAAGGGTTGGGAGTGGGGGACATAGACTGGCAGAGGTTCTCTCCCTGCTTCCGGGGTTGGTTCTAGTCAGTGTTGAGGGGGAGAGGTCCAGCCCACAGCCCCTGTTTTGTGGGGTTCCTCAGGGCTCCAAGCTCTCTCCACTCTTGTTCAACATCTCCATGAAGGGCTGAGCATCGTCATTTGATGCCATACCAACGATGCCCAGATCTACACCTCTGCCCTGGGCTGACCAAGGGATGCTTTGGAGGTCCTCTCTCAGCATCTGGAGACATGCTGGCTGGGGAATTCTGGGAGTTGAAGTCCACACATCTTAAAGTTGCCCAGGTTGAGAAATCCTGGTCTATGGTAATGTTTAAGTGAGATCCACCCAGACAGATCACTAGAAACGGATGTGTATGTATCCTTGAGCAAAACCTTATTAGATTGTAATCAATCAAACAAGACGGTTCACAACCAATTCTTTGCACTGCCTTGGCCCTGAGTGTGAACCGCTCGCTCACCCTCCATCCTGAAGCGGTTATTATCTGGCACACAAATCTACCTATACAGAAAGCTCTCTGGGTTCGACAGCCTCTGTACGAAGCTGCTACAGAGCAAAGTGGAACAGTTGGGAAAAATTATCAAAACCATTTAGCGTTAGATCTGCTGTTTGCCTCTCAAGGGGGAAAGCGTCTGTTAGTTGATTCTTCTTGTTGCTTTCAGCTTCACGAACACGGTCAAAGAGATCATAATAGGAGGGAAGCAAATTAAAAAAGCCAGAGTTTTTCACGCAACAAGTTGGTGCTGGGCAATAAAATTATTCTCGCCACAGGGTGACCGCGTGGCTCTCCAACTGATCTTTTGTTCAGTTCTGTATTATCGTGGAGCGATTTTGATTAGTGTGCACGCTTCACTTTCTTATTCTGTTTCCCTTCTTACAAGATGATTGGCCTTATGGGAGTATCACCGCGTGTGTAAAGAACTTCCGTAGGCCTTGCATGATTAAAACTGACATCTCAAAAATCAGAGTTCACACTGATATAAATGTCTTCTTTATCTTTAAAGCCTTCAGCTATCCAAACATTCATCATCTCTAGACAATACTGTACAAACACAACGGTACTAAAGTGATAACGTACTGCCTGCGTCTTAAAATGATACGAGAAAAGATTAAACGAGAAAAAAAGAACGTCCACATGATTATGAAGCCCCATGGGCGGGAATGAAAGGGTGAAGCGGATCATGTTAGTTACTTTGCTTTGGCAAGGGGGAGAGTAAAATGCATGGGCTCCCTCTGGATTTAGCAGCATGGCGCATAAGCAACGGCTTGAGAAAAAGGGCAAAGGAAGCAATCCAAGGAACAGGGCCTTGGACGTGAGGAGATCAGAGAGTGACCAGCTGGAACTAAACCAGACCGGAAGGTGGGCACACCGTGGAAACTGCCCAGCTCAGCCGCAGCAGCAACCAGAGGGCATGGCTGGGGCAGAGGAAAAGGCGGATATCGAAAGGGGAGCCGGGCAGGGGCTTGGTTGGAAGACACCCCTTGTACATGCAACCATCTGGATCGGGACCCGTCTTCTCCCCTCCCCTCCTGTCAGAGTCTGCACACTCATTCCCAAAGTTCAGTAAATCCTCTGGAGACCAAACAGTTCCGTCAAAGATTTCTTTATTGGGAGAAATGCACAGCAGCTATAGTTTGTTGAGTCTAATTCTACAAAGCAAAACCCTTCCTTTTTAAGCCCAAACTCCCCCCCTTGTTCTTCTCTTTTCCCGCTTGAAATTCTTCCCGCCTTGCTCCGGTTCTCACAGCGCTTGGCCTTGGAGATGCCCGTGTAAAGATAACAGCACCTGGCATTCTCTCCCCCCCTTCCTTCTAACTTCAATGGCAGGTCAAGCAAGCGGCGGGTTGCAATTAGCATTTTACTATTAACCATTTAATATTCATTGTGAAAACTAAATTAAAAGCAATCGAAGGTTCTAGCTTGCGCAGATCCTGACACTTCCGGTTTCTTGATCGGTTACTTTGGCAGAGTTTGCTGAGCACGTGAAAAGGAAAGGGGTGCGCGTGCATGCTTAAGCCAAGCCGTGCTCCCGTGCAGCCGAGAAAGCTCGGAGGGGAACAAAAAATAGATAGATGTATATATGAGATAAATAATAGATAGATAAATAGATAGATAGATAGATTGATAGATTGATAGATAGATAGATAGATAGATTGATAGATTGATAGATTGATAGATTGATAGATTGATAGATTGATTGATAGATTGATAGATAGATAGATAGATAGATAGATAGATAGATAGATAGATAGATAGATAGATAGATGTATGATTTAGAGGCTATGCGACTCCAAGCATTCCCAAACAGCCTAACCTTTAAAAGCCAGACACAATAAACATTAAGATACAGATCTTGGATGTCCAGAAGAGAAGATCATAGATACAATCGTTTAGGAAAGCTTTTCTAAGCATCCGTTTCATAGAATCCTGGATTGCTGGGGGTCATCTAGGGCGGGTCTCCAGCTCATCCACGATCGCAGAAGTGTCACTACCTCGCTGCAGGGGGTGTGAGGGTGTTCCTTGCACGGGCTCCTGAGCGCTACCCATCGCCAGCAATCTCAAGACGGCCATGCCATTCCCCATCATAGCATATCAGGGTTAGGTGTGCCTCAATGGATGGTGTAAGGATAACTGATGGACTGTGAGATGTAACAGGTACAAAAAAATACCCCCCCCCCCAATTGCATTTTGTCATTTTGGTTTTGATTTTTGGAAGGCTGCCCAGACTCCGCAAATATTAGGTAAATAAATAAGACGAAACTGACTCCAGGATTCTGTGAAACGGATGTTTAGAAAAGCTTTCCTAAATGGTCGTATCTATGATTTTCTCTTCTGGACATCCAAGATCTGTATCTTAATGTTTACTGTGTCTGGCTTTTAAAGGATAGGCTGTGTGGGAATGCCTGGAGTCGCATAGCCTCTAAATCATACATACATATATCTTCTATCTATCTATTATCTATCTCATCTATCTATCTATCTATCTATCTATCTATCTATCTATCTATCTATCTATCTATCTATCTATCTATCTATCTATCCATCCATCCATCCATCCATCCATCCATCCATCCATCCATCCATCCCAGTGTTTCTCAACCTTGGCAACTTTAAGACCTGTGGACTTCAACTCCCAGAATTCCCCAGCCACCCTTGCTGGCTGGGGAATTCTGGGAGTTGAAGTCCACAGGTCTTAAAGTTGCCAAGGTTGAGAAACACTGGAATAGAGTATAGTATAAACATTGTCATAGTATATTGTAATAGTAATTATCATAGTGATAGGATAGGATCGGATCAGATAGGATAGGAACAGGAGGAAGCCCTCACATATCACTTTTACACATTTGTTTGTGCAAAAGAAAACATCCCCCCAGCCTTTATAAAGAAACCACCGGTCCCGGGTCCAGTGCTTTTGCGTCTCTCTTGAGTCTGGGTCAATCTCACTGGGGACAGTTGAAAAAAGAACCTGTGACACCCCCATGCCACCGAAGGCGTTCCAGGATGGCGTTACGTTTGAATGAAAATAAGAAATGCCTCTCGGTCCCCTCGCAGCCTCTGAAAGCAGCTGATATAGGTATGAAACTAACACGCCTTTGACCTTCTCTTTTCCCCTGCTTATCCCTGAGGAAAGCCCTAGTAAGCTCCACTCAGCGCAAAGGGGCTTGTGGCTCTAAGCATGCACGGTGTGATGTTCTCAACCAATAATCGTTTTCGACAATTATTATGATTCGTGTGGAAGGGATGTTTCTTCATACTGCTTGTTTATGGCTCCATGCAACTCATCCACCTCCCTCCGTGTCCTTGGAAGGAACTGAAATGAACTCAAGAAACACACTGTGGCCTTTGGACAAGATGCTAGGAGCTTGATCATCGAGGCATTGGATAGGGAGGGGACCAGACCCTGCAGGAAGAAGAGAGACCTCCTGCTCGTGTGCATTGCACCACCCGTCTTCCACCAACGATCATAAGGCAGAGCTGCAAGTAAACAATGACAAATAAATCCATAATTAGATTTGTATCACAGAGTCGCAGAATGGAAAGTTGGAAAGGGAACTTGGAGATCATCTACAACAACCCCCTGCTGGGGCAGGAATCCACTACTACTGCTTCCCCAACTGATGGCCATCTAGTCTCTATCTCCTGCAAAGGACAGCCCACCATCTTTCAAAAACCTCTGCTCCATACAGGTAGTCCTCAACTTACGACCATTCATTTAGTGACCATTCAAAGTTACAACTGTGCTGGAAAAAGTGATTTATGACCGGTCTTCACGCTTACGACCATTGCAGCATCCCCGCAGTCATGTGATCAACGTTTGGGCACTTAGCAACGGCCATGTATTTATGACGGTTGCAACATCCTGGGGTCACGTGATCTCCATTGGCAATCTTCCCAGGGGGCTTCTGACAAACAAAGTCAATGGGGGAAGCCAGACTTGCTTAATAACTGCAACAAAAAAGGTCACAAAATTGGGCGCGACTCACTTAACAACCACATTGCTCGGTGACAAAAGTTGTTCCAGTCCCAATTGTGGTTGTAAGTTGAGGACTACCTGTAGCTGAATAGCTCTAAAATATCTTTTCCTTTCTTCTCTCTGGCCAATATTAAATCATTATGTAATGATTTACATAAAAAAAAAGCAGAGCTTCAATCAGATTATTGAGGCTACCCTCTTGACTTTTTTTACCACCCCTGAGAAAGTCTGTGTGAATCTTGTTCTAGTTAACGGGCCCTTCCTCTCCCCACACTTTAATGGGACATAAGTAATGACTAAATCAGGACCACAGAAGAGAGACAGACAGAGAAAAAAACCCAAAATCAGACCAACTTGGGGAGGGACTTTTTCCGGGCATCTTGTTCCTCCGAATCAGCATAGTCCTCCGAAATGGGTTTAAGCGATCCTTCTCGTTTTCCGTCTCTCAGAATCGGGACCAAGGTCTTCCAGTTCTTTCCAGAAACTGACACAATAATTAAGATTTAATGTTGTGTCCCATTTCTGTTCCTTTGTCCCCAAGCCTGTTTCCCCAGTGAGGCTCAGCAAGACCCTTCATCCATCCTTTAGTTGGGATTGTCCAGCTTCAGGAGATCAACCCCCAGACAAAAGTCTGCAAAAATCTTGATCTCTCCTTGGGGGTTGATCTCCTGAAGCTGGACAATCCCAACTGAAAGGACGCACAACGAACCTGGGCTACTGTCATCCCACACAATTCTTCAGACTCATCATTTCAAGAAGGGGAACCATGAAATTATTCAGTTGGAAGGGTCCCCAAGGGCCATGTAGTCCAACCCTCTGTGGTGTGCAGGAAAGTGCATTAAACCATCCATGAGAGGCAATCTCCTTTGGAGGTGGTCTTTTGGTGGTGGCCCAAGGAAAATGATTCGATGGATTCATTTAGTACTACAATGTGCTCTTCCTGGGGCGGCCCATGAAGATCACTCAGAAGACCTAGCAGGACCCAAATGTAATGGCATTGGCAGCGGTGGGCCTGCCTTAGTGTGCCATGTGACGCCACTGCTCTGTGAGCTGCACTGGTTACCAGTTGGCTTCTGGGTCCAACTCAAGGTGCTGGTGATCACCTATAAAGACCTGCATGGCGTTGGTATCTGAGGGACCTCCTGTCTCCAACAGTTTCTGCCTGTCCACCAAGATCAGGCAAATCTTTGGGTTCTTCAATTAAATAGGGTCATCTATCAGGACCCCACGAGGATGCATTCCCTGTCATGGAGACCCTGCCCTCTGGAATGATCTCCCTCCCTGCCCCCCCCCCGAAATCCAGATGGCTCCCACCCTGCTGATGTTTAGAAAGTCCCGGAAAAATTGACTGTTCTCCCAGATCATGGAACAGGGTAGATGTTGAGTCCCTGTCAAGGGTCTTTTTCTTTATATATAACTTTATTCAAGTTTTTAAGCCAAAAGAGAAAAACTAACAACAACTAATATTTAGAGAGAAGAAATAGATAAGAAAAAGACAAAGCTGAAAGTGCGGGGGGGGGGGGGAAAGACATGGTCTAAGGCAGTGTTGTCCAAACTTGGCCACTTTCAGATGAGTGGACTTCAACTCCCAGAATTCCCCAGCCAGCCATGCTGGCTGGGGAATTCTGGGAGTTGAAGTCCACTCATCTTAAAGTGACCAAGTTTGGACAACACTGGTCTAAGATGACTGGAAGCCCCTTACTGACTTTTTGCATGAAACAGAAAAAATGGAAATTACAGTATGTGGTTCTGATGATTAGAAAAAAATAGATTATAGAAAAAATGTAAGTAATGCTGTAATCATAGAGTAAGAGATTAATTTACATTTCTGCTTATAACTGCTGTAAAAGAAAATTGGAAGTCACTTCAAGTGTCTTTTTCCAGACGCACATGATCTTTTCGTCTCCTTTTTTATTTGCTTTTTTAAAATATTAGCCTCCTAGAGTTACTCTGGAGTCAGCTGGCCTCAGATCTAATGAGTACATAAATATATTTATATCTCTTTATATTTTATTGCTGCTGTTGCTGTTACCACTTATATTTTTCACTTTGGTTTTGGAAGCTCTCACACTGATTCCTTTATTTTACAGTATGCAACATTATTCTTACTATATTATTTTTAAACAAACTTATATAGCTGCCCGTCTGCCAGAAGGAATTCTGGGCGGCAAAGAGAATCAAAACACAATACATTAAAGAGTTTGGTTGGTGTCTTGAAAAGAAAACAATTATCAACTGATTCGATTATCATGGTATTGCTCGAAGCCAGGACATCTGCTGGGGGGTCCGAAAAGTCAAGGCGGTGGCTGCAAATGTGCAATTGAAGGCTCAGCTCTTTTACCGCGCAGGTAGAACAGGGGCAGGGCCCTGATCCTGCAGGCATGGCTGCCCTCCTGACTCTTTGGACCCCCCGCAGGTGCTTCTGGTTTGAACCAACTTGAGAAAGTAACAGAGCAATATAAAAATATAAAAATCGTGGTCGCCGTCAGCCTCAGACCGCTTCCCGGAAGGGTCTTCTGGAAGGCTAGTCTTTATGCTGACTAGCCTTTATCGCAGCCCCTTGCTCAGACAGGAATCCCCACCTGCCGTGAGGCCAATGCGAACTAGTCCCCTCCTCACCTCTGCCAGATTTGAAAGAAAAGCTGAGGTTTCGCTTCAGCTCTTCTGCGGATCCTCCCGGGTCTTCGTTGATGATGCTCAGGTTGGTATTCCAGGTGGACCAATTCACCTCGTCCACTCTGTTCAGCCACGCCAGAAGCATCAATGGAAAGATTACAATTTCCGTTTAGGGCTCATTGGAGCTGGGCGGCCAACAATTTTAAATAAATAATAATCATAAGATAAAAATATCACATCTTATCTCTGAAATGTTACAGGTAGTCCTTGCTTAATGACCACAATAGGGACTGGAAAGTTGGTTGTTAAACGGGGTGCTTGTTAAGTGATTCGGACCCGATTTTATGACCTTTTTTGCGGAGGTCGTTAAGTGAAAAACACGGTTCCCCACTGATTTTTCTTGCTGGAAGCCAGCTGGGAAGGTCACAAATGGCAATCACATGACCCCAGGATGCTGCAACCATCATAAATGCGAGTTGGTTGCCAAGCACCTGGATTGCGAACACATGACTACGGGGGTGCTGGGACAGTTGTAACTTCAGGCACCAGTCATAAGTCACCTTTTTTAGCACTGTTGTAACTTCAAACAGTCACTAAATGAATGGTTGTTAAGCGAGGACTACCTGTACTTCCAGAATTCATGAGAATCCCCCAAAATACCACTCTTCCATTTTATGATGTACGGACAGAACCACCAATTGAGGGGGACTGATTTTAACTTGGCCTTATTAGGGGCCTCCACAAGGGGGGCAAAAAGTCAAGACGGTGGCTGTCACCATGTAATTTCAGCCCCACCTCTTTTTTTACCCATGGGCACCCTCAACAGGCATACCAAATGTGCAGGGCTTAGATGGTGAGGTCGTGGCACCCACTTGAAGTTCTCCCCCAAGGATGCCCACCTCCAAAAATTAGAACTGCAATTACCGGAAGCACCAGCGGTAATCATCCTTGCCGTCTGGGGTTGTCCCCACCAAAACCCGCTTCCCAGACCGGAAAGAGTTGACAACGCAGTTCCAGTAGCTGTTCTCAATGTTTAAAATGGTGATGGCTCGCTGTGTGCAGAAACAAGAGGCAAGAGGTCAGCCCTTCGAGGTAGGCCAAACTTGGAAACCAAAGTCATGCAGGCTAGTGCTACTTTTATTATAAGGTTCCAGTAACAGAATTTTGCATGTCTGAATGCTCTTCCCCCCTTCCTTTGTCTTTGTGAGAACTAGGGAGGATCAAGTCTGAGATGCTTTCTCAGGTTACATTCCTGCCCTGGACTCAGATTTCTCTTATCTGACCATTGTCTCAGTAGCAGCTCTTCCTCCTGTCCCTCAAAGCCATTCTACATCAGGATCAAAAAGAAGGCACTATCGCCAAGAGTTAAAAGAAGACAAGAACAAAATGCTTTGCAGAAGGTTCTGTTCCACTATGACCCTTCGGCATGGAGGGGACCATGTACCAAGATTGGGGCCCTTGGAATCTGGGAGGGGGCAAGGTGCCAACCTTGTGGAAGAAACTGGATCCAAAAGATTTCTAACTCTCCCTGGAAAGCCAGTGGCTGATCCTGGAATCTGATGCAAACTAGACAGACACTATTGTATACCCTAAGTGATGATTCTTGCCTTAAAAATAAAGATTCTAGTCCTCCTGCTTGTAAAGGAACATGAAATAGAATTAGGAGGCTGCCAGGCTGGGCCACCCACCCATCTATCTCACCAGGCCTCCACTGGTTGGCACCAGTGTCCAAAAGGAGTGTTTTCCAGTCTTCCTAGAAATCCCCAGACACTGGAGATGTGCGTGACTATGTTCAAAGCAAGAACATCCTTGAGTCATCCTCCCCCTCACTGAAAACCCTTGACCCACAACTGCACCCCAAAACCTGAAACCGAGCCCTGGGGTAACCCACCTGGAGTTTCCAGATGCTTTTGCTCTCCTGCGCAATCTTGTTGACCGTTTCGCCCATGAGGGCGATGAGCATGTTCAGCAGCAGGATGTAGGTGAGGACAACGTAGGTCAACAAGAGGATGATGAAGATGGACTTGAAGTGGTAGTTCTCTGTGAACTCCAAGTCACCCATCCCAATGGTGAACTTGAAGAGCTCCAGACAGGTGGTGTAGAGGTTGTTGTAGGACGGGCGGGGCTTCACGGGACAGGGGCACATGTCGTGCACCTGGCTGATCTCTGGCCTCCCCTCGTTGTCCTCCTCGATGAGGGTCACCACAGCTGTCATGAACGGAAGCATTGTTGGGGTGGAAAAGAGGGTGCTTCCACAACAGCTGTGCAAGGGGGAATTGGGAGGGACCTTGAGGTCATCTAGGTCAGCCCTCTGCTTTATTATTTGATTAATAGCTTATTTTTATCCAGTCTACCCAAGGCAGCTCACAAAGGTCTCTCTCCTTGGATTTTTTTTCTTCCCAACAAACCTGAGAGGAGGCTGGATGGAGAGGGAGGGACTGACTCAGTGTCCCCTACGGAGTTTCCACAGCCATGTGGGGGAATTAGAACCCGAGTCTCCCCGCATTTAGCCTTACCCATTAACCACTGCACCCCCCTGTCTCTCTACTACAGCCCCTCTGACCAATAACCATCCAAGCCCTCTTTGAACTCCTTCAGTGACCTCACCCCTTCAAGGCCTGTTCCCTTGGTTAAGGATCCACACAGCCACTTGACGTTCCTCTTGACATCCACAGGCTCTGCTCCCACCCACTTGACCGCAAGCATCAGCATTTCACCTTGGCTTCCTTCCTTTCTCCACTGGGAAAAACATGGACAGAGTTCCCCCCCAGCTGCAGGAACGCTCCAACACCACAACCGATACCCCGCACAGCCGTGGCATGGCTTTAGCATCTTCCTCCTTCCTCTTCTCTCCCCCCTCCCCCCCACCGTGTCAGGCAGAGCCTTACCGGTTGAAAAGCCGAAGTGGAAGAGCAGGTAAACCACGATGAAGCGACCCAGGTCTCGTAGCATCATCTGTGAGGAGAGGAAGAAAGGGTCCTGGGTCTCTTTTAGGTGTGACAGATATGCGGGCAGAAAGGGGGGTGGAAAGACCCACGTGCCCAGCCGTAGCACCGGTCTGCAGCTCCTTAAACCAAACGCATTTGCATTTGGTTTAAGGAGCTGCAGACGGGTGCTGCGGCCGGGCACACGGGTCCCTCTAATCCCCGGGTGTGCGGGTCCTTCCAACGCCCTTTCTGCCCTTCTAATCTGAAGCACTGCACACCCCCACCCCTTGCACAGCCCTTTCAGGTCCAGACCCACCTTTTCGAGCATGACAGAATAAATGCCCATTTGCTGAAAACCACGGGTGTAATATAACAAGTTGGACCACCCCAGCGCCAGGGCGAAAACCATGAGCACCACGTAGTGTTCCTGCTTGCTGATATAAAGCACAGCGGAGCCCAGCAGGAGGACTGAATGGATGAAACTAAGAAAAGAACCGGGGAGAACGAGTTAGAGTCACAGACTGCATCTTGTGCAGCTTCAATCCAATGGGGCGAGGAGGGAGATCAAACCTCGTTTTTCTCCATGGGCGAAAGTCTCGGCTCTCTGATCGATCGCTTGGCATTTGAGACCCCCTGCGATCCTCAGTTGCCAAGATCTCAGGGGCTTACTGTCAGGTTCAGCCCAAGAAACTCCATGAGACGGTTCTGGGATTGCTCAGTTACTTTATTAGCTTGTACCTGCTAGACAGAATCTCGCCAGACTAACTCTAACTCCCAAAGTCTGCAACTAAACACTACGAATTCCTTAGGGTGGTGCCAGTCTCATCCTCTTTGCTTTCACACGCTCAGTCTGTGGGCTGAGGAGATGCTTCTCCCCATGGCCTTGAACCTCCTCATCCAAGTCCTCCATCACACTTACCCAGCAGTCACACCTTCCTGGGACCAATCATTTAGTTAAGACCCTCATGGGTAATTTATGTGGGTCAGGGTTGATTTTATTTATTCGTTTATTATTTATTAGCCCCATTGCTAGGCTGGCCACCCCCAAATGATTCTGGGCTGCTTCCCCCAATGAAAACACGATCATACGCAGAAGACACTACACAACGCAGTGCAAAGGGTGGGGTTCTTGGTTTGCTGTGAGCCTGGTTTTCTTCTAGCAGATGTTTCGTCCTGTCCGAACTTATCCAGGGCTAGTAGGACAAACTGTGATACATCAACAGCCAAGAAACCTTGCTTCCACACATCAAAGCACCGGTGATGTGGCAGATGAAATATTTAAAACAGAACCAAGCACAGAGAACACCCAGAATCTGACAGTTTAGCCACAAAAGCAACACTCATCATTAATTTAAAACCGGAGTGCTGTAGGAGCAATTCCTAATGCTCTATCCTAACTAATCACAGTAAAAAAGCCCTTCCGAAAAGCACCGTTTTAACCTGCTATTGGGAAGCCAACAGGAGAAGGCACGTCTTAAACTTTCCGTGGATAACTATTCCACAACAGAAACTACAACAGAAAGGGACTTCCTTCCAGCCTTCTAGTCTTCTGATTTCACAACCCTGGGAATTAATAGCAATTGTTCCCAAGTTGTTCACAACAGATGGGTCTACTCTATTTGAAGGAGGCAGCCCTGAAATCTTGGTGCCATTTTTGCACATGCATCAAGCTCCATTGGCCAAACTTGAGAATGAAATAATAATAAAATAGTAATAGTAATAGTAATAATAATAATAATAATAATAGTAGTAGTAGTAGTAGTAGTAGTAGTAATAATTTCTATTTCAAATTTGTCACTGCCCATCTCATTACAGAGTGACTCTGGGCAGTTTACAGCAAAAACAGAATAAACATTAATTAAAATAGATAAATATTAATTAATTAATTAAATATACTACAATAACAAACTTCTTATATAATACTTCCAAGAGGCTGATGTTAATTAGGTGTTAATAAACTCAGGGAACCCTCCTAAACATCAACTAAACAAAAGACCCAATAGCCCAAGAAGAAAAAACAGGGGTCATCTACAACATACAGTGTAAGGTCTGTCACAGTGACTAAGTAGGACAGACAGGCAGAAGGCTGGCAGAGCGCATTCATGAGCACCAACTAGCAGTCAGAAGACACGATGAAAACTCCTTAATCTCACAACACATGGAAGACTCAACCACAGTTGCAGCTGGGAAACTGAACATCCTAGACCAAGCTAAATCCAAAAACACGAGGGAGTTCCTGGAAGCTTGGCACTCAGACAAGTCAGCCATCAATAGGCACACAGAGATAAACCACATTTACACACCATTCAAGAGACAATAAAAAGGCTAAGAAAGAAACAAAAAGACCAGAACACATCCTCTCCAGCAGCCAACACATAGATAAGCAGGGATTAACACCAGACAAACAATCAAGCAGAGAACAATACTCTGATCAAGGCACTACCAAGGAGAAAACCACCCCCACCCACATTGGCTACTCTAGTCAAGGTATCAATCCCCCCCTCCCACAACACTGGCAGGGCAAGCTACTGTATATAAACAGGGAGCAGACCCCAGACTCACCAGCACTGATGATGTTCCCTAGCAGGGTCATGAAACGTCTGCAAGCCAACCGCCAAGCTCAGAGAGCACCAAGGATGCCACAGAACCAAATGAAAACACTAGCTAAATTAAGAGTCCTCCCCCCCCCCGCAAAAAAGCAAAGTACATCTCTGACTTGCGTACAAAAGCAGCTCGCTGTAGCTGTTGGTAAAGATGGCTTTCAAAGACGGACGCCGCTGCTGGAAATACTTGATCTGCAAAAGAAGGAGATACGGAAGGAAGGTGGGATGAAAAGCCTTCCCAGAGGTTGGGGGTCCCTCCTGCTAGAATGGAGGGAAAGCATGCTCAGCCCGAAACCCCCGGCTGCGTTCAGTAGGCAAGGAGAGTATTATCCGCTGTTGTCGTTGCCAACCCCTGGACCGCAGCCACGTCCTTCCCCTCCAGTGACCCTGGATTCTGGCAGAAAATACCCCGCATCCTTGTAGGCAGAGGGGTGGGTGGGATCTGTCTGTTTGGGGAAAAGTACAAGAAGGAGCGTTGCAATGTTGCACCGCAGGCTTGGCCCCTTGTGTGTGCCTGTGCATGGGACGTCACGGCCACTGTACCTGCGGGCCACATCCTGGCACTGAGCTTGCATGACAACCCCACTCCGCTGGTTTCGTCATTTGCCCCCGCTTACCCGCCCCCATGGATGCCCACGCCTGTCGATGGGGTAGGCCACTTGCTGTGCCCATCCCCATGGTCCAGACCTACAAGGGGTTCATTCAGATCTTTTGGCCAGCAGCCGGGGAAGCGAGAAGGGGGCGGGTTGGAAAGAAGACGAGGGGAAGGGAAAACGGCTAGAGAGAAGAAAAGAGGGTCTCCCCACCCCCTTTAGACTTGGCCACCCCTGCTGCTGGCCTTGACTGCTACGGGGGGGGGGGGGTCAGAGCCGCAGATGAAGCAGTCCAGGGCTTGCAGTTACTTGCAAGCTTTTGCTCCCATAGGCATGAATGGATGAGCTCCAGAGCTGGTCCCAGGAATTTGAGCTCCTTTTGCACTTTCTTGCTCCCATTTTTTTGGGGGGGTGGGGTGGGGTGGGGAGGGGTCTTTGGGCCTTATTGAGTCCAAACTCTTACCCCTCTGAAGAAGAAATAGGCACCTCCCATCACGCTCAGGATTTCCCCGGTGACTCGCAAATACTCACTGCTCGTGTAATGAAAGGTAAACGGGGGCTGTGAACGGGAAGCACACAGAGTTGCATCAGGAAAACTCAAGCGCATCAGGAGCATCGAAAGTAAAGATATGATCGCTACGTTTGCTTAGCTGGAAATAAGCCCTGATGAATTACTGTTGTTGTTCTTCGTATTATTATTTTCAAATAGTCTCTCTGTGGCCCTCAAAAGTTTCGAGAGGAAAGCAAAGCTAAAATGAATTGCACCCCGCTTGAAGAAATTAAAAAGAAAACAAACAGAACCTCAGAAAGGAGGGTACTTGTGCATGTAGCCAGCAGATTGAGTCAAACTCTGTTATTTTTTGAGGACTGGTCCTTATAGAATCAAAAATCAGCAGGACAGCAGAAGTCGAACAAATAAAACAAAACCAAAAGGGAAATTAAGCGGGCCACTTCTCCTCCCCAAGGCTTAATCGGCCATAGATCGTTTTAAAGGGAAAAATGTATTTTGAAGGATGAGAAGAGAATATCCTGGAAATAGGGGCAACTGCAGGGAGGTCAAAAAAGTCAAGATGGCCACCACAATAGGGTGATAAAAGGCTCACCCCTTTTTAATGTGCCTTGACAGGCAGAGCTTCAATTATGCAGTTGCTGCAGCCATCTTGACTTTTTTGACCCCTTCCCCATGGAGGCCCCATCTGGAAGAAAGGCACACCAGCGCTCTACCAAGACGGACAATGTTTGTTGTCAAGCTGCATTTTTTTCTTTCTCTCTTTTCCACACCATCCCCACCCAGGTATGCTTTTCCTAAAAGCTTAAATTCTGAAGATGTTTTTAAACAAGCACAATTTATTTTTGAATCATCTGTTGCAGCAGGGAGCAGCTGTCCTTGTCTGACCTCCAAGCAGCTAAGCAGGTCAGGGGAGAAAGAACTTGGATGGGAGACCCACAGACGATCCCAGGCGATGGCCAGACTAGGGAGGGTGGCGAAATATCTTGGGAGAAGGGAAGGGCAACCCATCTCTGAATTCCTGCGGAGAAAACTATGTGGCTGTCTCCATGCAATCCCTAGCAGCTGAGCTCTGACTTTACCGTATTATTTTATTCATTTGATTTCACTTGATTTTGGCACCATCTGACGCCCAAAGGATTCTGGGTGGTGGTTTGCATTTGGTTGGTAGGAGCCCTGCATGGGACGCCTTGCAAGGGCACAATAGGAACTCTGAGCAACTAGAGATAGTCCTTGCTTAATAACCATTTTTTTAGTGACCATTCACAGTTACAATGGTGCTAAAAAAAAAAGCGACTTATGACCAGTCCTCACATTTACAACGATTGCAGCACCCTGGGGTCACATGATCATCACTTGCAACCTTCCCGGGGGCTTCTGACAAGCAAAATCAATGGGGGAAGCTGGATTCACTTAATGACCACATGATTCACTTAACAACCACTGCAAAAAAGTCATAACATTGGGTCCAATTCGCTTAACAACCACCCTATTTAACAACCAAGTTTCTGGTCCCTATTGTGGTCATTAAGCAAGGATTACCTATAGTTTACAATCTGGGGTATCTGCAGCAAAGTGGGCTGGGCTCCCCTAGTGACATCCTGGCCCACGTTCAGGAACCCTGAAAGTAGATCTAGTTCCTTGTTTGCCGGCAAAAAACAGGCCACCCGCTCAGCAGGCTTTTCCTTTTTTTGCCAGCCACGAACAATTAAAGTGCCATTGTCATTTTCTTTCCTCATCGTCCTTGGCTTGGCTTAAAAAAAAAATGTTGGAAGCAAGAAGGGGGGGAGGGAAAAAAACAACACCCCAGGATGAGAGAGGGGATCACCTTTCCTTGTTTCTTGGTGGGCCTGTAGTAGGCAGCTACGGTGAGGATGAGAATGTGCACCGTGTAGATGAAGAAGTTGAAGTAGAAGAGGTGCTTGACGAACCGGTCCCACTTGTCCTGGAGGAGCTGGTTGAGCGGCTCCACCAGCAGCATTTCGTGGCGGTTCTAGGAAAAAAAGGCCCCGAGGGTGAGTTGGGAGCCGAGGAGCTTCAGCAGTTGGCTCAAACTTGGCGAAGCTGGCAGGGGCAGGTTGAGGTCCCAGAGCGAGGAAGGGCCTTTCCACGCACACCTAGCGGAACTCACTGCCACAAGACGTGGCGATGCTCGCCAGCTTATCGGGGCTTCAGGGGTGTCTGCTGGGTGTGATCAAAAAAGTCAAGATGGCAGCTGAGACAGTGTGATTGAAGCTGGCCTTTTTTTAGATTTAGGTTTTAGATTTTTTTATAAATAACTCAAGGTGGTGAACATACCTCATACTCCTTCCTCCTCCTATTTGCCCGCAACAACAACCCTGTGAGGTGAGTTGGGCTGAGAGAGAGGGACTGGCACAAAGTCACCCATGCCTAAGACGGGTCTAGCATTGACCGTCTCCTGGTCTCTAGCCTGGTGCCTCCACCGCTAGACCCAGCTGGCTCTTTTTTTGAACAAACCCTGGTGAGCTTTAAGGGGGACCAGGCAAATTCATGGGGCGCTCCAAGTGACGTGGCTCTTCCAAGAAGGGCCATGTAAGAAGTCACTCGTGCTCATGAAGTGCAGCATCTGCTGGGGTCACGGAAGAGCTTAGAGACAGAGAAAACCCTCAAGCATACTTCAAGTTGAGAAAACCCCGAGTCGCTATCCCAAGGTCCAAATCTGGTGAATTTTCCCATGGATTACATAGTTTGAAAACTGGCGGGGAAAACGGGACAGTTATATGGAAGGGTTGGGGGGAGATGCACAGGGATATCCTTGTAGGTGGGCTTCCTGGAGGCATCTGTTGGCCATTGTAGGGCCAAAAAGCTGGGCGAGATGACTCTTGGTCTCGATGCAAACTGCCAAGAAACTGGAACGCATCCAGGGGGGAGAGCAACCCAAACTGTCTGGAAGGAAAAGCTCACGAGGAACAGTTGGGTGCGTTTAAGCTGGAGGACAGAAGACATGACAGCCACCTTCCAGTATCTGGAGGGCCATCATGGGGAAGATGGGACAGAAATGTCCAGAGTTGTTGCCAAAGGCAAGAAACAGGGTTTAAGTCACCAGGAAGGAGATGTTGGCTGGACATCAGGAAGACATCCTAATGAGAACAGCTGCTCAGCAACTGAACAGATGTTCTCAGAAGATGATGGACTCTCCTTCAAGGGAGGTGTATAAACAGAGGCTGGGTGGCCATCTGGTGGGAGGTTGCAGAAGTGGATTTCTGTACAGGGCAGAGGGTTGGATTAGATCAGCGTTTCTCAACCTTGGCAACTTCAAGAGATGTGGACTTCAACTCTGGGAGTTGAAGTCCACATCTCTTGAAGTTGCCAAGGTTGAGAAACGCTGGATTAAATGATCTCCAAGTCCCTCCCAAGCCATACATTCCAATTCCATCATACCTTTCCTTCTTAATTTCTGTTTGAAGTCTTCTTCCCCCAGCTGGCAAGAAAGGATTGTCACTCTGCAAACACAGTATGCCATTTCCCCCAAAAAAGATCAGCTGGGGAGGTGCCGTCCACCCACGCAAAGCACCAGGATTGTCTTTGATGGAATCCTGACTTGGAACATGGAAACTGGACAAGAGATCACACCAGGATCTCTTTGGCCCCCAGGACAAAACATGTTAGTTTGTCCAGAATTTTAAGCCTGACTGTTATTGCCCTTCCTCTCTCTGGAAGAGTTATGAATTTGCTGCCTCTGAATGCCGGTGTTACATGAAAGCTGGTGGGCTGTGCGGAACGGCTTTCCTTTTATTGTACTTTTATTACCGTGCCCTGCAATTCATCAGGATGACGGATGGACGCTGTCTTTTTATAAATAAGGAAACCGGAAAATAAACAATTGCATAGAAACACGCCCAGGAGTCTGTTATGTTTACCTGAAAGGAAGACAACCCTGAATTTAAAGCAATTTTCCCTCCCCCCACCAAAAAAGTAAACAGACAAATACACACACACACACACACACACAAATCCTGAGCAATGCTTAGCATCCCCACTTTGTCAGTCTAGAGTCTGCCAGGATCCATCTTAAACAAAGGCTACTTATTTTCTTCTCTATCCACCTCTAAACCTTTAATTTAAGGTTTTATGTGTTTAGATATTTTATGTTCTAATGTTTGTTGTAAATCGCCCAGAGTTCCCCATTGGGGAGAGATGGGCGGTTGAAAAATTTAACAAATAAATAAATAAATAAACAAACAAACAATTGTATGGATTGACTTGTATGTGCAAATATGTATATGTGTAAGTTTGTATAGCACAAAGAGAGAGAGAGAGAGATTAATGTATTACTATAATTCATGTTAACTCCTTATCAAATACATCTGCTGAGATTAGAGCAGGCTACAGCTTTAATAAATAGATGAATAAGGCGGCCCGCTACTAAAATCAATAATTCCCCCATTTGCAAATACCAGCTATTCTTTTGCACCCAGACTTGCATTTTTAAATCCAAGCGTTCCTCTCCCTTCTTCCAGCAGAAAAATCAAAATCAAAATCAAAATCAAAATCAAAATCAGAACCAGAACCAAAATCAATATCTAATAATAAATCCAGATTGTGATGGCATAAAGGGAGGAGGAAACTAGATGAGGAAGGAACAAAGAGAGAAATCGTGCATGGGAGTTACGAAAAAGGTTAACATCCTGAATCAGCCACTAATCAGGATATCCCCCAACCAAGCTTTCCAACTGGACATTCCCCAGAAGCTGGAACGGCAATTCCCAGAATTCCATGGCTGGAGAATTCTGGGATTGGGGAAGGCTGCCTCAGCCCAGACCCACCGGTGTCTCACTGCTGTAAGCGATGATCTCCAAGACGGAGTTCTTCTCGCAGGTGTCGATGCTGGAGAGGTCATAGAGCGACGAGTGGACGGGTCCGTAGGCCCACTCGGTGAACTTGCGGGACAGGTGACGACATTCCGGTTCCTTCATCTCCCGCCGGAGGATGTAAGCGAAGACCTGATGCCAAGAGGGAGAGATGTGGGGTGCCAATGCTTTGATGGACAAGCAGCTGAGTTGGAGCTCTGGGCAGAGAACGTGGAACTTCTCAGAGGAGAAGACCTCCAGCCGAAGTCTTTCTGCAGGGATGTCCTTGAAGATCTGCCACGATCAGGGACTTTTTTGTGATGGCCTGGCCATGATAGAACCTCACACCTTGCAAGGCTCACTGGAAGTGGCTCTTATCCTAACTGGTTCCGAAGAGTTTGCGCTGATCCCCCCCAAGATCTCAGGAAAGACTTCGTTTTGTAGAGAGGACAAAGATAGAACCCACCACTGAGAAGAATCTGAAATCATGAACTGGAACCTTAAAACCCTAAAAGACAGGGGCATCGGTGGGATGAAGGAGGGGGCAAAAAAGTCAGGATGCATTGCACATGACTCGCACATTAGAAAGAGGCAGAACTTTGACCGCATCGTGTCCGTCCACCCCCAGCCGTTGCAGATGCCTCTGCAAAAACATCTTGGAAGTCAAGGAAGTTTTTACAAGACGCCCCAACGAAAATGGAGGATAAAGGGAATAAATTGTGGGTGGTCATCCTCAAAGTCCGGTAGTTCAATGACTTTGCTGTCCCTTAATTCCATTATTGTCAGGCCTAGCCCAAGGAACTCCAAGAGACAATGCAAAATCAGTCCAGCTATGTTTATTAGCTACAACCTCTAGCAAGAATCTTCCTCAACTGAAACCCCAGCTCCCAAGCCAGCCAGCCACAACAGTGTGAATTCCTCAGGGAGGTGCCAGTCTCATCCTCTTGTAGCTCCCACGCTCCTGCGGTGAGCTAAGAAATGCTTATCTCCCTGAGCCTGGCCTTCATAATTCCATTCCATCACAATTATTTGATGTCTGCAACGAGGGGGCTTGACTTCTTTGTACGCCACGCCCTTTAAGATATTTGCAGGTGGCTGCATTGCCCCCCCCAGGAAGGTAATTTTCTGGGTTGCTACCCTAAGAATAGTCATGGCCCATTATGTGCATCACAATGGCGTGGTTGCGGCTGTCTTGACCTCCCCTGGGATGATGCACATAAAAATGGGATGGGGCTTTGATTGCACAGTTGTGGCCATCTTGACTTTTATGACCCCCTGTGGAGGATCCTAATCGAGAAACCCCTTAGCAAGGCTTCCTGCGAATCTAACGGGCCTGTTTGGTGCCCTTTCTCAGAGTCTTCTGGGGCGTGTGACTATTAATAATAGTGATACTTTTTGTTTATTTTATTTTATTTTATTTTATTTTATTTTATTTTATTTTATTTTATTTTATTTTTTTATTTTTTTATTTTATTTTATTTTATTTTATTTTAATTTAATGTTTAGACTGGATTTGGCATTTTATCCACCTATGGAGTGTATCCCAGGTCCTTGGGAAGGACTCGATAGGTGGATCAAAATCCCAAATCCAGGCTAAACATCTGGCTGACTGCATGACTGACCATCATCATCATCATCATCATCATCATCATCATCATCATCATCATATCCGTGTCTTGCTGCAGCCCTCCCCATCAGCATCAACAATGTGTCATTCAGATGTTCTCTCTGTTGTGCAGGAATTATCCAGCCTCTTGTGAGTCACCCCCACACCCCCTCTGGGGAAATCCCATTTTTGGCTCGGCTTGTCGTTCAGCATCTTCTTCAAAGCACGCCAGGGGCCTCACCCCAAGGCAGAGAAAGCACCCGGCTACATCTGGAGCTCTTGCTAGAACCAGACATTCCTTCTCTGATCCTTCAGAAACCCATGTGTCTTGCTATGGGGGGCGGTGGTCTAGCCCCAGCCCTACCAGGCAGGACAGGATGATCAGAGCAGGGCTGCAGATGAGGCTGGAAAAATAGAGTCGCTGAGCTGAACTGCAGGAGATTGAAGATGTGCTCTGTTGACCCAAATCAATCACAAAAATGATTTTAGATCAGTGTTTCTCAACCTTGGGGACTTTAAGCTGTGTGGACTTCAACTCCCAGAATTCCCCAGCCAGCTGTGCTGGCTGGGGAATTCTGGGAGTTGAAGTCCACACAGCTTAAAGTTCCCAAGGTTGAGAAATACTGATCTAGATCTACAGCTGGCCCACGTGCTCCAAATTTCAGCATTCCTTTCATTTATTAAAAGTATTTTGAATGCCACTTCTCATGGCGATGAATCCTGAAGTGGTTTCCAAGTCCAATTCATACTGTCCGGAGACATTAAAAGCAAGCCACGGGGGGAAAAATGGAGGAGGAATTAATTAATTAGGGGCTGGAGAAGGCCAATCGAAAGACGGAGGGGTTTTAAAAGATGGCGAGAGCGTACAAGGGAGTCTCACAGAGGGGAAACCATAGGACAGGCTATTATTACAGGTATACCCTGAGTTTCCTTGCGCGACCAATAGATGTGGATTTCGGGGGTTGGACTAGATGGTCTCCCCAACCCCTTCCACCCTGTCCTTCTAGGATTCGGTGCAGAGCAGGTCCCACCGCTAGCTGTCTTTACCTGTATCTTCCCCGTCTTGGCGGCCAAGGTGAGCGGGGTCAGCCCTCTGCGGTTGGCGATTTCTTCCAGCCTGAGCGTGGGGTTGATGCTGGCCCCCAGGATGAGCACCTCGTTGTACATCTTGGTGACAAACTTGGTGTTATCCTCGGTGTTGTCGGCAATCTCCACCAGGGCGTGGAGAATGGTGTTGCCCATCGAATCCTGCTCGGCGATGTTGGCGGAGTGGTAGGCGTTCTCCAGGAGGTACTTGACAATGTTGAGCTGGTTGGTGCAGGCGGCTAGAGAGAGAGGAAGCTCTCCTGCAGGCCGAAACCCACAGGGAAAGACACCGCTGAGGGCTGGGCAGGGGCGGAGAACACGAACGCCCCTCTTGCTTGGTTTAGGTGGGGTGAAAACGAATATGCCCAATACGAGGCGGATAAACAGAGGACCTCTGGTAATTATAGCCATTTCCCTTTCCGACATGTTCAAAGTGATAATTCTGGGGCAACTTCGGGGAAAGTTCAGGGGTGCCCCCCAAGAGTTTCGGGGAGCAGCATGGGGCTCACCACGCTCCATCAAGGACAGGCTGATCCCAGAACAGAGGGATCAATCACAGCCTCTTACAGAGCACGGCAGACGAGGGCTTTTTCGGACGGGCACAAGAACTCCAAAGTTGGCACCCGATTTTACCGAAATAGAATCCAGTCTTCCCCTTGATCTTCTGGAAGAATTCCCCGTGGGCTCTCACGTGGACGTCCGCCCCGTTCTTGACCAAGAGGTTCACCAGATACATGTTGCGTCTCTCAATGGCGATGTGGAGGGCCGTCTGACCTGCGGAGGCGTCCGTTCGAGGACGGGGGAAAACTCACCACCGAGACATTTCTGAGGGGAGGGCAAGAACCCAGCGGGGCAACTTGGGGGTTGCAGTGGCCATCTTCCATATTTTCTGGCAGCCCGAGGGCAAGGGGTGGGAGGCAACGAGGCCAAACGGAGAGCCGGTGTGGGGTTGTGGTCAAGAGGCCGGATGGGCAGTGGGGAGACCCACATTCAAGTCCAGCCCCGCCCATGGAAGCTCCCCCAGGGACTCTATAGCAGTCCCTTTCTCCCAGCCAGACCTACCTTACAGGTTGTTGTGGGGAAAAATAGAAGAGACCACTGTGTAGAGTGCCTCAAGCCCCGAAGGAAAGGCAGGATATAAATTTAAGAAAAAAGAGAGTGGTGTGGCTTTAGAGGGAAGGACTATGAGGGGGCATGGGGCTGGTCTAGACCAGTGTTTCTCAACCTCAGCAGCTTTAAGACGCGTGGACTTCAACTCCCAGAATGCCCCAGCCACCCATGCTGGCTGGGGCATTCTGGGAGTTGAAGTCCACGCGTCTTAAAGTTGCTGAGGTTGAGAAACACTGGTCTAGATGACCTCCGAGGTCCCTACCACCCTTACAGTCTGTGATTCTGTCCTCTCCTTTCACCTTGGCAGAGGGGGGGCAGGCTAAGGTTCCCACCCCAGCTGAGGTTTCAGGGGAAAAGGTGTCCAAAAAGGCCCGTTGTTAAGGCCCGTTTTGGAAACCCAGCAGGGATGGTGGCACTTCGGGAAGGCGCATCAAGGAAGGGAGGCACCAAGGTGGCTCTTGCTTTATCTGGGGGCCTCTCAGAACTTGCTTCCTGATTTGAGATCTCTACGGAAATGTGTCAGGTAGAGTCTGGGTGGCCATGGGTCAGTCGGGGCCACTGCGGTAGTGGATAACTGCACCGATCCGGGGTTGGACTAGATGATCTTTGAGGTCCCTTCCCACCCTGCCTCTCCATGCCTCCTGGAGCTTCAGAGGCCTTGAGGAACCGCTGTTCTTTGCCCGTCCTTACCCTTGTAATAGCTGTCTGTGTAGCCAGCATTCACAAACTCCTTCAGGTTCTTTGTTTTCTCTGCGATCTCCAGCAAGAGGGGAATGGTGTCGTTCCGGCCGTTGTGAAGGTTGAGCATGGCCTTCAGCAAGCAGGTCTTCCCGGTATCTGGTTCTGCAAACCGAGAAATGGAATGGGAGCAACGGGGCGAGGGAGGTTCCACGGGCTAAGGTCAAAAAAGTCAAGATGGCGGACATGGCGGTACAATCCAGGTTCCACCCTGTTTTCTATGTGCCAATTTTATGCCTTTATGTGAGTTTTCGTCCCTTTATGTATGATTTTAACGCTTCGATGTGCACGTGTTGCCTTTAGGCGAGTCTTTATGCTTCTATGTGTATTTGTGTGAGCTTTTAAGCTTTTAGGTGCATTTTTTATGCCTTGATATGTATTTTTATGCTTCTGAGTGTGGTTTTATGTGCTTTTTTCCTGCTTCTTCTGTGTTGTCCTGCTTCTCTCTGCATTTCCAAGCTTTTATGTACGTTTCCATGCCTTGACGTGCGTTTTTATGCCTCTATGTCATTTTTTATGTTTTGAAGTGTGCTTTATACGTTGCGCTGTCACGAGCGCCAACTGGAACGGCCCCGTCGCTTCTGATGTTTTCCGCAAGCTCTGCCTTACGACTGCAGTTTGCCCTGGGGAGTCTCCCCTTGGAAGACCGCGCCCAATTCTGGGCACCACTTCCAAGGGGACACGGAAGGGCCGGGGCGGGCGCAGAGGAGACTGTCAGGACAGAAGGGGACTGGGCTCAAAGCCCCGGGAGACTGCGGGATGGACTTCTTCTCTGGAGGGCCACCTGTGGGGACCCCGTACTGGTGGATGCCTGCACCGGGCAGGGGCTGGACTAGTCCAATCTTTAAGAGGTATGGACTTCAACTCCCAGAATTCTCACTTTGAGAGGTGTGCACTTGAACTCCCAGAATGCCACACCTCAACTTTAAGAGGTATGGACTTCAACCCCCAGAATTCCCCAGCCAGCTTGCTGGCTGGGGAATTCTGGGAGTTGAGGTCCACACCTCTTAAAGTTGCCAAGGTTGAGAAACACTGATCTCCAAGTCCTTCCAACCCTTACAGACTATGATAAATTAAATTAAACTATTAAATGAAATTAAATCACAAGGAAGCAGATGTTCGTCAGATATCACCCAGAATTTCCTAAAGGTAAGAACTGTCCACCAATGAAACAGCCTCAGGCTGTCCTTCACTGGAGGCGTTGCAAGAGAGCCCGGGGGCCGTCTGTTGAGGCTGGCATAATAAAAGATTCCTGCCCTGAGCAGGGGTGGGCTAGATGACCCCCGAGGTCCCTTGATAAGCCATGCTTTGCACAATCCTCTCTCAAGCTTGCAGAAGCAAAAACGCAGGCGAGAGATGACCGCAGCCTACAGATGCCTAAACAGCTGCTACGTGCAGAAGGAGACAAATTTGTTCTCTGCTAAAATGGAGGGAGAACAAAAGGCTTGCCGTGAAAAACGACGAGATTTTGTTCTCTTTCAGGCTGAATTTTGGTCGGGGTTTCCTGACGGCAAGAACCGCTAAGGCTTGCCTGGGGGGACGGCGGCCTCGCCCTTGCTCGCCGTCTGGAAACTGAATCGACAGCTTCATTTCCAGGGTGAAGAGCCCCAGTTTTAAGATTTTTAAATGTTGTGGTTGTGGATATTATGATTTGCTTCCTCCCGTTTGCAACGGACAGGTTTCATCTTCGCTGCTTTCCACTCACGGCTGTTTTCCAACTGTTTTGACATTTGGTTGCGAAAGCCCTTTGAGGTCTTTTACGGCGGCGGCAGCAGAGACATGTTTTCAATAAATAAACAGGGAGAGCAAAACGGGGAGCGCAAATGGGAGCAAACAGTGCGAAGCCAGTGAAAAGATTCTGCAAAATGAGCCAACCGCCAGCCGGATTAAAATGACAGCAACAGCCCCTGTCCAGCTGCCCGCTTTTCTTCGGCTGGCTCCCGAGAGAGCAGGGCAGCGATCTGGGAAGGGGAAAAAACCTCTTGCTGAAAACGTCATTGCCGATTCCAGCCTGGGTCTTTCTGGGCAACGTGCCCTCCATGGCGCACCCCCTTGCACGTCGTCACACGGGCGGACCGACGGTTCTCTTGCTCACCTTTAAACTCCTCATCGGTCAGGCTTTTCACCGACTCCAGAAGGTAGACCAGCAAATCATCCAGCTTGCTCGGATCCCCCTGGGCCACGGCGTCAAAGAGAGCCCTTCGGTCGTATATCTTGAAGGCCTTCCCAGCCCGTACCCCGATGGATGCCGTGGAGAGAAGCCTGCCGGAGAGAAGGAAAGGGGCTGGGGTTGCTGAGTGACAACGGTAGCTGGAAACCCCTTTTCCCCACCTCTCCCATAGGAGGGGGGTCGTGTTAGTTCACGGTTGCCACAATCAGGAGTGTGGTAGCCCCTTTTCAGACTAATCTATTTTATTAAAATGTAAGCTTCATCAGATGCATAGAGTGGCTAGAGCAGTGTTTCTCAAACTTGGCAACTTTAAGATGGGTGGATTTCAACTCCCAGAATCCCCTAGTCAGCCTCCTTTAAGATGGGTGGCCGTTAACTCCCAGAATTCCCCAGCCAGCTTGCTTTAAGATGGGTGGACTTCAATGCCCAGAATTCCCCAGATCATGTCCAGAGCATCCAGATAACATTCAGAAGGGGCTCAGACAGAGACCTCCCTGATTCACAGGAGTATAAGAAGGGGGAGGAAGTCCAGCACAATCCGACTTGCCAGAGTCTGTTATTACAGCCAACTTCAATAAAGGAGTTTTAGGCTTCCGGTGGGGTTGATTTCCTGCTCTGGTCCTCCCAGAGGGGCTGACACATTTATTGGGCACATCATTTTTCAGTCTGCCTTTCAGTATCATAGCCTGCTTGTGGAGGCTGGTCCTTGCAATCGGAGATTTGTCTCTGAGGCATAATTTATTATTTAAAGATGGTATGGCAAGTGTCAGACGTAAATCCATCCTTCCCTTGAATACCAAAGACAAGAAGAACCGTGGAGAGAGAAATGGGATCGTTACAGATTCAGGAGAACCCTGAATTTTACAGCAGTACAAATAATTTAAAATTCCTTCTGGGCACTTCTGGCCACCCCCAGTGAGGCCCATATATAAGTCCCCCTTCAACCACAGAAGCTCCTTGGGAACTTGGAACCTGTGCAGAAATGTATGGCTCATAATCTTGAATTAAGAGGACATCCTGCAGTGGGTGGAGTCAGGATGATGATGATGATATCTGGATTGTATCTATATCAATATATCTATCTGGATATATGAGGGATTAGTAGAAACCTAACTGTCAAAATCTTCACAGGGACATCTGTTTGTAGGTAATCTACAAGCTTCTTGATGCAAGATGATTTTAGCAAATGATTTTCCTCCTTCCCCATTATGTACAGATAGTCCTTACTTAACAGCCACAATAGGAACTGGAAAATTGGTCATTAAGCGAGTCATCAAGTGATCAGATTTTACAACCATTTTTACGACAGTCATTAAGCGAATCACATGGTTGTTAAACAAATCCAGCTTCTGCAATGGATTTTTTTGCTGGAATTCACTTAACAACCATGCGATTCGCTTAACGACCATGGTGACTTGCTTAATGACCATCGTAAAAAAGGTTGCAAATTGTGATCACATGACCGCGGGGGTGGTTTGATGGTTTGCGGCAGTCGTAAGTGTGAGTACAGGTTGTAAAGCACTTTTTCTGAGGCTGTTGTAACTTTGAACCATCGTTAAATGAACGGTTGTTAAGTGAGGATTACCTGTATTGCAAGTGCAGGCAACTAAAGGTGCTCTCTCCCTAGAAAAGTAAAATTAGCAGAGCACAGGGGGCTAGCCTCAATCCCCTTATTTGCAAATAAAACTGTAAAATGCCTCAAATCTTCTTTTCCGGTATCGTATCCCTGGAATTAGTTCCAGCCTGGAGAAAGGAATTGCCCAGAATAATAAACAAGAGGCAGCATTCTCCCTACCGTGGCCCAAGATCCCCTCCACCTTAAACTCAAAACACGCCTCCTGACTGTGAGCACGGCCCCACCCGAGCGGGGTCTGCTTACTTGGGGCAGTGGTCCTCGCAGCGTCCTCTCTCCAAGCTCAGGCTGAACTTGATGATGGGATTGGAGCCCAGGTGCTCCATGTGGTAGAAGGAATCCATGGGAGCCATATCTTTGTCGCAGTCCCCAATCCCGAACCGCGCCCGTCTTGCAAAGATGCCATGCTTGGTCGCCTTGTAGGTGCTGTTGGGCGTACCCCCTGCAGAGTCTTCTCCGTCCGTGTGGTCATCCGTGGTTTCGGATTCCTCCAGATCCGAGCTGCCGAGCTTCCTCATCTTCCCCAGGATGCCCGACATGGCTGCTGACCAAGAAGGATCAACGTCCGCCTGGAAGCAAAAAAATGAAACATCCTTCTGAACGATTTTTTTCCCCAGAAAGACCAGGGGTGACTCAAAACCTGGGCGGAGATGCCATAGTACCGCAAGGCGTGCTGACTCCAAGTTTCTATTGTGGGTGGGGGCAAGGGGGCCACAAATGGCCTCCGGCCACAGCACCCCAATTTTGAAGAATGCAGTACGGAGCTACCGTCTTTGCATAGTTCTTAACACTGGCAGTTTCGTGGATTGAAAACAGAAATCAGGGTAGGGCGTGCTCGGAGAGCGATGGGTGGGGAGAGTGAGGAAGAACGTGGCCCACCAGCAGATCTAGGAGAAGTGAAATGGAAGGTCTACCACGTTTTCCTCCCTGCACCTGTGCGTGTCCGTGCGCAAGGCCACATCTGAGGAATAGACTCTAATCCAGGACCGAAACTTGAGGACCGAAAGCTGTGTCAGAGCCAGGGAGGGGCGACTCTCCCTTGGAGAAAAGCCACATGCGGCCGGGAGGGGGTATCTGGCAGCACAAAAGTCTAAGGCAGGAAAAGTGAGCCCTCCAAAAAGAAATGCAAGAAAAGAATACTGTAAATCCAATTGCTGAATAATTAAATCAGATATGCTCCAGCAAGGGCCAAAAACATGCTTCTAAAAAAAAAAATCAGACTATCTCATCCATAGTCTTCACAAAGAGATGGTGTCCAAGGATTTGACACCAACATTGGGCCAAAATCTGCATTCCAGCTATTTGGGGGCGGGGGGGGGCAACCAGAGGAGGGAGGGAGGGAAGGAAGAAGGGGGTTATAGCCACGAGCTGCCTGTTCATTCCTGCTTTATACTGACACAAGACTTCTTGGTGGATTTGTTAACCGTTGGAGGGGTTAAAAACAAGTCAAGAGGGTGGCTACAACTGTGGATCGAAGCCACCCTCTTGACTTTTTTGACCACCCCCACTTTGCTGCAACAGATTTGCGTTGTTCCTCTGGAAATGGTGAGTCTCCAAGAGAAATTTCTGGTAGATTCTTACACAGCCTCTCATCTTTTTGGGTACACCAGAAAAGCAAAACTTAGCCTTTTGGGGTGCCAGTTCTCTTTTTTGTGGAGGGGGAGCTTTTTAAAAATATAATTTGGATTTAAGCTTTTAAGCAAGAAGCTAAAAACTAATATAAAGTAAGAAAGAAGAAGAAAAAGAAAGAAATCAAGGAAAAAGCAACAAGTGCAAGAAAAGAAAAAAAGTTGGGGAAAAATAGAGAAGAAAGAAAAACATTAAAAAGTGGCTTCCAATATTCTTCACAGCAGTTCTAAGTACAAATCTATTTTAACCTCTCTAAAGTTACAACATCCCTCTCTTCTTTCTATAATCCACTCCCTGTAATCATCAAAACCATCAATCACAAGCTTATTTTTTTCAATGTTATGCAAAAAGTCCATAAGAGGCTTCCAGTCACCAATAAATGGTGTCTTTTCTCTAATCAGATAAGTCCATTTATCCATTTCAGCAAAATCTATCAATTTCACCAACGATTCCTCCATAGTGGGTGGCGTCGAATCCTTCCACCTCTGTGCATGTAGCAATCTCACCGCAGTAATTACCTACTGAAATAATCCTCCATGGCTTTTCTCTAACTGTGGGGTGTTGGTTCTCTTTGTAAATAACATCTTTTGATCAATGTCAGATTTCCCCCCCTTCCAAAAAACCGATATCCAGCTTTGCTGTCACCCTGAGCCACTCTTATGCAATGAAACTGGGGATTCTAGAGGTGCTAAGCTAGAAAGGAGGCTGGTTGGTTTCATGACCGAAGCGGTTTCTTTTTCTGAATGTGGTGAGCCCAGCAAAATTCAGGGGTTTTGAGGTCCCTTTTTGATCTCGGAAGATAAACTCCCCTCCGCTCCCCAAACAGCCGGCCTCGCTGGCTTTCAGCCGGATGATGACTTTGGCTCGTCTGAACTCCAGGATGTTTCTCTAACTTACTGCCAAGCGACAGCAGGTTCCAATTCGAATTCTTTAAAAAGCGAGCCCTCAGCCTGGCTGGATTAATTTCCATTTCTGACTTGTTAAAGGGGAGCCTTAAAGCTTTGAGCTTTACCCCATAGGTCAGAATGACATAGGCTCAAACGGCACCGCTCAGACAAGGGAGCAACGGGAATCAGCGGCCGGCAGTCAAATCCCAGCTGAACGTTTCATGCACGGCGAGCCAAAGTTTGCGTTAAAAAATCCCCAGGACTTACAGGTAGGGCAAGGGCCCGTCTTCTGCTCACATCGCCTCATCCCAGCTGGCCTTGGACATTTTCGGTGAGGTCCGGCCGGCCCAAACGGTCCTGTCTGAGGCGTTGGCTGGAGGAGAGTCGGTCTGTTTCTCTTCCTGCCTCGTTTACCGCCGGAGTGGTCCACGTCGAGGGAGCGTTGATTGGCAAGCGGTAATGCCGAAGAAACCCTGGATTTGAGTACTAATACAATAATGGAGAAAGCAAACCCTCACTGCAGAAAGGATATATATTCCCAGGAGTCCAGCAAAGCTTTTTGCAAAGGGAAAAAAACAACCACAGTGCAACATTGGGAGTTTCGTATCTTTTCGGATATTCTGAATTTCTTTGCCGAGGCGAGGGTGGAAATCCACTGAAATGCCTGCGGGTTTGGGGGGTTCAGACAGCTGTTACAGTGACTGGATACGACAGCCTGGATGGTTATTCATACCTTCCCCACCCTTCACAGCAGCCCTGTGAGGTGGGCTAAGCTCAGAGAAGGTGGCAGAGCCAGGAAGCTTCCATGTCAAGTGGGTTTTGCCCCTAAATCTCCCCAGGCCTGTTTTGCAAACATACCCACAATTCCACACCAACCTTTTATTGATCATTGATGGGGGTGGCAGTTGATGGGGGCTTATCTCATCCATTCTCCCCAGGCCTTGCAGGCATGCCGTATCGGATGACTGACGTTGATGTTCTTCTCTTATAGGAGCTGGCTGTGAAGCCCTCCTGTGCCGCGGGTTCCTGGCAATGTGGATGTCCTAAGGTAGACTGCCCCTTAACATGGAGGTATCCCTTGGCACCATGTGCTCTCCAAAACTCAGCTGCCTGTGTTATTCTAGACGGTTTGCAACAGCGCGGAAGATCACTCTGTGGATGGTCAGAGGGGCACAGGATGGGGCCTGCAGAGGCAAATAACAAAGCCTGCATCACAACCTGCTGATGCAGACTCCGCCCCTTTGGTGCGTGCATTGCAACGTTGCGTACACCCAGGCAAGGGCTGGTCCCTGTATTGTTGTGTCGCTGCAGGTATTTTGTCATTTTGACCAAAACTTCAGATTCTGCAGACGCTTCTGATGGGGGCCATCCCAGTGGGCTTGGAAGGGGCCAACCACCTGGATCCCTTGTCATCTCTCTAGATTCCTGTAACTTGCTCTGCATGGGACTGCCCTTGGAGACCACCAGGAAACTTCAGCGGGTCAGCAGCCCACGTGCTTCGGGGGCTCAGTTGTTGTCAGCCTCCCCAGGTAGACTAGTCAGGAACTAAGATGAACTAATTTTACTTTACTGTAAAGCTACGTTAACAGAATCTTGCAAGTCTGAAAGTGCAAATCTCCCGCCGTCCCCTTTACAGCCTGAGAAACTAGGGAGGGTCCCTCCTGAGCCTCTTTCTCCGCCCATTATGCAGCTGAGGGCTCTGCTCCCTCTTATCTGCACCCCTTCGCCCCATCTCTCAAGGTCTTTCCCACACAACCATTACAGCTGTGGTCCTGCATTCATTCCCAGTTTGCTTCCAGGTGCAATTCAGGGTGGGGGTCAACACTTTTAAAGCCCCCAGTGGCTTGGGGCCTGGGGCCAGAGGAGACCCCTTTCCCAGAGGGATTCTCCCAGCCCAGTCTGGATGGCCAGAGAATGCCTGCTAAGGGGCCCCATCTTTCAGGAGGGGCTGAGGGACGGGGACTGACATCGACCATTCTTGGGTGGGGGTCCTTGCCTATGGAACAGCCTCCCCCAAGGCAAGGAGAACCTCTACACCAGTGTTTCTCAACCTTGGGAACTTTAAGAAGTGTGGACTTCCACTCCCAGAATTCCCCAGCCAGCATGGCTGGCTGGGGAATTCTGGGAGTGGAAGTCCACACTTCTTAAAGTTCCCAAGGTTGAGAAACACTGCTCTACACTCACAGCCTTTGGGAGAAATTGGCTCTCCCCAAACACCTACGCCTTCCTCCTCCTCTTTTCCCCACAACAACAA
Source organism: Python bivittatus (assembly GCF_059951505.1). NCBI lineage: Eukaryota > Metazoa > Chordata > Lepidosauria > Squamata > Pythonidae > Python > Python bivittatus. The sequence continues at coordinate 830,588 of NW_028277123.1, forward strand.
CCCTGTGAGGCAGGTCGGGCTGAGAGAGAGGGACCATCCCAAAGTCACCCAGCCGGCTTCCATACCTAAGGCAGGACTAGAACTCACCGTCTCCTGCTTTCTAGCCTGGTGCCTTCACCACTAGACCAAACTGGATTACTTTTGTACTCATTATTGTGTTTTATTAGTTATCTGTATAGCGCTTGGAGTTTGTTGGCAGATAAATCTCAGAAATGCCAGCTGGCTGTTTTCCTCTCCAAGAATCCCCAATCCACAGGTTTTCCTCTCGTTTTTCTTCCCCACCATTAAGAATAAGCTTCAGCATTCGAGGGATGGGCGCTATGTGCCCAAGAGGCAGCTGCTTCTATTTTTTAATTTAGGCTTTATTTCTTTTTCTGTGAGGTTGTAGTTGGACTACGGATCCTTGATATAAGATGCCCAGAGTCGGCTAGGGAGGCTGGGTGAAACTGTGGAAAATAAACCTTTTTGCACCAGCCCTGAAGTGTTTATATTCCGAAATAGTTTTTGCACGCGACACATTTTCCAAGGCTCTTTTGTGGACATAGTCTCATTAAGTAGGAAATTCAAAATTGGATCTTTGCAGCCTGGAACTTAATTCCAGGAAGAGAATGATAATGAATGCCAATTTGGCTTCTGGCAACTGCTTTCCAGATGTCCAGAAAATTTTGTTCAGCTTGGCTGGTTTTACAGTTTGGGTTTTTTTATGTAGGGAAAACCAGGGCCCTCTCTGGATGGTGATCTCACCTCCCGCTCACACAGCCTATCTAGGAAGTTGCTATATCTGCAAAGGCGAGGCCTCGCTGCCGCCCTCAGATTTCGGTCCAAAATGCTGCTCGAAAGTAAACCATACCCATAAAAACTCTCCAAGGAATAAGTTTTTCCAAAAAAACACACACACACACACACACAATCCCACAATGAACAAGACAACACAAACAGATGTCTTTTGAAAACAGAACACATGGTGGAAAAGCAGCATGAGTTTTGATCGGAAATTGGAGCGCGAAATATGTTTAGGGCTAATGGGACCGCTGACAAATATCCTGAAAATCCATTTCTTATATTTGAGAAATGAGCTGAAAATATCACCAGAGAACCTGACGTTGCTCTGGATTGGTCTGCTTGTGTAGGCATCTTTTCTCATTAGTCTCTTTCAGGGTATCATATTCCAGGTAGTTCTTACTTTTTAAAACTGTATATTATCTTTATTATTATAGCTGGTCACACGGTCAGCCAGATGTTCAGACTGGATCTGGCCTTTTTATCCCCCCATCGAGTCCTTCCCAAGCACTTGGGAAAGGCAGATGTTGTTGTTCGAGGGTGTTAAAGATATCGTCGCAGGATGGAAGCTGTTCCGAGTAAAGGTGCCTTTTGCAATGGGCTGGTGGTGATTTTTGTCAGAGCTGATGGTCTTCAAGCGGTGCTCCAGATGTTGTCGTTGTTATTTAAATGCAGTTAAAATGAAAACCTCGCCTTTCTTGGAGGAGCAAAGGTGGTAAAGGGCAGGTGCCCACCAGGTGTGGTGGAAAATGTCAAGATGGTGACTGGGATGGTGTGGTCTGTGCGCAGATGCGATGCACCTAAACACCAGACAGAGTTTCAACTACACTGTCACAGCCACCATCTTGGTGCTTGGGACCCTACCCTGTGGACGCCCCTTAGGGTTTCTCCTGGGTTAATCACCACCACTCACAAAGCAGACGGGCTCCCAATTGCTCCAGAGTGGCTCCAGATCATCCAGGGAGATTTGAGGTTAAAGCTGGGAGTTGAAACGGGATTTTCCAAAATCTTCCATCTGGATTGGAACGGGAGCAACCTTCACTCAACAGATGTCTTCCGGACCCAGCGGACAACTCTTGTAATCCCCAGCTGGCATGACCAACTAAGAGGCAAATCAGTGTTTTCTGATCTGTTTTCAATCATTCCATTCCTGGATAGGACCGAGAGATGTTGGATTGGAGACCGAAATCCTAGAGCAGCAAAGGATCCTCGGAGTAAGACGTCGCCATCGCCAAATGCACGCCCTTCTCCCCAACCCTCTGTGCCCTTGAACGTTCCCCCACATACGGAAGCCCAAAAAACCCAAGGCGCAGATTATTGCAAAATAGGGGAGCCTGATCTTCATCTCCCAAAATCCCTCTCCCGTGCGCTGCGACTCAGAGGTGGTGCCAAAGTCCTGGGCCAGATTGCACAATGCATTGACGCAACGTCAGTCGATTCCATGCTCCTTCCCCCTGAGCCAAAGGCCAGCTGCAGGGTTCAGAAAGCAAGCAGGGCCACAGCCTTTGGAGTCTGCTTAAGCAATCAGAAATAAGGAGGACTCAAAGATGGAACAGCCGCATCATTTGGAGCGGTGTTTCTCAACCTTGGCCACTTGAAGACGGGTGGACTTCAACTCCCAGAATTCCCCAGCCAGCCATGCTGGCTGGGGAATTCTGGGAGTTGAAGTCCACCCGTCTTCAAGTGGCCAAGGTTGAGAAACCCTGATTTGAAGGCTCTTCTTTCAGGGACAGGCAGCCTTTAAAATTTATGTTGAACTCCTCGAGCTTCATTTAGCTTTGCTTCAGGTTTGGGTGCATGCAGACAGATTAGCAAGAGAGCTTCCACCTTCCTAGAGGACCCCAATTATTTTAAATTTCTTCTGGAAAAAAAAAAAAAAGGACGTCAACCTTCTTTTGCTCCCAAGTGTCATCTTTTCCCCCAAGGATGCCCCCAGACAAGCGGACAGCTTGTGATGGCGACCTGATCAGTTTTACCTTCTGAGCAATGGGTGCATTTGAGCTGACCACCTCTAACAGAGTTACTGCTTTTTGGCCTGAAAGCACCCCCCCCAGGAGGGGGAGTTAAAAGGGAGCAGGGCTTTAATCATGCTGTTGCAGCTGCCATTGTGACTTTTTTGACCCTCCCCGGGTTTCCCCATGGCAGCCATTTTGGGAAATTGCCCACAAAAGTGCTTCAAATACGCCCATTGGCTCAAAAAGCCAATCAATTCCTGGCTTAAATGAAATTGTTTTTAAATTGTTTTTTGTTCGCTAAATTTCCCATAATAAGTCAGAGAAAGAAGATGAGTAGCTTTCAGTGAGCAGGCTAATTGCGCAGAGCGGTTCAAAAGCCATGCAATTTTTCTTAAGTCATCAAAGTTTATTGGAAAATGGATGAGCCACCAAGTCAGTCACGTCCTTTCTGCTTCCTACCTTCGCACGCTGAGTTTCAGAAGCGATCGGCTTGTTTATTAAACGCATCTCCTGCCATGTTCAAACGTAAAGAGCTGGCTCTACGCGCTGCTGCATGTGAAGCAGAACCTCGTTTCGCGGTCTCGTTTTGCCAGGGAAGCCTAAACCATGCATTTGAATGCCACCCAAAAAATCAATAAATACAGGTAGTCCTCACTTAGCAACCACAATAGGGACTGGAAAACTGGTCGTTAAGTGGGCGGTGGTTAAGTGAGTCACATGACTGGACCCGATTTGACAACCATTTTTACAACAGTCCTTAAGTGAATCCAGCTTCCCCAATGGATGTTTATTGCCAGAATTGGCTTAACAACTGCAGCGATTCACTTAACGACCATGGTAAAAAAGGCACAAATTGCGATCACGTGATTGCAGGGGGTGGTGGAATGGTCTGAGATGGTTGTAAGTACAAGTACAGGTCACAAAGCACTTTTTCTGAGGCCACAACTTCGAACCATCATTAAATGAACGGTCGTTAAGCAAGGACTACCTATAAACCCTCCCCTAGCAAGAGAGGAAGGAAACTTTTAAAGCAGAGGTGTGCGAGAGGAAGATGGAGGGCTGGAGGTGCTCAGGCTGGCCTGGATGGTTGAATTGCCAATGGCCAATGAATCCAGGGCACTCTTCACCTCAAACCTCCCAGCCTAAGTCCAGGGTCTGGTCTCATCAACTATTCACATTCCAGGCTTGCCTCTTACCCTGAATTGGGTTCTTCTCCTAAGGAGAGCCAAGGGCATGATGCCCTTGGCTCTACACTCCTCTAGCCAGCCCTGAGCAAGGTGCTTGGGGCAGGCGTGAGCTGCTCATTAAGGATTCCCCCATTGCGACTGCACCCCTGCCACCCTAGAGGGACGAAAACAACCGACGGAAGAGGTCCACAAGCCTTGTGGTGGCTTTCATCGAAATCTCACACAACGGCCTGGAAGCAAAGGTATTTTATTTATTTATTTATTTATTTATTAAACAAATTGATATGGGCGCCCAACTCTCACGCGGTGACTCTGGGCGGCTTACAGAATTAAAACCTGTAATACAAAAATCAGTAAACCCCCCGGATAAAGGGCTTCCAGATACTCAAGGGCAGCCCCACGTAGAGCGCATTACAACAGTCCAAACGGGAGGCAATTGGGGTGTGGGTGACTGTGAGAAGGCATGTTGGTCCAGGATTTTTTAAACATGGCTCAGTTTGTATGAGATTTCCATGAGAACCCAGAGATCTCACCGCATTTCCTGTGACATCTTATACCCCTGAAAGTGGGCCACTTCTCTCAAGAGTTTGCCCACTGTTGTTGTTTTGATTTAGGGCAGGCTTACAGGATTTGGGCTACCAAAAGCCAGATGGCCATAGATGTTAGCAAAGAGTTTCTGTAACACTTTCCTGCCATCCAGGGTCTGCAAATGCTGCTCAGAAGGGTTGGGGTCTCCCAAAGGGATTGCTTTGCTAACCCCTGGTCTGTGTGAACAGCTCAGAGTGACCCAGAAACAAATACAGTCAACCATGGGAATAAGGAAGACATCTTTGATCCCTCTGAGTTGCAAACATGTAGAATTACAGGTAGTCCTCGCTTAATGACCATTCATTTAGCAACCATTCAAAGTTATGATGGCACTAAAAAGCTACTTATGACCGGTCCTCACACTTATGACCATCACAGCACCCCTGCAGTCACAATCCAGGCACTTGGCAATCAGCTCACATTTACGCCGGTTGCAGCATCCCAGGGTCATGTGATTGCCATTTGTGACCTTCCCAGCCAGCTTCTGGCAAGCAAAATCAATGGGGAACCATGTGATTTGCTTGACAACCACGATTTGCTTAACCGCTGCAAAAAAAGTCATAAAATTGGGTGTGGTCGCATCTCACTTAACAACCGCCCTGCTTAATAACAAAATTTTTGATCCCTAATGTGATCATTAAGCAAGAACTACCTGTATGGGGAAATCATTTGGGTGGGAGATATGAGCAAGCTGCTTTCTTTATCCAGACATTCAGCAGGTAATTGGAGTCCCTCGCAACGCTGCAAAAAGTGATGGGGGCTGCTAATTTCTCCAGAGCATTTTTTTTTCTTTAATTCCTCCCAGGTGAGACCTAAAGGAGTGACTTCCCAAATGCCCACGTCCCCACTGGCAGAATCCATGTTTTGCCCTTGCAGCAGGAGGCAGCCCGTTCCCTTTGTCAACTCGGATGTCATCTTCTTCTAAAAGGTTAGGGGGCTTCTCCTGTCCCTTCCCACCCTCCCCAGAGCATTTCCACTGGGGTCTCCCCCCAGCAGGTCTGGACAGAGGAACACACGCTCCACGGCCACGAGGATCGCAGGCCTTCACTTCCTCTTCAGCAACAGGGAAGCCACCCCCAGGGCTGCATCGGCGACTTTTCCGTAGACCACCGGAAGCGCAAAAGCCTTTTCCAGTTCCTGCCTCATCACTTCGTTCCGGCAGAGCCCACTCCCACTGGCCACGATCCGCTCCGCACCCGCCTCCTTCAAGCTCTCTGAGGAGAGCAAGGAGTGCAGGTTTTGGATCACCCCACGGCACAAGGCTCGGACCACGTGGCCCAAGGAAAGTTCGGAGGCTGCGATTCCCGTCACCGAAGCCAAGTCTGTAGGCGCGTGCCTTTCTCCGAAGATGGTGGGGGAAATGTGAAGGCGGGTATCGGTCTTGGCCAGCGCGGCCTGGATCATTGGCCAGTAGAGATCCGATTCTGAGACTTGGAGCCCTGCAAAAGAAGGGGAAAAAGTGAAGCAGGAGTCAACGTGTAGTTTAGGCAGCAGGTTCTTAAAATCACTGCCTCTAACCGCAAACTCGGGTGCTGTGGAGAGTAAGGAAGACAACCTTGATGGGGTTACGCAGGATCCGCTACCTAGGCAAAAGGGGCTGAAATATTTTTTAAGTCCAGAACATCCAGATAACATTTGGAAGCATTAGGGATCCAAAGGAAGAAGAGATTCTGGCTTCAAAACTAGAGTCTTGAAGACTGTAGAGCAATGTTTCCCAACCTTGGCCACTTGAAGATGGGTGGACTTCAACTCCCAGAATTCCCCAGCCAGCATGGCTGGCTGGGGAATTCTGGGAGTTGAAGTCCACCCATCTTCAAATGGCCAAGGTTGAGAATCACTGCTGTAGAGAATGAGAAAGATAACCTTGATGGAAATATGCAGGAACTGCACTTAAGGAAAAGGGGCTGAGACGTTTTTTAAGTCCAGAACATCCAGATAACATTTGGAAGTGGCTCAGACAGACACCTCCCTGATTCGCAGGAGTATAAGAAGGGGAAGGAGATCCAACAGAATCCGACTTGCAAGAGTCTGTTATTAGGGCCAGTCTCCATCAAAGGAGTTAGCCTTCTGGTGGAGTGGATTTCCCGGTCTGGACTACCTGGGGGGGGGGCTGTCAGGTGCTGAGGGACGCAGAACAAGGGTATTTCCGTCCCATTGGAAGGGAAAATGCAGAGAGGAGAGGATGGGGGTTCTTTGGGAAGGAACCCTGCAGTTTGCGCAAATAATTTAACTCACGCAGACTCATGAGACGCACAGAGGCACAGATTGATAAATCACCATCCAGGGAATACTGAATGTCAGCTGGACAAAGAAAGCAGGGAAGTCCTGGGTCCCACCAGAGATATAAACCCAAACTTTGCCTCTTCTATCCATAGCCTGAAGCGTCTTGTGGATGGGATGCCAATATGAACTGTGGGGAAGGGTAATGGCTTTCGTCCTCTTCCTTTCCAGGCTGAAGATGGCCCAGAACATGCTAAGTGTGGGGGGAGGGGGAGGGGGCAGAGACTAAACCAATGACTTAATGGCACTTGAGCTATTAAGCTCTTGAAACCCTAAGAAAACAGAGAAAGCAGGGATGTAAATGAAACCAAAATCCCCATTAAGAAGCTCTTCTGCGGCTTGAATCATAGGCTAGAGACGGTACAGGAGGATCTTCAGAGAGTTTCGTCTCTCAGAAAGGATTTTTCTCCCCATTCCTATTCGATTCCCTGGGAAAGGCTTTGGTGAAGAATGGGGAATTTTTAACAGTACCCCAACTTTCTGTGATATCTCAAAAATGGTGCCTCTTCCCAGCTGCCCCCTCCTGCCCTATTCCAAGTCAGTGTTTTTCAACCTTGGCCACTTTAAGATGGATGGACTTCAACTCCCAGAATTCCCCAGCCAGGCATGCTGGGGAATTCTGGGAGCAAAATCAATGGGGAACTGTGCGATGTGCTTAACAACCCCCGCAAAAAAGGTCGTAAAATTGGGTCTGATGATTTGCTTAACGACCTAAATTTCGGTCCCAATTGTGGTTGTTAAGTGAGGACTACCTGTATTTCTTTCTTTCGTAGGTTTAGATATCACTCTAATTGCCAGCGACTCTAAGTGGCTCATCCAGGGATCAGGATTAAAAAGACCAAACAAGGTAATAACAGGAACAACCACAGTAATAATTCTTCCAGCAAAAAGGAAAAAACTTCCCATGGAAGATTCCATAATCAACTGAAGAAACAATCTCATTTTTCAAACCTCAATGACTTAATGAATACCAGAAGGGCAGGGAGCAGTCTGACCTTTTGGGGGGGGGCGGGGGGTGTCCTCATGTTTGCTGTACACGGGCTAGAAAAGGGAGCAGAGAGCCAGCAAGTAGCCTCACAATCATGCGAAGCCATGGTTTAATCACAGGGGATGAGAAAGGCTTTGAGTCATTGCTCCTATATAGGGCTTCCCCCAGAGATACACAGAATAGAATTCTTCCATGATGGCTCCCTAACTTTTTTTAAATAAAAGTTACTTATCAGGGCATGTTGGGTTCTTAGTTTCTCTACTTTGTTCAAACCTGCCCACTGGGTGAGGCTTGGCATTGCCAGTGTGTTTCCAGTACCACATGTCTCTTCCAACAAGGAGGAGAATGTGCTGTTACAGCTGATGGAGAAGCAACATTTTCCAAACAGAATATCTACAATCGCTTCCCAAGAGGAGAACGTTTCTACCAAGGGGTTAGAGAGGGAACACCGGACTGTGACAGGGTCAAGTATACCATCGTTCTGCATAATACATTCAAACAGGAAGGCCTGCATGGAGTGGTTCCTTCCTCTTCACTGGAGATTTTCAAATAGAGGCCAGATCACGTAGTGTGCAGGGGGCTGGCCTTGGGGACCTCTGAGGTCCCTTCCAACTCCATTATTCTATAATTCAACCACACCTGGAACCGGCAACTTGGTTCTTAAGTGAAACTGTCTCTAAGTGAAGAATCATGTGACTGCAACTGTGCATACGATTTTACTTCAGCTTTCCTTTGCTTTACAGCATCAGAAGGATATGGCCCCAAACAGCTGGGTGAACCCAAACTCAACTCACGAGGAAGTCGGGTAAAAGGGCAAATCTTATAGCCCTTTTTCCCCACTCCCCCGCCCTTGGGAATGCTCACCTTGGCGTTGGGATAATTAGCAAGAAGAGAATTAATGTTTGTATTTCCATTCGTTGGAGAGGAAAGGATTACAAGAGAGTAAGCAGGCACGCCATGGGGAATGCACTAGCACCAGCTATTTGCCTAGCCCCCTGGGGGCTGCTTAGGTGGCAAACAAAAGCCTTTAGTGTGAAACTGATTAGGGTCTTGTCAGTTTCAGATAGCAGCTGGCCCAGCTTCTGATTAACTAATTAGATCACAGAGCTGGGCTTGTTAACTGGGGGTTAGCACTTTTTAGGGACCCTGTGCTGCCCAGAAAAGCAGCTCAGGAAGAGATCACTTGCTTAGGCAATCTCTCTGCTCGGGGTGGGGGGTAGGGGGGCAAGAAGAAAAAAACTGGTCAGGCGCAGGACAGCATGTCCTGACAGTAATGGTGAACACGTGACTGAGACAGAGATTCTAGGAAGGTTTTAAATGTGGGCATTGTCCGCAAAGTTACTTTTTCATCATTGTTGTAACTGCGAATGGTCAATGTCCAAGACAGTTGTTAAACAAGGACTACTTGTGAATTGCTGTTAGAAGGAAGTTGTTTAGTTGCTGGAATTCTTGTAATCGCATCCCTTTCTTCTCAATAAATCTTGCTGAAGAGAACTCTGTGATTTTCATGCTGGGAAAAGTCTCACTTTGGCAAGCGCCAAAGAATCTGATACCTAAAATTTGCAGATGTACAACCACTTTTGGAAAAACGAAGTCATTCTCAATTGCTTGTGACGCTCCTTGTGGAAAAACCGCCTTATTGCACGACCTGAGCTATGCTAAGCCCGTCACTTTCTTGGAATACTTTACCCAGTTCAGCCATCCATTCAACGAGCATGTTCACGAACGTTGCCATCACATTTCCGCCATTAAGTGAGGCAGCCACTGCCAGATACTGGTTGTCAAAATACGGGAAATATGCCAGAGGTGAATTTGGACGTGGAGACTCCACAGGCTGAAACTCAGGAGGCATGGTGATGGTCAACTGAGCAGAAGTACTGATGTTGAGAACTGGGGGGGGGGGAGAGAAGAATTAACGGAAAGCAAGACTCCATTTAAAAATGAGACTTCCCCCATCTGCTTTCCCCACCCTTCCTCAACAAGATAAGTGAAAAAGTGTATTGCTAATAAGCAACCTATTCTATGAAGATGTCTGGCACGCGTTTGTGTCTGCTGGAAAGTGCCTTTAATTTCTCCCAGTTGTTGGTCAGGTAGCTTTCAAATGTAATTTGCTTTCAGTTCAATGCACAGCGCATGCCAAAAGTGCTCTGGTCCTGAATTCCATGGCCAAACCCATCTGATATTTCTTGCTTCAAATTCTGGTCTTTCCAGTTACAACGGGGAACTGCCTGAGACATGGGAATTTCCCATGAGCTGGAAGAAAAAAGCCTCCTCCAGTTTATATACAAAGTGGAGCAATTCGTAGACGTACCTGCGTCGCCTTGGTGCAGAATTTTAACCGTAAGGCACAGAACATCTGGAGCTCTGCGGCCACACAGTGATTGGCCCCAAAGGCTATTTCAGAAGACTGGAATCAACAGCCTTGTAGGGGAAGTTAGCTCTGGCCTCGAAGAGGAGGCGGGAGAGGAGAAAAGGCTGCTGAGCCCCGGGAAAGTGTGAAAAAGAGACTCAGATCAGCCCCCCTGGATCTTGTGGCCCTTCGAAGGGGTCCATCAAGGCTTTGGAGAGGTTTTCACGATTCTGTTAACTATTCTTTGCTAACAAGAAGACAGCATACCTGGAAGCCCTGTGGGGCCTGTTTCTTGAGTTGGCCTCCCTCAAAGGGCTGATATCAATCTTGAAGGCCCCTCTCAGACCCTGATGGCCCCTTTCGAAGAACCGCAAGGTCAAGGTGGGGCCATTCTGGGTCCCTTCTGTTTCCCCTCTCCCAGCTCCTTCTCGAGGCCAGAGCTAAGTTTTTCTACAAGCCTAAAGTTACGTTTTTAGCATCTGCAAGGCAGGACCATTTCCCCTTGGTCAGGTTCAACATTTCCATTCCAGGCAGCGCCACGATAAAACTCTTGGTTTCAGGGGCTCATACCTGCATCGCTGTGTTCAGTCATGCAAGAATATACTGAACACTGGAAGTCCCCCAGGGCTATCCCTACTTTTCTGCCCTTGGGTATCCGGTGCCATGAGAGGCAGGTTTCCCCAGCAAGGGCTCCGGATTCGACCACTTCAGGAAGCAAATCGACAGGGAATCCAGCCGCGCTCAAGCTAAAAAGAGAAGCAGAAATCAACAGGGGTCTGTCAAGGCTGAACAACAAGGACTAGCTCCTTGATATAGATCTGAGGTGGGGAGGGAAGGGAGGGAAGAAAAAATGCATTCAGGCCAACTTCATGACAGCTGCATCGTGTTACTGGTTCAAATGAGGGAAAAAAAGAGAGAATGTCTAGACGAAATCAGAGCTTCCAGTCCCAAATTCCCTGGAATTTTATTATTTGTTTCTTATTCTATACCTCATTAACTAAAACCTTTAGGCTTTGCACACTTCCAGCATTTTTCAGACAGCACTGAAAAAAAGTGACTTATCATCAGTCCTCACACTTATGACCATTGCAGGGTCCCCATGGTCACGTGATCAAAATTCAGGCACTTGGCAACCACATCTTTACAATGGTTGCAGCATCTCAGGGTCACATGATCACCATTTGTGATCTTCCCAAGGGGGTTCCGATAAGCAAAGTCAATGGGTAAAGCAGGATTCGTTTAACGACTGCGTGATTTGCTTAACAGCTGCGGCAAAAAAGTCGTAAAATCAGGCGCAACTCACTTAATGACTGCACTGCTTAGTGATAGAAGTTCTGGTCCCAATTGTGGTTGTAAGTCGAGGATTACCTGTAGTGTAAATGGTTTACAGGCTGGGAAGGCTCCGCTTGAGCCCATGCTCAAACTTACATGTCTGTGTTCCAGGATTTACTTATGGTACTGAAGTATCCCCAGCTAGTGGCATTCTGCACGGACATCTGTGGCTTCTCTTGGCCACACAGCATGGCCACCACGTAGTCCTGGATGGTTCCAGCAGCGCTGTAGGGCTTCAGGAAATCTGGCCTGTGCAGCAAGAAAACAGTTGAGACAGAATCAATGAATGAATTTAATTAATATACTTCCAGTGAAAAAACCCAGGAGCTCTTGGGGTATGCTGAAGCTGTCCCTAAACAAGGGGAAGATTGCTCTTCCTGCTTCTCCAGCAATGCGCCTGAGGGCACCAAGCGATGGAGAAATTAGACATTATTAGCCCTTCCAGAAATGGGTATTGGGGGAATGGCAACCCAGTTGCAGAAGCCACTCTCTGATCACCCAACCCTACCCAAGGTTGGTATTTCATGGGCATGGCCACAACCAAATCCCAAGTGTGTCCATGACCCAAAAAAGTTGGGGATCCCCATGTCAGAGCTTCTCCCTGGGTAGAACAATACATCTCCATTGCGGAATGCAAACACACACTCTTGAACTTAGCAGTGAGAACCTCAGGGATGAGACCCAGGCAGGTCAGTAGCCTTTCTTACAGATGCAAGAAAAGCTCTTGGAACAATGAAGACCAGCTTCTGCCAAGTCTAAGAATCAAGCTATCTTCCCCTATCAGATCCTGGCTTTAAACCCACATCTCCTTTGCCTGCAAAAGACTCTTTGCCACCCATTTCTCAGTCCTGAATGTTGCAGGCGCCTATCCTGTATCTTGCCTTGGATTCAAGGTTCAATAATACTGTGGAGTCCTTGGGGTTCTCTGAGCTTGGTTCTTTTCTTGCAAACGTTTCATTACCCGGCTAGGTAACATCTTCAGTGCTAGAATGGGACGGGGTTTGCTCTCTATTTATATACTGTGGCCTGCTTGGCCAGTGCTGGTGGGGGTTTTGCTTTGCTCCTCTGGTAATTCCTTGATTAGCATCTGTTGACTGCTTGATTGTGTGCCTGGTGGTAAACTTTGCTTATATGGGTTAAAACTATCGTTGAGTCTGTTTCAACTGGGAAACTGTCACATTTTAGACCAAGCCAAATCCAAAAATGCAAGAGAATTCTTGGAAGCCTCGTATTCAGACAAGGCAGCAACTAACAGACACATAGAGATAAACAGCATCTACATACCATTCAAAAGAGACAAAAGACCAGAAGATCGCCTCACCAGCAACCAATCACCAGCAATCATCACCCAGATGAATGTTGGCTGGGGAATTGTGGGAGTTGAAGTCCACCCATCTTAAAGTGGCCAAGGTTCAGAAACACTGTATTAATGGGTTGAGCTATTTCTACCTTAGGACTATATTAACACTGTATGGATCCTTCCTTTTATTTTCTTTTTTGAAGTTCTAATTCATTTTAATCATGGGAAGGGAAGGGAAGGGAAGGGAAGGGAAGGGAAGGGAAGGGAAGGGAAGGGAAGGGAAGGGAAGGGAAGGGAAGGGAAGGGAAGGGAAGGGACTCTGAATATGGCCCTAACGCCCATTCAAAAATCAGGGGAAAAAACCATCAAAAGAACATCAGAGCAATGCCCGAAGGGCTGCTGTACCTGTTCTTTAAGAACCAGAAGATGGTGGCACAGCCATACCCGGAGGCCACGCTGAGATGCGACTGAGGCAGAGGGAGGGAAGACAGGAATTCCTGGCTGCAGCGGCCATCTTGCCAGGTGATCAGGCAACTGACTTTGTCAGGTTGAAAGGTCCACCTGCCTCCACTCTTGGTCCATTTGCAACCTGGAAGAGGCATGTTACAGCTCAGGTCGAGGACCACCAGGAACCACCATGGCAGTGTGATCACAGCCCTGCCCTTCGGTTGCATCTGTTGTCTTTGACACACAAATGCTCCTGGATAACCCATGTTATTTAAATGAAACAAAACAGACCTGTAGCTTGAGATACTAAGTTAGACTCATGAGCTCTGTGCTATTCCAGTAGCACAGGCTTACCTGGGGAGATACAAAGCTTCCCCAGTCTCAACGATGCTTGGAAAGGAATTTAGAGCTGAGCTTGGGAAGAATGAAAGAGCCATTAAGAAGGGACTTGGAGAAATGATTACAGGCTCCAGAGATTGAAGTGAGGGTGAGAAAGAAACTCAAGATAATTCCGCCTAGATTTTGCTAGGGTTACAAAGAGAAGCTTGGACAGCCCTTCAAGGTAGGTCAGGTCAGAAAACAGACAATGCAAAGATGTCAGAATCCTCGCAAGATTTAATAGTAGATTGTTATGTTGGCTAGTTTAGCAATTGCTTTTTCCATGTTGGGGTTCTGCCATTGTAAAAGGGGGGGGGGAAGGAATGGGAAACCGTTAGAAGCAGATGGCTCCTTATCACAGGCGCTGGCATGCTCAAGGTCGTACCAGCAAGGGAATCAGGAGACCAGGAGCTAAGGGGGGTGAAGCAGGGAAAAGTAAGAAAAACAGCTTTTGGCGCACTCAGGCCCAGTCTCAGCAACGCTTTGGAACTGTACACTTGTTCTCAATAAATGAACTTTCTTCTGAATCAATACTGGTTGCAAGGAAAGTTACTGGATTTGGGATCAGCGGGTGGCAGATCGTTACAAAAGACTGCAGGAATGCTTCTTTATTGTAACATTGTAACAAATGCCCCCTCTTATACCAAAGAGAATCAAGGTGGGATTTTCTTGAGTTCCTTTCTCACCCTGTCTTCCTTTCCAGGGCTAAGTTGACATTTGCTTAGCGATTCTTGTGTTCCTTCCTCAAGATTATCTCTGCCCTCTTCTACATACACACATCCAAAGAGTAAAGTAAGTAAATGCCGTGCAATATTCCACAAATATTGTTACAAGAAACTTCCAGTGACTTAAGAAAGGCTGATTGCCTAATCCAGTGTTTCTCAAGCTTGGCGACTTTCAGATGTGTGGACTTCAGCTCCCAGAATTCCCCAACCAGCCTTGCTGGCTGGGGAATTCTGGGAACTGAAGTCCACACATCTGAAAGTCGCCAAGCTTGAGAAACACTGGACTAGTCTATAAAGTCACAATGCAATCCTGTGATGTTCACTCAAGGTTAGGGTCATACAGAAGGGCACTTACTCTGGCAAGACTTGACGTCCTTCCCTTAAAAGTCATGGACAACACTTCACAACGTCCCTCATTAAGAAGGCCTCTGAATATTTTCAGATGCAGAGCTTGGCTCCCTCACACCCGTTCTTCTGAGCTCTGCATCTAACAGTAGGGCTGATCATCTCCCTGATTATTAATAGATGCTCGGGCAGGTCCCAATCAGAAATTGTACTTTTCCTATTAAGAAACCAGTCTAGAGAAATCCCTATGAAAACAGCAAAATTTTGCGTAGTAGAAATCACATGGAAGTCCAGTTAGTTGAATCCATAATTCCTACACTGGGTTATGAAGCCCTTGATACTGTTATTAATTCTAAAACAATTATTACCATTTTCGCGTTATCCTCCTTGGTTTTTCTCTTTGCTTCTTAACCTAGTTATTGGTGCTATCAGTATTGCCCTTTTAGGTTAAGTTAAATATATCAAATCAAAGTCACTATGGTTAACGAAGCCAAGTTTAGAACTAAACACAGACACACACCCACACAGGTACTTGAATTTATCACAGGAGGGGAAAAGGCAGAGCACGTCTACATGATATGCTGGGTCACCCTGTTTTATGGCCTACTACGGTGTCCAACCTCATTGCGAGTCAGGCTGTGATTACAGTAAGGACTCTCTTGAGTCACAGACCGTAACCATTGGTAGGTTATTTCACCTGCATCCAGAGGGTTTCTGAAGCTGGGTGAATAGTTAACTGACAACGAAGAATGACAGTTATCTGAGAAGCAGGCAAGAAAAGTGGGACAAGATATGGTGAGCCCCACCCTGCAGGGACTTCCCTGCAACACCCTCCTTTACGTGCTTGCACTGCAATGCTCAGATGACATAAACACATATCTTGTTCCTTGCTTGCTGGCAAGAAACGGGCCAGTCACCCCATCTGGCTTCTTTTCTGCCTGTAAGCACCAACTACCAGCCAAGAGCCTGCTGCTGCCGGCCCGTTTTTTGCCAGCAAGAAATAATTAAAGCACCGTTTTTATTATTGCTTCTGCCCCCATCTCTACCCACCAGCTTGGATTTTTTTTTTTTAATTAAGTTACGGCAATTGACTTCACTGGCAATACTGCAGATGCCACTAGGAGTAGGACCGAGTGCGGAGTGAAGTGAGCCACCCAGAATTACTCGGAGTTGGGCAACATATACACTTAATAAAATAATAAAGTTTCTTCTGTAGCTGACTCTGAGCTCTCTGCTTTAATTTTCACCTTCACGGGGGCTTCTTTTGAAAATTTAGAAGCTGGGGAGGAACTCACCTTCCTACACAGAGGAGCTTCAATGCCAATCAGGTCCTAGCAAGATTTTCTTCATGGTTATTTTATTAACCCTCCCTGTAATGTCGGCCAGTACAAACATTTATTGGAAAACTAAACACAAAGGAGGGGGGTAATAGACCATGGCTGAGTGTGGTTTGCTGTGTTATTGGAAAATAATTCACTTGAGTGTAGGGGCATCTGGGGGGGGGAGTCAGAATGGTTGCAAATGTGAAACCCGGCCCATTTTTTATGTGCAAAAAGGGTTATGGTTTCAATCATGCAGTCACAAGCACCGTCTTGACTTTTTTGACCCCTCTCCCGCAGATGCCCCAGTTTGGATGAGTCCCTTAATTACAGTCCACAGTTACCACTAAACTATGCTTAGCTTGGCTGTGTGAATCTCCTTGCAGGCCCAGCTGTTCCATCTCAGCAATTAAGGCTTCCAAAAAAATAAAAAAAGGAACCAACTTCTTCTCTTTGACAGATTGCAAAAAATTCATTGCCTCAAATTTGGGAAGAGATAGCTCTGAAAATGTAAATATGCATTTTTCAAAAAATAGAAAAGGGTTTTTCAAATGAATAAATAATCCAGGTGGATTTCTTCTCCCCTATAAAGCTTTCAATTATCTTTCCACTCTGCCACCATCCTGTTATCTCTGCGCAACACAAAATTGAACATTAATGGCGTTAAAAGGCCAAAAAGCAAAAAGAGAGAGAGCTCATTCAGAGTACAAATAAAAGTCTTCAAATGTGAAGATTGCTAGAGTTCTGGTTTTAATTTTTAGCAAACCCACTCATCAAGACAGCCAATAAGCAACATAGAAAGAATCAAGATAAGGCTTTAGAAATACAACAATTAGGAACTTCTAGCTGAAAATGAATGCACGTAATGAACGCCATTCTTTTTTTAAAAAAATCAGCTGCCGGTTATTCATGGGAAGCCAAAGCAGAGGGCCTATCAAATTAATGCTCATTTAGCATCGTTACAGGATTCATCGCATAAAACTGAAAATGGGACTTTCCAGCAGCAGCTATGCATCAAAACCTGAAAGCTTATCAGAGTTGGAATCTGGGTCCCATTCAGATGAGGCCCAGCCCCGAACCCCTGCTGACCATCCCCGGCGGGTTTACTTAGATCCTGAAAACACACTGGAGACAAATAGTGTTCTTGGCCTGTTCCATCACCCAAAGTTCTGTAGAAAACCAGGGAAAAATCCGCTTTGTAGCCTCCAGTGTTCCCCCAGCATTAAGGGTGACCCCCCGAAAGCTTATCTGCCTTTGGTCTAAATTTTAGTACATCCAGACTATATTTAAGAGCAAGGCAGGACTGCAAAAGCACTTTATAGCCGTGTCTTCCAACATCTGGCATTTTTTACCCCAAGTGTACCGCTCACAATATCCTGTGCAAGTTTAGGATCTCTAATCCAGAAACTACCACATTGTTGCCCGTGGTACATGGAAACAGGACAAAATTGTCAGAGGCATCTGCAGAGGTGGGATGGGGGTAAAACAGAAAGGTGGTAACTGTGCCTGTACAAAATGCTGCACACAAAAAAGGGGGGGGCCTTCAATCGTGAGTCTGGCACCTTGTGTGTACAGCAGTGTTTCTCAACCTGGACACCTTTAAGATGGGTGGACTTCAACTCCCAGAATTCCCCAGCCAGCATGGCTGGCTGGGGAATTCTGGGAGTTGAAATCCACCCATCTTAAAGTTGCCCAGGTTGGGAAACACTGGTGTAGAGAGTGATGTTAGAGATCATTTAAAAAAATGTCATTAGTGGAAGTGTCTTTTCAAATACTTACTGTGATTCTTAAGGAAAGGAAGGCAAAGGGAGACCTGAATACTAAATCTTACCTTTCCCAATTTCCCAAAACATAACCCCATGCATTTGCCCAGAAACACCAATGGAGCGAACTCGTTGAACGGAAGCTGGAGAAAAGGTCACAAGACAATTGTTCAGGGCAGCAATGATTTTGTGGACGTCTTGCTCATTCTCCTGCAAGAGAAAGAATACGTGGGGGGAAAGTAAATTAGCAGGGAGGACGGAGGCACGAAAGCAGTCATCTGGTTTTACTCATGAGAAAGACAACAGAAAGAGTCTCTACTGGCCGGGTGTCTTCTTCTATCGGTTATTAAAACTTTCCGGAAATTGTAATTGAAAAATCAAAATCTGCAGACATTTTCTCTTGACGAATTGGTGAAAAGGAGGGCTGGGCAGGAGCGGACCAAAGCCACTGAGGTGGGTCAGGGAAACCTCCCAGGATGAGGGGGCAAAGTGTGTCACCAGCCACCGGCCGCTCTCTGAACGGAGAGATCCCATCTGGAGCATCCCCTGCACAGAGCACTGTGCGAGGCGACTGAATTCTCCTCACCCGCAGATGAGCGTCGTTCGCCTGCACGTTGGCCTGCATCGCCTTGGTGCAGCTGGCGACCACGGCCGGTCCCTTGCTGGTTTCCTCCACCAGCACGGCTTTCACTGAGGTGGTGCCCAGATCGATGCCCAGGATGCACGGCGTGGGCAGCGGGGCGGGCTTCCATCCCTCCTGCGCCATCAGGGCTCCCTGCCTTGCTGCCTGGACCGCTGGCGGGAGAAGAAACAGGGTTAGTCCCGTGCCTGCCCAGCCGACAGGAGGGCAACCACCCCACCGCTGCCGAGGGACGGTGCAGAGCAGCCCTCAGCCCGGGGGCTCAGCGGTCTTGCCTCTTCCCAAGGACTACAAGGCCCAACCTCCCAGCTGCAAAGGTTGGGGACGATGGGAGCTGTAGTCTGCCATTCCGGAAGGCCCGCCTTTCAGGTGCACTGCAGAGTGGGAGCAGCTGCTGCGGCGAAATCCAGCGTTTGGTCCTTCTGGGGGAATGCAGGCCGGATCAGGGCCGAGGGTTTAATCAGCCCATATATCGTATATTTTATTTATGCTCCGGTGCGGCCTGCCTTTGGAGGGTTGGGTGGGCCTTGCTCCTGGGTAAGCAAGCAAGCAAGCAGGCAGGCAGGCAGGCTTGGCTAATGCATCGCTCTCCAGATGTGCCAGATTTCCATCATCCCAAGCCATGCATGATGGGTACTAGAGTCCCACACATCTGGAGAAGGAAGGGCCAGGAAAGGCTGGCGGAGAGGAACGCAGCCTCAAAGATAAGCAAAGAAAGGAGGTTCCACGACTTTTTCTTCCTGTGCAGCTGCACAGCTGCGTGCAATACCATGATGAAACCAAAATGACTAGGAATGAAATTGAAAGCGGGCAGGCAGCTGGAGCAATCCGAAAAAACAGAGAACTGCTCCTGTCGGTGCTCCTGCACTCTGAAGATGCCGGTCACAGGTGCTGGCGAAACGTTAGGAAACAAAACTTCAAGAACACGGCCACACAGCCCGGAAGACCCACACCAGCCAATCCGAAACACGTTTCGGTCCTCGTTCTCCAACAGATCTTTCACCTTGAGATGGGTAGAGTTGGGCGGGCAGCGCTGAGAAGGCCTAGACTTGTAAGGCAGGTCCGAAGGCAGAAAATCCGCTCGTAAATGAACTTTGGAGCAGAGGAAACCTGCCACACTCAATGTGGAGGCTGCCTGGGCGCGACAGCCATGTTGAAGGGGTCAAATCGTGGTGGGACGGCATAAAGCTCGCGCGCCACACCCAATATGGCGGGCCAGGCCGCGGTAGCCACGTTGGGCGTGTCCTCCCCGCCTCCTCCCCCTCCCCGCCCCTCCCCCTCTTAATTTCCTCATTGTCCTTTTCAAAGTCATACCACCGCCTGGGTTTTACACAATAAAGGTTCAGTTAACCTGGGAAGACCTGAACGCCTCCACGGGTGTGCAGGCAGGGCGCGTTGCTACGGGAAAGCCCACCTTTGACACTCTCAAGATGGCCGCTACGGCAAGCGAAAGGGAAGGGGAGGCGCCGCAAGTCACTATATAGCGCCGGTCTCATGAGGAACGGCAGGAACGGGGTGAAGGGAGTTGGGCGGAGTGTAATGCTCGCAGGATGGGCAGCGGTGCTGCTTTTCCGGGTAAGTGGCCGCCGCTCTAGTGGCACCGGAGAAGGAGACGTGCCTCCGGGGCCTAATTTGAACGAGACGGAATGACCGGTCGGAACGGGTGAGGAGGACTACGGCTCCCAGCATGCTCCGCGGAGCGTGGCAGTGGTTTCGGCGGCTTAGGTCGCCGCGTTGCATGACGGGGCTTGTGGTTTGGGAGAGAGTAGCCCCCTTGGCCCTTTCTACTACAACCTTCTCCAACTGGGCGCCCTCCTATACGCGCGTGCTGGTCGATGGGAGTTATAGTCCAGCCCACCAGGATGATAGCAAGGGCGAGAAATGACGACCCCCCCCCATTAATTGCAGATTGGGAACATGATATTTGTGCCCCTTACTGTTAGGAAGCCCCTCCCCAACCACCAGGGTTCCCCTCCCCCTCCTGAGGCGGTGACGCCTCTGACCATGGACAGAGTTCCTGGCCGCTGGGAGACCCAGATTCCTGGGTGTGTTTGAGGGAATGGAGCCTAAAAGCGACCCATATGCTTTTGGACTACAGTTCCCATCCTCTGGTGTGGACGGTGGGAATTGTTAGCTCGGGGCACCAAGCTGGGGAGCCTCTGCCAGAACGAATGATGATGGTGATGATGATGATGATAATAGCAAAGCTTAACCCTTTTGTATGCTTTATCTCTTATTTATATTTATTTGTTTGTTTATTAAATAAAAAATGATCTCCTATGCCTCTTTTAAAAAACTAGGAATAGTTCATTAGCGTAAGGGTGGACCAATAACAGTGAAAATGCTTTCCAAGCAATTATTTATAAATGGGCAACATGTTTCCTGCTTGGCAGACGATCTAGTTTCTGTTTACGGTATTTTTAAAAACAATTCCTATTTTTATTACTTAAATAAAAAGCAACAGAAAAAAAACAACAAAGAAAAAAGGGGAAAAGGAATAGAATAGATGCATATAAGTAGATACACAATGGTATAATCCCTAACTCATCTATGTTGTTATTTATCCTTTTTTAAAAAGATATTATTACTGTTGTAGAAGCTTTACAGTAGATGAGGGTTGAAGCCAGAATTCAGAAGATGAAATTTAATTTACTGATTAAGAAAAATAGCAAGAAACCTCTTTTGTTTAGTTCTTGTCTATTTTAAGCAGTCTCCCTCTTTTCTTTTTTCCCCCAACCACTAATTTTTATACCATGCTTTAAACTTCTACAATTATTACTCATTTCTGTTTAGATCGTTTTAATTATTTTCAAACATGTTCTCTTTTTCCTTCAAAAACCATATTCCAAGTGCCTGGCTGTGTGATATATAAGGGGGCCAGTTCTGCTTGAATTTGGTTGGACTTCTGTTTTGAATATCTTTTTGCTGGGCGGGTGAGGTATAAATCACATTAAAAAGGTAAACATTCACATCCAGGTAGAATGTCCTGCTTTTCAATATCTTAAAAGTGAAGATTGTAACCGGGATATGGGATTGCAATGTAAATTTAAATGTTTGGCATTAGCCACGGAGGTTTATGGATAAACAGTCCTGTTTTGGACATAAAGGGGGCATTGGCTCTTACGGTATCAGGTTGGTGTTATATTGGATTTGTAAAAGAATTGTTTCATGCAAGGAAGCATTTTTAAAAGGGGAGATTGTTTGCTGCCCCCCCAAATAGCAGCTTGTGGCCCCTGGCATTGGAGAATCACAAGAGTGTATCAGATTGATGGAATATATAATCTGGAAAAAGAGCATTACTGTGTACATACAAAGAGCCTGCTGGGGGGGCAGGAAGAAGGACTCATAGATAATGGCCATATGTTGATGTCCTTATGTTGATGAGTTGTTAGCACAGTGTTCCTCAACCTTGGCGACTTGAAGATGGGTGGACTTCAACTCCCAGAATTCCCCAGCCAGCATGCTGGCTGGGGAATTCTGGGAGTTGAAGTCCACCCATCTTCAAGTCGCCAAGGTTGAGGAATACTGTGTTAGCGTATATAGTTGGATGTGTGATGGGGAAAACAGCAGGACAAATTCTAGTTGAGCAGTTTTGGGACCACCTTGATATTTGTGATCCCATTTCTCAGGGTTGACTGTCTTCAGATAGGGACTGATCTGTCCTGGGGAGTTGGAAAATTTCCCCACTGATCTGAGGCAGGGCAAGAGAACAGTTTCTTCAGCGTGGCACCACCCTTCCGACAAAAAGCTTAGGGAAGCAGATAGGCTTTTCAGCAACTCTTGTGATAGTCTGCGAAGTGTCCCTGAGCTATAATCACGAGTCGCCTTGGAAAGAATCTTATTCTCTACAAGAGTCTGGTATTTTGAGACTGGACTTTTTTTTCCTAACTAAAACTAAGAGCTTCCTCTTTAATGTTCTTCTTTGCAGCTGTCAGCTGTTTTGGCATGATGGCGAATAGACTCACCCTCTTCCATCTGCTGTTTTTATCCTTTGCCTCGTTTGCAGCCTGTGGTAAGTGATTCTGCCGGCAGTTGAAGGATTCTTCTCCTTCAGAGGCAGGCAAGACTTCGGTTTACCTCTTGAATCCGTTCTCTGCTTCCCATTTTTTAAAAAGAAACTTTAGAGCAGTGTTTTTCAAACTTGGCAACTTTAAGATGGGTGGACCAACTCCCAGAATTCCCTAGCCATTCTGAGAGTTGAACTCCACCCATGCTGGTGGGGAATTCTGGGAGTTGAAGTCCACCCATTGCTGGATGGAGAAATCTGGGAGTTGAAGTCTCCACATCTTAAAGTTACCAAGTTTGAAAAACACTGCTTTAAATAAACTAGCTGGCTCGGTTCATCTCTTTTTCCCTTTCCAATCCGTGCCCGTATTTATGCATGTATGTGTTGAGATACTCAACTTTTATGTCCAGATGGGCTCGAGTCCCTATTTAAAAGGCATGGAAAGTGGGAGATGTTACGTCCAGAGGGCAGTCTGCCCCAGGCCTTGGGCTTGTAAAAACTGGGGTGGGGTGGGGGACTCATGTCCCAGTTACTTGAATAAACTGGATGATGGGGGTTCCCTCTTCCAAATCGGAATGTGCTTGTCTGAAGCCGGGAATGTGGGATGAAAAGCGAACTTCAAACTCTCCCTCCGTTTTTTCCACTTGAAGACAGAGCCCTTGTTCTCTTTGTTCCTGAAGAAGTTTCCCTGGAAAAGGGTAGCCAGCAAAGCATCCCAGTGACCTTCAGGTAAGCTTAGGAGAGCCGCCTCTGAGGCTTTTGGCCTTCAATCTCGAGGTAAACAAACCTGGGAAAAAACCAGGAAGTGTTGCTCAGGGAAGTCATTTGTGCTGCAGTCCTGCCCAGAGGCAATAATTCAGTTTTCTTTGTTACCTTGAGATGACTTATGGACTGGACGTTATTTGCACGATGACATTGTCATGCGTGCATCATAATTTTGATGTCATCCTGGCCCGTGATAGAGGACTATGCCCATCAGCACAGCTAGATGGCACCAGAGTAAGATGAGGGTGAGAATTCTGGGATAAGCCAGACTGGCTTCTTCTGCCAGCTGGAAATTCACTGCAGATCAGCGTGGCTTTCTTTTTATGCTGTCTCTGCAGTGCCCCACCCAATGAGACTTTGGTGGTAATATTCCATGTGACCTATTCATCCAAGAAGAATGGCACCATTGTTGAATTGCCTGACCAAGTAAGTTTTAGATGTAGATTTTAGCCTGGTTGTAGAGTAGAGTTTAGATGTACATTTTAGCCTGGTTGCATTGGATGAGGTCAGAGGTGTGTTAGATCATATATGTTTTGCAGTATATCTCTGGTATAATTCTAGAACCTCCAGGTTGGGATGGGAAAACCCTAAGTCAGTGTTTCTCAACAATTCCCCAGCCAGCATGCTTTGAAGTTGAAGTCCACGCATCTTTAAGTGGCCACGTTTGTAAACCATTGATGTAGACCAGCTCAGCTGGAGAGGGAAGACTGTTTTAAGTAGTCCTTCCCTTCCACCGTTTTTATAGTTCTTCTTTGGGCAAACATCCTCCAGAAAAAAGCAACGTTTGTTTGTTTGTTTATTTATTTATTTATTTGCAGCAAAGCAACACAAGTCTTGGCGCTCCTCAAGATTGGCCAAATTATTGTTCCTATGGCATGATTCCTTTAAGGCAGTGTTTTTCAAACTTGGCCACTTTAAGATGTGTGGACTTTGACTCCCAGAATTCCCCAGCCAGCATGCTGGCTGAGGAATTCTGGGAGTCGAAGCCCACACATCTTAGAGTGACCAAGTTTGAAAAACACTGCCCTAAGACAATGTGGCGTCAGTGTCCATCAGGATCAGCAGAAAAGGATGGACTGACATTCATCTAGCCATAAGGCCACCCCTTGAGTCTTGTAGGCAGTTCATATATTTTATGTCTCCATACCTGACAGGTAATAATAACTGCAGGCCAAAGGGAGGCACATTTCCCTGTGAGAGCTAAAAATGTCGGGCAGGTGACGGTATATCTGCAGACGAACACCTCCCGCAAAACGGGGTAAGTGTC
Organism: Python bivittatus; assembly: GCF_059951505.1. Lineage (NCBI taxonomy): Eukaryota > Metazoa > Chordata > Lepidosauria > Squamata > Pythonidae > Python > Python bivittatus. Next base: position 855,003 of record NW_028277123.1, read on the forward strand.
AGCGCTGACCCAGTTCAGCTGGCAATTCCATTAATCGAGGCGTAATTTCACTCACTGGCCATTCTTCAAATTTCCCCACTCTAACAAAAACCTTCCTGACTGGCCACCTCAGACTGAGGCTGCTTTGCACCTGTGGATGCCAGTGGTGGAGTCCAGAAGAAGCCCAGCTTCATAGGAGTGGGTATACTCTTTTAAGTGGACACGAGCTCTTCCATTGCCAGGGACCACTTCCGGCTCCTTGGTGTTTCGCCTGCCTTCTGAGGTCTCCTCCCCACCCCCTCTAAGCTGCAGTCCTGAGGTCCAGGAGCCTGGATCTTCTTGGAGAGGACCCTCTGAGGCACAATCTTTCTTTTGCAGGCCCAGAATCCAGTTCTTTGTCATCCACAGCAAGGCCGTGAGGATTGTGGACCAGGTGATTGGGTGGATCTATTTCCTGGCCTGGTCGGTTTCCTTCTATCCTCAGGTGTTTGAGAACTGGAGACGCAAAAGGTAAAGACCCAGCGATCCTCAGCTGCCATCCTCTTGAAGTTGCCAGCGTTAGCCCGTAAGATGGCATTGAGAGGCCCAGCAGCGGCTGGCAAGGCCCTCCAGATCAGCACTTTGGTTCCTCCCAGAAGTTGCACTGAAGCCGAGTAAAAATTGGGCAGCTCCTGTTTCCCTTCTATTGAAATGTGTTGCTCCTTTGTTTCCCCAGGTAGAAATATTTTTTCTCCCAGGCATCACTGGAGAGAGGTCATGGCTAGATTAAAGTCTTCTGTCCCAGGCATTCAGCAGTTCCCTGTGTTTCCTTGGCAGCTACTTAAAGAGGCCCACAGAGCTGCTGGACGGCAAGTCTTCTGCTAGGACGTCTCCCCTTATCCTTCCCAAGTTCTGCTGTGTTTCGGTTTCCTCACCAAACCCTTTAAATCATAAGAGCTGAACGGGATTTTGGAAGTCATCTTACCCAATGCCCAGCTCTGTGCAGGCACTAACAACATATCAAGAAAAGCTTTATCAGACTCAGTCAGATGGCAAAGAGAAACACTGTCCCTTTGGGGTTGTTGTCTGCTCTCAGGTCATTAATATAAAATGTCTCTGTTCCACAGAGCAAATTTTGTAGAAGCAGCTGAAGAACCCTTTGCCTCTGACTGGAATAAAACGTAGAGAAACGTGTTTTGTTGATTCATTGTGATCTGAACCACATGAGCATAAGCTTTGTGACTGCAGAGTTTTAGGAATCTGCCCTCCAGGGCTGCATTATGTAGCTCTGTAACATCCTGAGAGGTGGCTGATCAGCTGATTCAGCAGCCAACCTGACCCCTCTCAATATAATATGTTCTTCTATAGTAAAAGGTTTCCCCTAATGGGCCCTTCGGGTCTGATCCTGTCCTCTGGAGCAGCCCTTTTGCTCTGAAGGAGCAGAGAGCAACACAGCCCATCTTCTGCTTGACATCCCTTGAGAAGGCTAAAGATGACTCTCACGTCTTCCCTCCATGATCTCTAGGTTTTGATTCACCAGTTCTGTCAACTGTTCTTCCCACGACTTGATTTCCAGACTCCTCACTATCAGTCCTTCACAGTAGACCAGACTAGGAAACCAAAGACATGCAATCTAATACTAATTTTATTATAAAGATATAGTAACAGAATTTTGCAAGTTTGAATGTGCTCCCCCCGCTTTGTCTTCGTGAGAACTGGGGAGAGTCAAATCTGAGATGCTTACTTGGGTTACATTCCTGCCCCGGACTCAGCCCTCTTTTATCTGACTGTTGTCTTGGTAGCGGCTCTTCCTCCTATCACTCAAGGCCATTCCCTCTTCTCACTACACTCACTCACCTGGATGTGGTCCAGTTTAAGTGTCATCCTTCAACTGCATCACCCAGAAATAATTCCTACAAATTTTCATTTTTTCTTTATGATCACAAAGGTCTAGACCAATGTTTTCCCAACTTGGCAACTTGAAGAGGTGTGGATCTCAACTCCCAGAATTCCCCAGCCAGAATTCTGGGAGTTGAAGTCCACACCTCTTCAAGTTGCCAAGTTGGGAAAACACTGGTCTAGAAACTGGATTTTTCTAGTTAACTGACAACTGAGATCGCAAGATTCTGAGTTCAGTGCAGTTGTAAAGTTCCTGAAATCTAGCCAGGTTGCTCCCCCAATTGTTCATCCTAACACTTACCGGTTCCTTCGCCAGTGTTGTGGGACTCAGTTTCGATTACATTGCTTTGAACCTCACCGGCTTCATTGCCTACAGCGTCTTCAACATCGGACTCTTTTGGATCATCCCCGTGAAGGTACCCAGGTCCCGTCTTCCCTTGCTGGGCGTCATCTCCCACCTTAAGCCACCAGTTTTGACCTAACTGCTTTGTCTTCCTACACAGGAGCAGTTCCTGCGCAGGTATCCCGAAGGTGTGAACCCCGTAGACAGCAACGATGTGTTTTTCAGCCTCCATGCGGTTGCCCTCACTTTATTCATCATCTTCCAGTGCTTAATCTACGAGGTAGCCCCAGTTGGGTTCTAAGACGTTGCTAAAATCATTGCTAGATTTTGAGACTGTAAACTGATAATCAGGGCCTTTAGTTTTGTGGCACCCTCCACAGCAAGGCTGGGCAGCCTGGTTTTATAAAGACTCTGCAAGAAGTACAAGCATCTCTCCCCTCCCTGTGTGGATGAGGGAGAAGGGAAGCCTATCCAAATGTTTGTGAAAGAGACGGTCGCTCTCACCTCCTTTCATTTCTGTCCCTAAGGAAATGGGACTTTGACAGTGAAGGGCTTGGGATAAATAGCCTGACAGCCAGCTGAGTCCTCACGATCAAACCAGGTCAACCAACGTAATGCAGAGTGAGGAAGAGTTAGCCAACAATGTTGTGAGTCTGTGAATTGGGCCCATTTTTCCTGATCGGTGTTAAAGATCAAGCATTGGAGATAGACCCCAAAGAGAACATGATGTTTAGGAAGCTGTAGGATTTTTTTTTTCTTTCTCATAATAGAATGTGGGGACTTCCCAATGATGCTGAGTGGGAAGAGAAACTGAAGGTTTTCCTTCATGCAGGACAGAATGGGTTTAGGGAATCGCTGCCACAAAGCCAGTGATGCCCTCAGGACTTAAAATCAGGAGGAGTTGGTAGCAACGTTTCTGACTAACACGTTTTATTCAAAGGTATCAGCTTTGGGGAACTTCAGCTCCCTTCAGTGAAGTGGGTAGACTGAAGTAGGATTTAGATTTTATTGTTATATGTTGTTCGCGTTTTTGTCCTTTCGGAACAACGGTGCCTAATGCTTTTGCAAAAATCAGGAGGAGTCTGGGAGCACCTTTTCCGACTAATGTTTTATTCAAAGGCATCATCTTAGTGAGGTAAAGGTGCTACCAGACTCTTGATTTTTGGCTACCGTAGATTAACACACCTCTCCTCCTTCAAAGCCCGACAAAAAAAATTAGTAGTACCCAGTCGTTTTATTTATTCAGTTTCACTAATCATGAGTCAGAGCCAAGACTGGCTGGTTTCCTTCTCTGTGATTCAAGCGCGACATGAGGTTTTGGGAATTGTGAAGGTCGTGCCTAATGATGCACAAAGAGCCTAATGGTGCTGCTGTTTGCAGCTGGGCTGTTGTAAGTTGTTCCAAACTGAAGCAGTCCAAATTCTGTTTAAGTCCTTGTGGTGCTGCACCCGATGCCCTAATAATTGGTACTACCATCAAGATCTTCCAGATTTTTGCAATCTCTCTTTGCAAATCTCAGTGTTTTGTAATCTTCTCCAAGTCCTTGTCTTCAACATTACAGTCTCTTGGAATGGCTACATCAATAAACCAACCATGGTCCTTTTCAATGACAGTCAAATCTTCTGGTTATGTTCTGGGTGTCTGTCAATCTGAACGTAAAAATCCCATTCAGTTTCTGCTCTGTTGTGTTCAGTGACTTGATCTCTGATTTTGTTTCTCTGATCATTCTAATTCACTCTGAATGCATACATTTTACATACTTTTTTTTCTTCCTAGCATTTTCCCAGAGGTGCAGGGTCTGCTTTTTTTTTTCCAGATCAACCCAATGTTGATCCATTGGTTTCGACAGGAATTGACCGGCCGGCTTGTCACCCGAGCCTGACGTCGTGGGCTGAGAGAGAGGCCCAAAGTCCCCCAGCCGGCTTTCATGCCTAAGGCGGGCCAGAACTCACCGTCTCCTGCTTTCTAGCCTGGAGCCTTAACCACTAGACCAGTCTCATGTAATATCTTCCCAACTCTTTTCTGCAATCAGTTTGTGTGATTTGCTGCACCCAGGTTTTATTTTTCATTTCTTGTTATTGATTAGATGGCATTAAACCAAGAGTAGCTTGATGAGCAAGGGAGCGTCACCGGTTGTGACGAAACCTTCATTTTCAGAGGCAGTCAGCCAATTGCTAGGGAAAATTGTAGCCTTTGGGGTTTTTAACTGTATTATGTTCTTATGCATGCATATTTCTGTGAGCCACTGAGAGTCCCTGTGATTGCAGTGGGATATAAATTTGATTAATAAATAAATATACTGCTTAGAGATTTTTAGAAGGAAACTGAGGATTTTGGATTATGCAAGATGTTATCCAAATTCAGCAGGAATGTTTGCAGACTGAAAACATTCCTCTGCCTACAGGCCCCCCAATGGCAAATTCCTTTGCCACCCGAGTTCACCCCTGAATTCCTTCCATTCAAGCCCCCAGGGAACTCTTTTCTCTCCAGCTTAGTGATTTCGGGTGCCAGATTCTCACTGGAAAACTTTGTCTCTTTGCTTCCCCTGCAGAAAGGGAACCAGAAGGTTTCTATAGTCGCCATCGGGTTTCTGGTCGCTGCGTGGGTGTTTGTCTTTGCCACTTTGAGTGTGACCATCGCCGGAGAAATCACGTGGCTCCAATTCTTGTTTTATTTCTCCTACATCAAGCTGGGAATCACGCTCATCAAATACTTTCCCCAGGTGCGTGAAGTAGGAATGGGTTCTGGGTTGCTCGACTCTCTTCCCCCAAGGACCCCGGGACCCACACTTTTTTCTCGCCCGAGGGAGACAAATGCACCCCCACACACGCACGCACGCATGTGAACCTTAAATCACTCAGAGCACTTGGCAGCCCCTGGGATTGCTCTGAAAATTAATTGGTATTTGACTCTTAGCAGCAGCTAAGAAGAAAAGTGATAAAACGGGGCATCACCGAAAACCCGGTTGAAAGAGGAACCGTTTCTGGGGGGTGGGGGAAATCACATTGCTGACAGCTGTACAAAAGCAGCTGCATTTTCAAAGGCTGTAGCGCTTTTACATCCGCTGAAGTGAGCCTTGGATCGTGGACCACAAAGGCATCGTGTTGCAAAGCTTTTTTAATGCTGTGTTACTTCTGACAGCCATCAAGGTGCCTCCTCTTGGAGAACCACCCAGTTTCAGGGTCCGGTGGCACTCGTCCAACCTGGGCTGTGTTCAACAATCCTAAGTGGGTGGATTCAAACAGTGCTGGGATGGAAGACCACCAGGAGATCCAAAGGGGGTAAATTAGGCTAGGAAGATGAAAAATCATACCGATGGCAAAGCATTCTCATATGGTACCAAGAAGGCACCACAGATGATGTGACCAGGAGCCAAGCTTGATTCGAAGGAGGCTTGACTCCTTCCCATCTCTTAACACAGAGAGCTGGCTATGGCCACCTCCCCTTTCCACTTTCTCCCTTGCCAGAGTCGCCCACAGACGGTCCGTATTCCAGGGCACCCGCACATTTGTTGAAGGCTCATTGAGCTGCATGTCCCATTCATTTTTTTCTCTCTCTCTCTCTTTCTCTGGCCCAGTTTGGGCTGCTGAAATATTGGAAGTCCATAAGGGAGGGTGAGACTCGTGAAAGAATCAGGAGTCCGACTAAAAGCCCCGTCTGCCAAGGCGATGCTGCGGGTGCTTCCGAGAAGCCCTCTCCCCATTGCCACCCCATTTTCACAGGCCACCCACTGCGATTCCAAGGAGATTTGCGTTTCTCTTAGTGTTACAGGGCCTAACCTGCTTTTTTCTTTTTTCTTTTAATTTATATTTTTTACACACACACACACACACAATTAACAAAACAATCTAAACTTAAATAATAGAAACCAAATGAAAAGAAAAAACAATAGAAACAAAGAATCGCAAACAAACTAAGAAACGGGGAAAATACTTATTAATAATCACTGGTTTACTAATAAATACACTACTATAATATAATCAATACAAAATATTATTAGGAAAAATCACAACATCTCTGCCATAGTAACACCTATCGCTGCATCCTTTGATTAGTAGACAATATTGCCTTTTCAAAACAGATAGATCGCCCATTTCCAACCGCCATTCCTTAAAATCTGGAATAATACCATTTTCCCAATTTCTCACCTGCTTTCTTAAGTGGCTAGCTCGGCTTGTAAGCTGCATTTGCCTCGTCACCTGGGGTGAGTTAGTCTCTCTTAGGTGATTGTTCGGGGCCAATCCAGCGGCTCTTTTCTTTGTGGACCCATTGCGCAAAGAGCACGTGCGACATTGGGGAGGACCAAATGTTAACTTGTTTGAGGTCTTGGTTGTGGGAGAGATGCTCTTTTCCAATTGCCCGGCATCCCTGTTGTCAGGCCTAGCCCAAGGAACTCCAAGAGACCATGCAGATTCACTTCAGCTATGTTTATTAGCTACAACCTCTAGCAAGAATCTTCCCAGACTGAAACCCCAGCTCCCAAGCCAGCCAGCCACAACAGTGTGAATTCCTCAGGGAGGTGCCAGTCTCATCCTCTTGTTGCTCCCACGCTCCTCCGGCGAGCTAAGAAAATGCTTATCTCCCTGAGCCTGGCCTTCATAATTCCATTCCATCACACCTGTCTGGTCTTAGGCTTACATGAATTTCCGCCGGAAGAGTACTGAGGGTTGGAGCATCGGGAACGTCCTGCTTGACTTCACTGGAGGTGCCTTCAGTCTCATGCAGATGTTTCTGCAGTCCTACAACAACGGTAAGGGTGTCCCGCTGGGTCAGACAAGGTAAAATACTTGGAGGGGCTTCTGGGTGCCCATCGGGCTACCCATAGCCCATCTTCTGTACATAAACACCGATTTCTTGTCCATCCCACTCGTTCCTGTGGGCTGGTTGCCTGCTGGTAACTCCAGGAGCTGTTGAAATGTCGGGGAGGCGCCAACCAAACAACGAACAGTCCCTTAAGGCCTGCCACAGCAGCGCACTTGGAGGCTGCACCAGCAAATTCATTCCCTGGGATAGTAGAGTGCCCAGTGATCTTTATTCCTGCGAGTGCAGAGGGCAACTGCAAGGAGTCTAATAAAGCAGCAATCAATGATGTCCCAGCCATGCCTCTGAGTTGGGGCGAGCGATGGTCTTCAGAACAGGGTGCAGCAGTTATAGGGGCATTCTTTATAGGGGTTCCAGCAATCTGCAAGCAAGCAACCCAGCTCAGAGAGCACTAAGGGCTCCACAGTTCAACCCTGAGCTACAGAGATCCTCTTCTATTGGACAATAAAATAAGATAGGGACAAGGGTAAATAAAAGAAAAAATACTATATAATAAACGGGGATTAAACCATCATGTTCTACAGCAGTGTTTCTCAACCTTGGCAACTCTAAGATGGGTGGACTTCAACTCCCAGAATTCCCAGAATCCCCCAGTCCACCCATCTTAGAGTTGCCAAGGTTGAGAAACACTGCTCTACAGCTTTATGCACTATTCACAGTCCAGCCAAGGACATACCATAGCTCCAAACTGAATGGCTGTTACTAACGCGCAGGTTCTGTCAAAGACTTTCCAACAGCTTGTGTTATTTTAGAGCCCTTATCTCCCAGAAGTCATTTTACATAAAATTCAACTGGATGTCCAGGGCATTGGCCTCATGAGAGGTGTTAAAAGCTCCACGCCTGTATCTTTACAGAGATTACAGTAGAGTAAGACGTGGGCCGGTGATTCAGTATTTCCAGACTGGCAAAGCAAGTCGTGCTTCGGAATGGGCTGGATTTGAGTTATCTAGTGGGCAACCGTTTAGGGCATTTTCTGTCTACGGTCCCAAATAAGTCGATCTACTTTTAACCACTCACCACACTCTGCATGTGTAGATCAGACCTGTATCACTGTATGGCGTAGCAATGAATTCTGTACTTCGCTGAGAATCTTTTTGAGGGCATTCTCTGAAGACAGCTTGACCTGCTGCCCCCGCCAATAACGTAGAGGGAATGAGGTTGGGTGAGGCTGCAGTTTGAGGCAGAGTTTTCTCTGCCTGCGTTGCTTTGAAGGTTGAATTGCTGGATTATTGGTTCTTAAACCACCATGTACCTTTGGTGGGGGAAAGGTGGTGGTGGATTAATCTTGCTTGCAAATTCCTCAGGGAAGCAGCGGAAATCTGTACAGGCTGTTCCGCAAAATGTCAATCAACTTTCATGGCATTGTGATTTATAAATGGGAAAAAATGATTTATGCTTTTCCAAGTCTTGGTAAGCTGCTGTTGGTCAACCCTACAGGTTCTTGTAAACCCCATCTTTTTCTTCTTCAGATGCATGGAAGCTGATATTTGGAGACCCCACCAAGTTCGGTCTTGGCCTCTTCTCTATCTTCTTTGATATTGTCTTTATGATCCAACATTACTGCTTGTATCGCCCTCGAGAATATGAGCAGTTTGAGTAGACGCCTGTCCAGATGTGCCAGTTGCATTGGGAAGGCTGACTCCAGAGAACCTACGACTGGCAGAACTGCTGCAACTCTGGTTTCTGCTCCACCTTAATTGCACCAAACCTCCTTTGCCCTCGTGTGCCTTAACGTCTTCCAATCCGGCAGTGCAGCCTTGCCAAAGTCATCCTCTCCTGAACTTCTTAGATGTGAAGTTCTCAAAAGCTTCTGGAGAGATCAGCCTCCGTAAAGGAAGAAAAGGTGCTCGTGCTTTGCCCTCCAATTTCTTACCACTAAAGAACGGAGCTGTGATGGGACCCGTACATCTAATGCAGCTTTGCTGGCAAGAACCTGTTTTAGGAGAAGGTTGGTTACAAGCAATGGAAAAATGGTTATCATTGAAGGATCTGCTCTGCTATAAATCCGTTAAACCTGAAGGACAGATCGTGTGACTTCAGGGCCACAGGTGTCACCTTTCCTCTTGCAGCAAGGGGAGAAATGCATGGAGGATGTCAGACTAACACTAAAAGCTTTACGTTGGCACCAAGGAATAAGCTAAACGTACTGAAGAAGCTCCTGTAAGAACCTTTGTGTGAAACTGCTGAATGCAGGGGTCGGTATTATTAAAGCTGCTGTAACAGGTTGTTGATGCACTGTGGTTGCTTGATGAAGGCTCCTTTCGAAGGAAGAGGCGTTCCTGTTGTGGGTGCCAGAGGCTGGAAGGGCTCAGGGCACGAGCAAGATTGTAGGTCCCTGCAACCTTGCCAGTCCTGTTGTTGGATTTCAGTAAGACCCCGTTTACCTCACTGGGGACTGAAAAGCTGGGAGTCAGCTCCCCGTGTCAATTGAGCTGAGGGGGACTGCTTTTGGAAGTAAGGTGTTGCAATTTAATCAGGAAGGAGGGAACATGGAAAAGCCATCTGGGCTCAATTGCAGCCCAGCCTGGGTGGGGGTGGGGGGGGACTCTTTTTCTTCCCATTCCAGGAAGTCAGCCGGGACACTAAGCCCATCCTAGGACAGATGGGCCCTAACAGGCTGTGGGGAAGAGCTTGTACAGGATAAATCCCAGAGTTGCTGGGATAAAGCCTTAGTTGACTTCCTTTGGGATAAAATCAAGAGGAGTCTTTTCCAACTCACAATTTTTTATCCAAAGACGTAATTTTTATCCAAGGACGTAAGCTTCCATGAGCTACGGCTCATGAATGCTGCTGCATCTTAATGTGTTTGTTGGAAAAGGTGCTACCAGACTCCTGATATTTTGCCACTATAGACCAGTGTTTCTCAACCTTGGCCATTTTAAGAGATGTGGACTGCAACTTCCAGAATTGCCTAGCCAGCATGCTGGCTGGGGAATTCTGGGAGCTGAAGTGCAGAGTGTTGAGAAACACTGCTATAGACAAATACAGCTTTCCGCAAATACTAAATATTTTCCAGCAAACGTTCTCTAGCGTGAAATGCTACTCAAGATCTTTCAACTTGAAAGGCCTTCAGTTTAGGGTGGAACCTTCTGTACCAAAAAATAAAGTGAAAAGGGGAGAAAACAGTCTGCCTCTTGCTAGAATCTCAAGCCAATTAAACTACATATCTTTCTTCCCGGATCATACCAAATACCCACCTGGCTGCAGCCCCAGGTAAAGGAGGGGTGGGGTGTGTTATTCTATGCCTGGTCCTGCAAGGATAGAAGGCGCCTCCCTTGCCAAGGGTCTCCAGGGTTGGTTGGTTGGTTGATTTGTCATATTTATATAGCTGCCCATCTCACAGTCAAGTGACTCTGGGCGGCGTACAACAAAGTTAAAAACAAAATATACAAATTAATATTATTAAAAACTTAAAAATTATTAAAAGCACAAAACAGAATAAAAAAGATCAGGCGAAGAGCAGGTGTTAATTACATGGGAGCCACCTCAATATTTCGCCAGTCCCCTGGGGTCCCCAGGCCTGCTGACACAACCAGGTCTTGAGGGACCTCCAGAAAGTTAAAAGGAATGAGGCCAGCCTCACTTTGGGGGAAGGATGTTCCATAAAGTGGGGGCCACAGCAGAGAAGGCCCACCACCTAGACCTGCCAAATGAAGCTCCCTAGCCAACAGGACCCTCAGCATGCCCTCTCTCCAGGATATGGTGGGACAGGCAGATGTAATCAGGGAGACATGGTCCCTCAGATAACCCGGTCCCATGCCAGGTAGGGCTTTAAAGGTCAAAACTGGCACCTTGAATTGGACCCAGAAACAGACCAGTAACCAATGCAGCTCTCGAAGCAGAGCTGTAACGTGTTCTACTAGAGACACACAAGCCTGATCTGCTGCATTCTGCACCAGCTGAAGCTTCTGGATACTCTTCAAGGGCAGCCGGATGTAGAGCACATCACAGTAGTCCAAGCAGGTGGTGACTAGGGCATGACTGACTAGGGTTTCAGATGGGATTTGGTGTTATTTACCCACTGTGGGTCCACAGACCAAAAATGAAGGTGTTTGATCTCATGGGGATATCAACTTCTTTTTCTTCTGCTGCTAAGTTGGTCTCCATACCATTGGAAGACCTGAAGGACCACGTTGGGGGCAAATCCTGGAGAAAAATCTATCTAGGTGGCTGCTAAGAGTTGACAACAACTTGACAGCACGTAACCAACCGACCAAGCTGGTCTTCCTGCTCATTTCTCTTACTGCGGCAAGGACTACGTTGCTTTTATCCGATATGTGCTAGCAGTTAACTGTATTCCTGGGGAAAGGACGCTTTAAGGGAGCTTTTCACACTTGCAAGAGTGACAAAGGAAACCACTTCCTGTGTGGATTGCTGAGAGTGCCACGGTGGGTCCCTGCTCGACTGGGTGCCCAGTTTGCAGAACCCTCAGCTCAAAGTCGAGTATTTGCGGGTAGATTCTGGAAACCCCTCCGTGAAACCTCTCGGAGAGCTGCTGGGTCTTACAGCCTGCTCAGCATTCAAATGGGTTGTCCAGCTGTGCAGACACAGCCCACGTCACATTCAGCTGGAAAGACTACAAGAGTGGTTCCCCTCCTGGACCACTTCCTTTGCTCCTAAATTCAGCCTCCTGAAAGCTGTAAACTTCCTAAGGAAACTTCACTTGGATTTGAATAGCAGATGTACCTTCTCCTGAATAGGTTAGTGCAGTGTTTCTCAACCTTGGCTGCTTTCAGATGGGTGGACTTCAACTCCCAGAATTCCCCAGCCAGCGTTGTCCACCCATCTGAAAGCGGCCAAGGTTGAGAAACCCTGGATTAGGGAATTTTTTGGAACCTTTTCCAAAGTTTTTTGGAACTTTTTTCCAAGTGGGGAAAAAGCCACAGCAGACTGGTTCAAGAACCTTTAACGATAGAGGATCCAGTTCTGTCAAGTAGTCATATGGCATCTCTACACAGAAAATAACCTGAGCTCTACTGCAAATGTATTGGTTGCCCAGATGAGGGTTTTTCAAACTGTCTGGAGAGACTAAAGGCAGGAGGGGAAAAAATTCACAAGAATGCAGCCCATTTTCCATCACTAGAACTTTGCTTCTTGATAGGGGCTTCCGGGCATTTTTTTTTTTTTTTAAGTTAAAGTTTAAAAAAAGGTCTGCAGCCTGAAAAAGGTTGACAATTCTTGGCCTATAACAGAATAAGACATCTCTCTTGAATCTTAACTTTTCTAGCGGCTCCTGGCTTCTAGTTTAAAATAAAAAAAGGAACAGACACTTGAGATCCAAAGGCCAGCTAAGTTTATTTTGTGTAAAATGATATGCAGCAGCAGTTGGTATCTTTACCTCCCAACTAATCTGATGTGATTGGGTACTACAAAAACACAAGGCTTTGGAAGTTTCAATCTTGTCAAAAGATACTGTCCCACAGCAATTTCTGCGACAGAAGGACAAGCCACAGTCATGAGAAACGGGTAGAACTGTTTGAATGCAACCTTCTTTCATCACGACAGGCTGAGATTTAAGGGCACTGAAGCCAAATCAGTGCACAAGTAAAAGAGCAGTAATATACTGAAATAAGTTAGTGATACAAAGGTTGGGAGGGGGGTATTATTTACAAGACGTATAAAAGATCTTCAGGAAGAATTTGGAGAAATTGGCACAAAAGTCGTGATTAGAAGCTAACTTTGGAAAGTCAGGACACAAACTCAAGAGTCAAAAACCGTGGCCGTCAGGCAGAACGTGACTCGAGAACGTCTAAGACCGCTTATTGGTGTAATAGAAGTCCCTAACATCGGCCTCTCTCCCTCCAGACAGATTATGGTTAACAGGAATTCTGGCTGAGCAGAGTCCCAGGCAAATGAAGACTTAAGGCCACCAAAGCTACATTCACCTTCGCTTGCTATACGCTGCTGGAGAAGGGAGCCAATTTCAAATGCCCATCGGTCATGGCTTCTTGGTCTTCCTCTGTGGAACCCTCGGAAAGGCAACGGTTGGGTACCTCTGAACACAGCCTGGTGCAGGGTTCCAGATACCAGCAATAAAAACTTTGGTCTGGGTAACAAGACTGAAACAGTTAATTACGGGGCCATCTTTTTTAGCAAACTCGATGTGGCTTTCTTATGAAAAAGGAATTTAAGAACTGAATCCACCGGAGCATCTCTGGGACAAAAGCTGAGCCCGGTCTCTCTCCACAAGCTCTTAGGCAAAAGGTGGTCACAGTGGATCAGAAGCTGGCTCTTACCCATACGTTTCTGTATCCCCTAGTTGCAGTTTGATGCCCAAGGTCTTTGATCCGGATGGGCATCAAACTGCACCTAGAGGTGCCCTCCATGAATTCGGTGGGGACAGAGCCATCTTTGCATAGGTGTGGTGGGGTGGGGGTGTCCTTTGCTGAAAGCTTCTCTGCATCAGATCGCCAGAGGATAGATCTGCGGTCCACGTTCAACATCTCTCCACCCTGTTCTGAAGACCATCATTGGCCCCAACTCAGTGGCACGGCTGGGACATCATTGACTGCTGCACAGCCTTCTGCAGAGAGTGTCTTGTCACCAGGAGCCGGACCACCTCCTCATTCCGCTTCGTCAGCCTCTTGCGGGCTTGGTCGTGAGTCACCATGGTCATATCCCATCCGTTAACCTGCAACAGTTTGGAGTGATTTTACAGAAGGATGGTAAGCGTCAACATCCATTAAGAACACTGGATTTTCTTTCACATAAGTGGGAAAAGACATGGAGTCCTAATAGATAAATCGGGGGGAATAAGTATCTCTGGGCTTTATGAACATTGTAGGAGAAGAGTCATGTTAGTTTAGTCCAGTGTTTCTCAACTTTGGCCACTTTAAGATGTGTGGACTTCAACTCAACATTCTGGCTGGGGGATTCTGGGAGTTGAAGTCCACACATCTTAAAGTGGCCAAGGTTGAGAAACACTGGTTTGGTCTATAGTAGCTGAAAATCAGGAGAAGTCTGGTGGTGCCTTTTCTAAAAAAAACTTTAAGTAGCTCACAAAAGTTGATGCCTTCAAATAAAATGTGTTAGTTGGAAAAGGGGCTACCAGATCCTTTCTGATTTTTGATTTTTTGCAAGACTATCAGGAACCCTCCTTCCCAAAGGACAGTAAGGTGAACAAAACGTAATAACAAAATATAATTTAAATCCAACATTAGTCTAGCCACCACACTGCAGCTCATGAAAGCAGATATATTTAATAAAATGTGTGAGTCAGAAAAGGAGCTACCAGGCTCCTCCTGATTTTTGCAAAACTATTAGGAACACTTCTTCCAAAAGGACAATAAGATGAACAAAATATAATAACAAAATGTAATTTAAATCCTGCATCAGCCTAGCCCCTTCACTGCATCTGGTGAAGTGAGCTGCTGCACACAAAAGTCAATGCCTTTTAATAAAATGTGTTAGTTCGAAAAGGTGATATCAGACTTCTCCTGATCTTTGAACTTTATACAGCTTACTTTGGAATAATAATAAATCTCCATCAGCTTGGCTCGAAAGGCACAGAGGGCGGGGACTGCAAGGCGAACCGTCCAGCTGCTCCTTAAACAGCGTGGGAGTTTACCTGCATGATTTTGTCTCCAACCTGAAGCCCAGCCATTTCTGCAGGTCCGCCTTCTGTCACTCGAGTGACGTAAATGCCCTGGGGAGAAAGAACAGGAGGGGGTGGGTCATCTGCCCGGATGAGCTCTCGTGAAGCCCGAGTCACTCACTTAGAGTCTGTTGTCCTCTTGCTCCAGCTGTTGTTAGCCATGTAAACAGGAGGGGGATGTGGGTGGTTTTGTTTTAGCCAGCTTCTGCCTGCTTCGTCCAAAGCTCACTTATTCATTCTATTTATTCGGTTTTGATGCCACCCAACTCCCACTGACTTTATCCTGGAATCCTACAGCTGGAAAGGACCTCAACCTCCAAACTCTTTGCACTCAGAACAGCTGGTTCTGGTGGTCTGCACCTGAACAAAAACACATTTTGGGTGTTTGGGTCTGCAGATGGAATGAAAGAACGGTTTGGTTGCAGATACAAGGTCGTTTGGGGCATAGATGGTTGTGGGGGGGAAGGAATAAAGGCACTGGGAAGATCAGGGATGAGCTGGGTGGGATTGTTAAAAAATTATTTATTACAAATGCCGTTATGTCGCTTCTGCCTCTTGACTCGGCGGCTTACAAACATGCAAATATAATCTCCCAAACACTATCCATATATTAGAAATAATTTGCCAAAAATGAATTCAGTTGTTACAATACTGTTGCTCCTTTTAAAGAAACAGCCCAACTGCCAGCCCCACGAGGTTAGACTGGACTAGGAAATCAACTCCATGGGAAGGCGAAAAACTACTTTTATTGAGATTGGCTGTAATAACAGAATCTTGCAAATCTGACTGGGCTTCCCCTCCCCTCCCCTCCCTCTTCTACCCCCCAGGAGTCAGCCTCTTTTCAGTACTATCTCCCTTCCCAGGACTTAGGGAATCAGTCTGTCTTCTTTGTTGACATAGCAGATTCTGAGCATTTGCTTCAAGGCCGCCTCCCTGTCTTTCTACACTAACTCAGGTTGTTGCTAGACTGAGAGTGGGGAGATCCAGGTTCTGTTCTTCCTTGAGCCACAGAAGCTCCTTGGGGAAACCTGGGGCAGTCCCTCCCTCTCACGCCAACGTACTTCACAGGGCTGTTGTTGTGGGGAGATATTATGCACACCACCTGGATCTCCTAAATGAAAGCTGGAATATAAATCTAAGAAACCCATCAATAGGCCTGAATCTCTTTCCAGAAGACTGAAGCCCCCTCTGTGCAAACCTTGTCAGTCTTGTCCTCTGAGAAGGGATTCTGAGCAGGGTCCTGGTCGATGCCACCTCCGATGCTGAAGCCCAGAATGAGGTTCTCGCCTTGGCGGAGTTTGTGGATTTCAACCCTTTGCTAAGAAGAGAAAGGAGAGTCCAACTTGAGCGCTCATGTCTGGCCCCATCCCAGCTCAAAACACAACCAAGATCATCTTGGGTGCTATAAACTTTCTGGCACAAGCATATAATTCAGTGTTTCTCAACCTCAGCAACTTTTAAGACGTGTGGACTTCAACTCCCAGAATTCCCCAGCCAGCATGCTGGCTGAGGAATTCTGGAAGTTGAAGTCCACACGTCTTAAAAGTTACTGAGGTTGAGAAACACTGAATTACACCAACGGTAACATCCTGCCTGATTCAGCAACCAAGGAAGTGATCAACAGAATTGTACAACTTGACCCAAGCTGGTCACCTCTGAGACCACAGCTCCCAGTATTCCAGCTGGAATTGTAATCCCAACATCTGGAAGCTCATTTGGGGATAGCCTAGGCCAGTGTTTCTCAACCTTTCTTCGCTTGTGTTTGTTCTGACCTTCCAACCTTGTTTTTCCCCTGTGGGCCCTCTGTCCAGATCCCATTACTGGTGAAAAAGATTGCCACTTACACACTTGGCTTGTAAATAGAATATATGTTTTAGAATAAAGACAGCATTTGTACTATAATAGACTTTGCTTTTCTGTGCCCCCCTCGGCACATGCCGTGGCCACCCATTATATGTTTTTCACCTGTGGCCCCTTTGAAATACCTTAGGGCCCCCAGGGGTTGAGAACCACTGGTCTAGATATAATCAAGCTTGTCCTGATCCACCCATCAGACTCATGGCTCCTGCCTAAAAACCAGAGCAAATCCATTTTCCAATCACAGTTCTCATGGAAACCCTTTATGAAGGACGAGGCTACAAGAATTCTGGCAATGGAATTCCAGACAGACAGCTGATATATCCCCAAAGGACAATTGGTGGAGTCTTTCTCATTTCCTTTGTACAGCCATTTTGAAAATAGGGGAGTCTTTTCAGTGATAAGAAAGGAATTTGCAGGTGGCTGGTAGTAAAACCGTTTTGTGAATCCTTGTCAGTTTGGCAACCAACCATGACTTTGCCTCATGGAATAGCTGCTCTTGAAAGCTGCTCCCTCTGTTCTCAAGAAATATTTAACGTATTTTAAAACTCTTTCTGAGTCAACATTTGAAAGTGGTGTAAAGAGCAGAAGTTTTTTTTTTTTAAATTAAAAATCTTTGTAGTAATTTCAAAGAACGGGAAGCAGTTGCTATGAAACATACTCGTTCCAAAGAGGTACATGATATAATCGTACTATGAGAAATGTCAGATGTTGTAAAAATCTTCCATGACGTTCCCAAATGAAGGCCTGTGGAAAGAGGTGGGTCCTGAAAGGCTGCCTGACAGACGGTAGGACCAAAGAAGAGGAGAAGGCCTTGCCAAGATCTTCAAGGGGCTAGAGTGCAAGCTACAGCGTGAGCAGAACTTTATCTGATAGCTGTGGAAGGCTATCAGGTATTCTGGTCCCACATTTTAGGGACTTGTATGCCACAAGCAGACTTGAACCATTAAGCTTGCTCTCTGGGGACTTATTAACAGAACTATGAAGTTCATGAGAAGTAACTGGGCAGTCCCCATTTAGAGCCCTGGGTCCAGTTCTGGGTACCACAGTTCAAAAAGGAGAATGACAAATTGGAGCAATTTCAGAGGAGGCCTCCCGAAACGGTGAAGAGTCTGGAAACCAAGCCTGGGAGGAGGTTGAAGGATCTGGGTATACTTAAGTCTGCAGAAGAGAAGACTAAGGGAAGATATGATAGTTGGACAACATGAACTCCCTCAACTCTATGAGCCTCTAAGTCCAGCTCCCACCAGCTCCGCTTGAGCTCAGACTTCCAAAAGGATGTGGGAGTGAGGAGAAGCATCCAGCTGCAAGCAGATGAGCCTTCTACAGGACAGTGGGGCAGACCAACTGCTACTCTTAACAGAGATGCTTTGTCCCAAGTTCATCTGGGTCAGGCAACAGGCTGCTACGAAGACTGTGGGCAGCGTATGGTATCCCAGTGATCAGGACTGGTTGGTTTTTTTTGAAGCATGTCCTTTTTTCTGTCTTCTCTTTAGAAGATCATTTTCCCCCAGGTCATGGAGGCCCAGTCTCTAGTGAGAAGAAGCAGGGGCCTTGGTTCTTGTAAACAAGGAGCCATTTGTATTTATTTTCCACCCAAGGCTCAAGTGAATTATGAGCTCACTGGAAATAAAAAAGAGATAAAAGGAGACAAGGAGGAGAACAAGCTTCTCGCCAGCGTGGACTGCTGCCTCGCAAATTGGAAGCATCTGAAAGGATGAGGAATCCTGCGGGGTTCTGCAGGCAGATGGCTGCCAGAAGGCCTGGCAAATGACAGCTTCCAGGATGCTAATTTTCCTGCCATTTTGGAAAAGATTCGCTTTCTTTTTTTAAGAAAGAAAAAAGTTGGATGTGTTGGAACCCATAAGAATGCTTGTGGAGTTGAAGTCCATACAACGTGTGCCTTTGAGTAGAGGAATCTGCCTTAAAGAATGAAGAAACTCTGAAGCTGGGGATGTAAAAAACCCTAAAGCTCCTTGTTCCAAGGTACAAGGCTTAAGATGCAATCGAATGTTGTGGGAAAAACACAGTTCTAAAGAAATCTGTGCAGCAAAGGTCTGTCTAGGACTGCAGTGGTTCACCCTGTGGGATAAGATAATCCCTTTCTATCTATAGCAACCATTATCAAACATTGGGAAGCTGCAAAAGGTTAAATCGAGCAAAGGAGAAGTTTAGATCTCTGTGAACCAGCTCTTCCCCTTGCCTGTAATGCGGTGTTTTTCAAACTTGGCCACTTTAAGACGCGTGGACTTCAGCTCCCAGAATTGAATGCTGGCTGGGGAATTCTGCGAGTCGAAGTCCACACATCTTAAGGTGGCCAAGTCTGAAAAACATGGCTGTGAGGCCCTTAATACTCCTCTCTAGTGATTCCACTTTGTGGTGGGGTCAAGATCCTTCTTTCTGTTTCCCCTACTTTTGTGGCAAGATAAGGGACACATAAGGAAATCTTTAACCAGATAATTTAAAACTTTCACTTCCCTTCTTCCCTGGAGGTGATGGGTTTTTTAAACTTTTTCATGAACCCTGATTTTTATGGTCTTGGGCAATCTGCAAAGGAGTTCTCTCCTTGCATTCTAAGTATTTATTTATTAAACAAATGTATATGACCACTCATCTACCAAAGAAACCAATTTGGGCTGAGTCTCTCCCAAACAGCTGTTCCCTGAACTTTGCAGCCAAGCTGGTTTTTACTGCCTGGATTTTTTATGCCTATTCTCTCAAGTACACCTGCCAAATAATCTTTGTTTGTTTTAATCACAGTGGTAAGAAATCAGTGCCTATTCATGCACAAGGACTCGGAGTAAGGAGCAACATTAGACCTGTGAGCTAACCCAGAGCATGATTCACTCCTTCAGAACGGAAAAAAAAATGTTAATATGCTGCATGCAGAAAAGCAACCCCAGCAACTCTGCCTGCGCTAGACATAACTCACACATGATAAACTCCCTCAGTCCCATGATTGCAAAAGCATTTTCATTCCTCAGAGCTACTACATGAAGCAAACCAGACGTCCCCAGAGGGGGTTAAAAGGGGAGTTGAGTTCAAAGTGATCTAATTCACATGAGATGAATAGAATAAGGCTAATGACTGGATTGTGGGGCAGGCAAACTCAAGATTAAAACTCAGGATTTAAAAACAAAATCAAGCAGGCAAAGGAGGAGATATGGACGGAGGCAGATTTCAGAGGGAAAAGAGGGGACAGCTGCCGCACCCCTACCCCGCCAAAGCCAAGGAAGGAATACCACCAACCCCTCTACAAAACATAAGGGTAGTCATGCTAAGTAGGACTTAGGAGCAGACATGGAAATCTCTTCCCACTTCAGGAACACTGGCCAAGGGAAGAAACATGTAGTGAATCTGCAAGGTGAAACGCAAAACTCAAAGAGAGGCACCAAAGACCAGAACAATCTTAATGTAAGAAAGAGCCAATGTTCTTTCCCTGCGAAGAAACAGGGTGGTGGTGGTGGTGGTGTAAAATAAAAAAAAAAAAATGAGCATGCAAGCAACTGCATGTAAAGAAGGGGCAGACTGTGACTGTGCGGCCACCACCTCGACTTTTTGGACTCCCCCTGCACGTACTTGCGAGGAGAAAGCGCCGCTTCCCCCCAGAGACTTCAGAACAGAGGAGGACAGAAGAAGCGAGTGCGGACACTGGCCAGAAGCAAACTGCAGCCCTCGACCTCTGCAGCCCTGGGACGGCCAGACTGCAGAAATGGGGGGCTTTCGAGTAGGGGCGGCTGAGTTGCTTTTTCGGCCCGGGGCGGAGGGTGCCTTCCCACCCGCCGTTCCGGGGACCCGGAGCTGCAGAAGACGCTGGGGCCGAGCGCGTCGCGTGGGGGGCGCAGGAGCAAAGGCGGCGCCGGGTCTCGAGGGCGGGCACAGGCTAAGGGGCTCGGTGGGAGAAGCGACGACGCGGGGAGGCGAGGGACCCGCTCCGGTCCGCGGAGGGGCAGGCTGGCCAGCGCCCCTCCTCAGCCGGCGGGGCCCTGAGAAGGGGCGGAAGCTGCGGCCGCCTCGAGGGAGGAGGATGCCCCGCCGGCAATCCGCGCGGGCTGCGGGGTCCCCATCCCGGCTGGGCTCCCCCTTCCAGCCCCGGCCCACCTCCTCGGGCTGGGGGCCCCCGAAGCCGCCCCGACGGCGAACGCAAGGACTGGGGCCCGCCAGGCGCCCCGGGACCCCGCCCGGAGGCCGAGCTGGCCCGCGGGCCTTGGGAAGGGGCCGAAGGGGCGCCGCCCCTCTCCGCAGCCCGGGTCTCGCCCGCCCCGCCCCGCAGGGGCTTGGACTCCGACGCCCATCGTCCCCGCAGCCGCGCCGGGAAGGAAGGGCTGCCGCGGAGGATGGGCCTCGTATCCCGACGGGGGCTCCAGGGCGGTCGGGGTCGCCCTTCCGCGAGGGGGCCTCGCCCTCGCGGGGCTCCGGGGGCCGGGCGGGAAAGGGCGCTCGCTCGTTGGCTGGCTGGCTGGCTGGCTCACCACCACGGCCGTGACGGGCTGGCCCGGTATGTAGGACATGGCGCCGACCGGGACCCGGGAGTCTCCGTCGCCGCCGCCGCCGCTGCTCCGCTCGCGTCGCCTCAGGCGGAACAAAAGCCGAGGGAGCGGGCGGCGGGTCCCCGCCCTCGCGGCCCCGCCCCCCGCCCTGTCAGACCCCGCCCCCTCGCGTGCCTTCCCCTGGCCCCGGCGCCACGCCCCCTTCGTAGCATTTAGCTCCTGGCGTCCTCCTTCAGACGCCGCTGAGGGGGGTGCCGAGTGGGCGGGGCTAAGCCCTTTCGTTCAGGACGTGTCAGTACTTCAAAGGAAGGAAATCCGGCGTGCGGAGGGAGGCGGGCTCGCTCAGGTCGGTGGCTAGGCGCTCTAGGCCTCTCATCTCTACAGCCTCGCTGAAAATAAAGGGAAGATTGCCCGGAGGGCGGAAGTGGTCTAGGAGGGTGCGAGACTCTATGGAAGACATGCGAAGAGGAAGGTCTGGCGGCTACGTCACAAGCGTGGGATGCCGTCACGCCCAGAATCCTTTCTGTTTCAAGATGGTGGCCGCTGCCTATTTCCGGTAAGGCCGGGGGAGAGGGAGCTGCTTGGCCGGGAGCTGGCAGGAGAAAATACACAAAAAGGTAAGACGAATTCCTGGTTTAACGCGGAGGAGGAGCTTTATAGTCGCCTAACTTGCCTGGATTTTCAATGTCTTTTTTTTTTAAAAGAGTGGCGGCCGTTGCCGTCATTACGGAGAAGTTTCTCACGGGTCTGACGTCATTTCAGGGGGCTAAAAGCCGGATATTTATTTATATATTTAGCGTATGGCATCTCATACGTGGACTTATACTAAATACTAACATTTAGCCTAAGTTAAAAGCACCTTAAAATATGAATATTAAAAAGATCTAAATTCAAATACCAACGTCTGGGCCATCTAACCATTGAAGCGCAGCATCATTTATATAAAAAAAATCAGATATTGGGCCATTATATGCCCTCAGCTCACAGCTGGTCACAGTGTGACTTATAGTTTGACGTGCAGCCCCTCAGTCACACTGAGGTGATGGTGCCATACTTTTATTTAAATACTGGATAAAGAAATGTATTTTATTTATTATATTTATTATTATTTATTATTATTTATTAATTTATTATATTTAATGCAGCCTTCGTGTTTCCTGGTGCTTTATAAGAAAGGCCTGAGAGCGGGCATTAAGTTGACGTGAAGCAGCCCTGTTGAACTTCTGCCTGCCCACAGTGCTGCTGGAATCAGTCGGGGAGGCGCCCTTCCCCCCATCGGGTCTTTCCGGTGTGTCAGGCCCAGCTTCCCCTGCCCCAAGCCGGGACCTTCTTGCCTCTCCATGGGTTCCTCTCCTCCTCTTGACATTTTTCTCCCTCGCGGCTTTGCGACTGGTTTTCAGTCTGTCCATCGCCTCTGCAGCCTTGGATTTGCTCAGCTGAAAGTGACTCCGCTTTTGAGAATTCAGTTCGCCCAGCATTCTCCGGTTATTCAGTGGGCATGGCTAATCTGAAAAACCATTTCATTTTTCTAGGTTGCTGCTGTAAAGTTGGAGGCGCCGCCCCTTCACATCCCCCTGTTCCAGCCTGAAGGTGAGTCTTGTGGCCTCCCAAAGACTGAACAGCTTCCTCATTGTGGAACCAGAGGCCCTAATAAATTGGTCAGCATCCCCTTGTTATCTATGGATTTATCAGTCTTCATTTCGTTTGTTAATGGAAGTAATGGTCGCTTAGAACAGGGTTCCTCCACCTCAGCAACTTTAAGAGGGGTGGACTTCAACTCCCAGAATTCCCTCTTAAAGTTGCTGAGGTGGAAGAACCCTGGCTTAGAAGATCTTGAGGCTGTCTTGCAGCTAAGTCAAAATAGAGGACAACTGCATGAATTGCAAGGAGGCAGAAGTTTGCAGGTTCACTGGATGTTATGCCCCATTATATTGCACCACATGGGTGACTTAAGGGAAGTGGAAGACGTCGCTTCATCTCTTCTCTGCAGTAGTGAAAGGTTGACATAAAGTCCCACTCTGACACCTTACGTGGCTTCAGCCTCTACCAATCTTTTCTGCCATGGTATTGAGCTGTTAAGGAAGCAAACAGAACCCTAATATCAGGAGCTGAAGCTGACATAGATTGAACCAGTGGCTTTTCAATTGCAGCTATAACTTTTCAGCTGGAAGTACAGTGGTAGCTCGGGTCACAAATTTAATTTGTTCCACGACTGGTCGCGACCTGAATTGGTCGTGACCCGAATCAAATTTCCCAATAAGGTTCAATGTAAATATGGTTAATCCGTTCTGAACCGTATGTATTTTTTTTTTAAACCACAAAAATATGAAACAAAGTACAGTACAATACAGTATGAAGAGAGAGAACGCTAACCTTGCTTGAGGCGACTTCTGGCATGGAGGACAGGAAGGTGGGTGGGGAGGCAGTTATTGTTTGGAGGGAGAGTCCCCCTCCCTACAGGAAGCCACGACCATGTGTCATAGCAGGGAAAATGGCCGCAGGTCCTGTTCGTCACCCAATGCGGAGTTCGCAAATGGAAGCAAAATTTTGCGAACGGTGCTGTTCGTGAACCGAATTGTTTGTGAACAGAAGCGTTCGTGACCCGAGGTACCACTGTATGATGTTTTCACTAACTGCCCAATGTCAGGATGGTTTCCTTTGTATAGGTGTCAGAGTTACTTAATTGTACAAAACGTGTAGCATTTTCACTGTGGTATGGGGAAAGGATATTGAGTTTCTGTAATGTTTGCATGTAGAATATTGCTTTGAAGAGGAGGGAACAATTCTCAGCATTACCTCACAGAACTACTTTCTTTTCTTGGTCCACAGCCTAATCTGTTCATAGATATGTGAATAGGCCCTGGTTTCCTATAGCAGTTTTTTTTTTTTAAGAGGAAAAGGATTTGGTAGGTATAATAGAGAGAATAGACATACAGGTAGTCCTCACTTAATGACCACAATGGGGACCAGAATTTAGGTCACTAAGTGATATGGACATTAAGTAAATCATCACATGACTGGACCTGATTTTACGACCTTTTTTGCAGCAGTCGCGAAGTGAATCACTGCAGTCATTAAGTGAATCAAGTGCTCATTAAGTGTATTGTGTGGTCATTAAGTGAATCATGCAGTTCCCTGTTGATTTTGCTTGCCAGAAGTTGGCTGGAAAGGTTGAAAATGGCAATCATGTGACCCTGGGATTCTGCAACCATCATAAATACAATCTGGTTGCTAAGCACCCAGATCACAATCATTGACTGCAGGAGCATTGTGATAGTCATTACTTCAAGTACTGGTCATAAGTCACTTTTTCACGCCGTTGTAACTTTGAACGGTCATTAAATGAACAGTCATTAAGGGAAGACTACCTGTAACAACTCTAAGCTGTAAAGAATAGTTCAGCCATGAAGTTCTAAAAATGGCTTTCAGATAGAAACCTGGCACCAAACAATTATTCAGGATGCCATGAGACAGAACTTTGCAAGCTGTTCAATGCTATTAAAAAAAAATCCAGATTCATTCATTCATTCATTCATTCATTCATTCATTCATTCATTCATTTTATTGGATTTCTCTGCCGCCCATCTCCCCCACAATAGGGGACTTAGAAACCTATAAAGATGTTTGTCTCTTGATAAGAAAGAAATCAAGATTTAAATCTGCTTGTTGATTGTATTTATAATTTGTCTTTCACTGAGCTTGAAGCAGCTTGCATACTTCGTACTTCTCCCCCCCCCCGTTTTATTTATAATTGTCATTTCTTTAAAAACACAAGAGGGCCTCTTCTACTTCAGAAACAACTGCACGTGTTACTTTTATGGGTGAGTTCTTTTAAGATGCTTGCTAATCGCTGCTGGGCTGTGTTTAGCATAAATCTGTTTCTCATTTGTTATCTGGCTCTGTGGAAGGACGGTCTCTTGGGTTTCCTAGAAGCAAACCTGCATCAGTGAATGATTCCTGGTTCTCTTCCCAGAAAGCGCAGGGCTGAAGGACAGCTGCCCCACCAGCCACGGTTGGAGCCATGGCCGCAGTGGTGGCCAAACGGGAAGGCCCCCAGTTCATCAGCGAAGCAGCCGTCCGTGGGAACGCGGCCATCCTGGATTATTGCAGGACGTCAGTCTCTGCCCTCTCAGGAGCGACCGCTGGCATTCTTGGCCTGAACGGCCTGCACGGCTTCATCTTCTACTTCCTGGCCTCCATCTTACTCTCGGTGCTTTTGGTGTTAAAAGCTGGACGGCGGTGGAACAAGTACTTTAAATCCCGAAGGCCTCTCTTTACTGGGGGACTGATTGGGGGGTTATTCACATACATCCTCTTCTGGACTTTCCTCTATGGCATGGTGCACGTTTACTAGGAGGAAGAGAACCTCCAGCCAGAACGGTTCTGAGGAGGGTGGCCCACACGGGCACCTCCTCCCCGATGCCATAGAACTGGGGATGCTGGCCCACTGCTTGCGCTGCTCACACGCTCCCTAACTTATGTCAGAAAGCGAGCCTGTAGAATCCTGCTAATTAAACAGAATGTGAAACCCCAAGAGCCTTTAAAATGACATGTAAATAGCCCACCCTCCAGAGGACGTTCCCTTCTTCCTGTTTTATCCCTCGGCCTCATCTTTATGCGATTGCTGCCTTTCCCAAGGCGGCTAGAATTCTGTTCCAATGTCCTTAGCTGGCCTTTGGAGGCCTCGATTGCCATGTAACAAGAAGTACTATTTTGAAAGATTCTCGGTAAATGTTCAGTGCTTGAACAGTTTCATATGCACTCCCATTGAAAGACTTCAGAAGGAAAAAACAGTATTCGCGTCCTCGTTGCAGACAGGCTTAAGGTGGGGAGGGCTGCTTGGCCTGAAGTTACTTATTTCCAAGTAAACATTTGCAGTGAGTCCAAGGGAACCCTAACCCTAACGCCCGTGGAGACCCAGATTTCTCATCCCTGCTCAAGGTAGTACATGTAGGATTGCAGCCTTAGCAAATTCAGGAATGAAATAAGAGCTCTGAAAGACGGCGGCTCACGGCCTGCCCTTTTAACCTTCATGCCATGATAGCTCTGAAGTTATGGCTCTGAGTGTCTCTCCTCTGAACTCAAGCAGGAGCTGAATTGCCCTTCCAGCTGCTCTGTCTTGGTAAGCCCCAGGAAGCAGACTATAACATCTGGTCCTCTTCTTGGACTTGAAACTGGGCGTTGGGGGGTGAGAGAGTTGCTTTATTGACTTTGTGAGCCCCTCAAATGCTGTCTTCTGTTGGAAACAAGGTGCTAGGTTAGATCAGTAACAGATATCCTGTAACTGAGGCCAGAAAGACAAACCAGCTCTTAGGTGTGTTGTTCTTTACTATCATCCTACATTTTTCCCCCTCACAGAAGAGCTCAAACTTGGTTAAGTGTTCTTACTTGTCCCATGAGTCCCTCTTCCCCTATTTACATGTTCTGTCTCAACTAAAAAAAGTCATTCCAGATTTTTTCGCTTCTCAGCAGTCCTCTGGCTATAGTTACATCTCAGTCATGCTTGATGTGTCACAATGTTTCTTTTTGTTCTTTTTTTGAAATTTGGGGAGGAGGGCTTCTAAATTAACCCCCATCTATTTCTCTGTATGCAGCTTTCTCCTCCATGCGGGGATTTCTGGATGAAGGTACCAAGGCAGTGGGAAATGCACGGAGTTCAGACTCTCATGCGGGGAAAATGTGTAGTGCAAAGCTGTTTTTCCTGGGCACCTAAAGCAGGATGGAGAAGTGGGTTGGGGTTTTTTTGTTTTTATTTGGTTTTTTGGTCTGTTTGCTTTTTTCCTAACGAATTTTATTAAAAGGCCTAAACAAAAACTTACGCTTTTTAATTAAAAATGTTAGTTGGAAAAGGTGCTACCAGATTCCAGATTTTTTACCCTTAAAAGAGGAGCAGATGAATCTTTGCAGCCCGAGTTCAATGAATGGCTGCTAGTCACCACAGTGACATGAAACAGACTTAAGGATTATTTGTCCAGAAGAATCAGGTAAACAACAGACGAAGATGTTGCATTCTTGCACCAGGCTTAATGGAGGATTCTGGCTGGCCATGGTGACAAATAGGCTGTTAAACTGATCTTTCAACAGATCAAGCTCCTTTTTAGGGGACGGCAATGTGACACAGAAACAACCACAACGTTTCAGACACTTTTATTTCACAATAGTTCTGTGTTCAAGTTGCATCAGTGTCAGTTGCGTCCAAGCCATTTGTCTTGAATCACAGCAGTCCTTCACATTGGCAAAGACAACATACTGTAGTCCAGCTGTCCTAAATACACAGCAAGTGCTTTTTTGTGCTCGGTTTTACAAAGTCCACTCTGGAGACAAACGGAGGTAGCGTCTGTGATCTTTAAAAAATCAAAGTCTGTCTTTCGGGCAGAAGCAGCTGCTGGATCCAATGCTTCTTCACCCCTACCTTTGTAAAATAAATCAAGGGAAGATATTCTCTCCCTGTAAAATCCGCTTTTGTCACAATCTCCTGTTTGCATTTATTGCTCCTGTGTCTTGGCAAAGAGAGTGCAGGCTTTGGTCTGCATCAATGTTTCTCAACCTCAGCCGCCTTAAGATGGGTGGACTTCAACTCCCAGAATTCCCCAGCCAGCATGGCTGGCTGGGGAATTCTGGGAGTTGAGGTCCACCCATCTTAAGGCGGCTGAGGTTGAGAAACACTGGTCTACATCCTTTTAGTTTGGCGTTGGCAGTCGCTCCCTGAATCTTGGAGGCCTACTTTATTCTCTTGGTGTGCTCCTTGTTTTTCTAATTATACCTACAAAGCATAGCAGTCCCTGAACAGCTTTTTTTTTTTTTTTTGGTAAAGCTTACAAAAACTTTGAGTCACAGCTTTGGCCCTGACGGAGTTCTAGCTTTCCCTGGTAATAGCTTCAGATTGAAAGCTTTCTTTTGCTTTTTCTTTTCATAATGTATCCTGTCAGGTGTGTGTGTGCGCGCGCATACATGCACACACACACACACACATATATATATAGCATTTTGCAGTAATTCTCAGTGTCTTGTGCAATTAGTGCTAAGCAAAAATGCCTTTTTTTTTTTTGGTAAATGTTTTCAGCAGGGCTGAAATGTACTCCCTTTCTCAGGAATTCTGTTTGGCACAGCAAAAATGCTGGCAATTTGTTTCACGTTGTCTTCGGCGGTATTACTTAGCAGGCTCAAACTGGTTAGGATTTTTGTATACCAGATTCTGTGGACATCCTTCCATTGCACGTAGCATCAAGGTGTCATCTTATTCACAAGCTGATGCTTGAGCGGAGTGAGATCGCCCACAGAGATTGTCAGGGAAAGGAAACAAGAGCAATCAGGATCAAATATTTGGTAGCATTCTGAATTTAAAATATTTAAACGTCCTAGATAGGATGTTGGGCTCTTACAAACCCCAAAGTCCACAGTTTCTTGGTTTTTGTAAAACAGAAGGGGTAGAACTTCACTTGAAAGGCTGCCTTTGGGAAATCAGTTGAACCAAGAGCACATCCTCTCTTGAAATAGTCCAAATCTAGCTTGTCCTGATCAACTGTTGGGTGTGTTTGCATGACTCACTCAGCAGGATGGGAGCGGCCCTCTCTTTGGAAATCCCAGTTCCATTTAACTGGTGCCTCACACTGCTAGGGATTTTGACACTAGTCTATTAGTGTCAGCAAGATACCTGACTAATCTGTTTCCATTTATGGGTGTTAAATCACAGGCTAGTGAAATTAATCCCTAGCAGTGTGAGACATCAGTTAAAAAACCAATTTTTTCATGTAATTTTTATTAAGAAATTTTAAAAGATAAAAACTAGCAAGAACTAATATAAAGAAAACAAAGACAGGAAAAAAGAAAAAGCCAAAAGTGCAAAAAGAAAGAATGAAAGAAGTAGCTTCCGATTGTCTTTACAGCAATTATAAGTACAAATACAAAATTATTTCTTACTCTATGGTTACAGAAAAACCCTCTCTTTTTTCTATTATTTATCTTTCCTAATCATCAAAACTATAAATCATAATTTTTTTCCCAACCCCTCCTCTTTTTTTTTTAATGCACAGAGATTCCTGGGGAAGCAGCCATCAGGAATATGACTTAGGGTTCTCTGTGTAACATTCTGATTTAATTCCTGCAATTTCCATCTGTATACAGGTCATAAAACAAGATGTGGGTTCTGTGTACATTTCGTACAATAGGCAGAAAGATAAAATCCAGTCTCTTCTTTCCATGAAGTGGACATTTGAAGCATGCAGATGACCAATCCGAAGTGCTAGACGTGTCCGTCGTGAGCTAGACTTCATTAGTTGGGCGGATGGTGGAGAGTTGTTTACCCACCTTGCAAGAATTCATTCAGAATTCATAATCCCACAGGCTTGTCAATTTGCAGGAAGGGATCCGAAAAGAATAGTGGAATGGGAAGCAGGTGATTAAAATCTTACCGATTCGTTGGGTTCCTCAAGAAATACTGACATAACTTCAAACAAGATGCCTGGAGTGTGGTTATTCCTTCCATAGAAAACACAGACAAGCTGTGCTCTCAAATCATAAATTTGACAGGCTAAGAAGAACCGCTGTGTTCAAAATGGTGATGCAGATGCCACGTAGAGACCTTGATCTCCGCCATGCAACTACGGTACTTACGCTTCTCTGGCATTTGGTTTGATCTAAAAAAAGTTAAAATCCTGCGATGTGTAGATAACCTTGGCTCAGGTATCAAAAAAACAAGGCCATAAGAAGCTGAAAATAATCCCTTCCTCCAGCTTCTGTAATCGGTGGTTTCCCTCCCAGCTGATGCCTTTGTGGAGGGTGGTCTCCAGAAAAGGTATCAGCTTTAGGTCTCAACCGTCTGTAGCTGTCCAAGCTGGTTCAACTGTGACAAAGAGTCTACACTTTGGTTCCCGCTCTGGTTCCCATTGATAGTACTTTCTGGTAAAGATTTCCTGGTGTTTGACCTACATGAGGAAAAAGAAAGTCATGAAAACTAGTAAGCGTCCCAGGGTTTTTTAGATTACCCAAGGCTCCTGTGATCTAGATCCCGTCGTTTTGAGAGACACATCTCCACCTTGAGGCCGGCCACAAGACTGAAAGATCTGTAATTTGAGGACTTCCTTCCCTGTTCTCTGCTTTCCACAACATCTGGAAGGTTTACACACTTTGATTGATGATATGCCATCAAGTCAGTGTCGACTCTTAGCAACCACATCGATAGGTTTGTACACCCTATTTTGTCCGAATAAAGCCAGGGACTTTGGGTGGGGTCTTTTTGGTGACCCAATACATTTACAATGGATTTTTATAAGCCAGAAAAACATTTCTCCCCCAATATCAGTAATATGGAGCTCTGGGGAATACTGATAATGGGCTGTGTTTGAGGAAGCCCTTGGGTTCACGGAGGGCAAGGGAGCTCACAGAAGCTTAGTTGAGGCCCTTGGTTGTCAGATATGGTAGAACTCAACCCAATAACCCATCCAGCAGCGCGTCATTGCCTGCTAAGAGGGCGCTAGTTTGGGGAAGACAGATTTAGAAGCCGCATTATAGAAAAGTCCAGGTGGAAAGATTTCCTGCAAGGCTGGAAGCTATTAATAATAAATCTCGGTCAATACAGAATGCTTTGCAGCTGCATGCAACATACCTCACTTCCTCATATTTTTTCCCTCTGTAAAAATTGCTCTTTTGGAGAAGGTACAGCAGCACCAAGTCGCAGAGAAATGCACCCTGGATGGGGTGGAGTGGTATAAACAATTCCATATGAGCACCGTGGAATTCCACATGTTAACAATAACTTTTAAAAAAAGGTTTCTTATTTGCAGTTGCATGCTTATTCTGTTTAGTTTTTGTTTGACATACTTTTAAAGCCCCAAACTCTCAGAGCAGTTTAAGATAAGGTATGATTGTAGGTCACGGTAAGAAAAAACTCTTCTGGCTGGGAATTGAAATCCCAGCACATTCAGAGGGCTGCATGAGGCCGAGGTAGGAAGAAGCTCTAATGAGTTACTTCCAAGTAAAAATGCACATGTTTTTTCCACTGAATACTTAAAATAAGGGGGAGGGGACTTACCCAGAGAGGAGAAGGAAAGGAGGGAGGAAAAGGGAGGGAGGGAGGGGGAGAGGGGGGAGAAGAAGAGGAGGAGGAAGGGAGAAGGAGGAGAAGGAGAAGGAGAAGGAGAAGGAGACAACAGTTGGAGTTCACCAAGCCTAGGTGGGAAAGACATTCCAGAGGTGACAGACCAAAACTGTGTAGATCAGCCACATGTAGTTTAAAACAATATGAATCTCCATGTCTCTTCAGGGTCTGGCCTTCCCTTTCTTCCCTCCTTGGAATCATGATCTTGGAAGGGACCACCAAGGTCAACTCGTCCAACCCCTGCTCAGCGCAGAATTTTGCTAAAGTGTTTCAGTCCAGTGACTAGCTAGCCTCTGTCTGAAGATCCCGGCTCCAGCTGCCTCACGAAGGGGTCGGTTTCCCTTCCTTGGGGGCCTTTGAGCAGAGGCTGGAACCATCCCTTCTGTAGTGGCTGACGCTCCACATCCCTAAGTCTCTTGAGGACTAGAGTCTTAAGGGCATGGCTTAAGACAAGTTCAAGACTCACTTCTCAGCACTGGGCAACCTATTTCAGTAGCTGACTGTTCTTAGTGTCATGTAATTCCACCTAATATCTAACCTGAATCTACTTCGCTGTAGTTTCAGCTCATGGGTTGTGATCCTGCCCTCTAGGGCAATCGAGAACCAGCCCCTTCCCTCCCCTACATGACCACCCTTGAGATATCTGATGGCTGCTATCCTATCTCCCCACAATCTTCTACCGGTTAAACATCCCTATTTCCTCTAATTTAGGGTTTCCCAACCTTGGGAACTTTAAGATGTGTGGACTTCAACACCCAGAATTCCCCAGCCAGCAAGGCTGGCTGGGGAATTCTGGGAGTTGAAGTCCACACATCTTAAAGTTCCCAAGGTTGGGAAACACTGCTCTAACCGCTTTTTGACTCTGTTGCATTGATCGCCCCCCTGCAATTCTCTGTGACTCTTTTGCTCTGACCGAGAAGCGCCCTGCTCAGAGTCCGGAGGGGGCTGAAGGGTGACCCGTGTTGGAAATACAGAAATAATCCAGCAATTGCCTGCTTCCATCCCCAGCGATTGACCTACCACTCCCATCAGAGCAAGACTGGATCCCACGTTGATTACCGTTGGAATGATGTTAAATTTCCCCGCCTGAAAGGAAATGCAAAAAGAGTGAATTTGGTCAGAGGAACACGGCTCTGGGTTTCAAGCTTTGTGTTATTTTGAAGCCCTTTTCCTTTTAAGCCAAAACAAGGTGGCCGGTGATGATTCCAAAACTCTTAGAAAAGTGGCCCCAACTCTTTAGTAACAGTAAAGTAATATTTAATAGTATTTTACTATCTTATTTTCAATAGTTCAATAATATTTAATAGTAGTCACACTTAGGCTACCACACCTAACCAGCCTAAGCTGAATCAAAGTTGCTGCATTTATTGTAACTGGCATTACAATGAAAGGCTAAATCATCTCTAATATTTGTCCTGGCCCCCAGCACACTACTCAAGGTCCCATGTGGCACCCAACTCTTTAAATGCAGGTCTCTGTTTTAAGTCATCCTGACATGTTTGGGTCTTGGGGGTTCATTGCTGAGTTTGAGATCCAGCCTTCACTCAAAATTACAGGTACAGTATTCCTCGCTTAACGATGATAATTGGGACTGGAATTTCAGTCGCTAAGTAGTGCGGTCTTAAATGTGACGTCATGTGACCGTGCCGCTTAGTGACAGCAATCCTGGCAGTCCCCAGTTGCTGTTGCTAAGCAAAATTTGCAGGTCGTTAAGTGAGGACCCCACATGATAGTGACTTGCAACTTTCTGCCAGCTTCCCACAAGCAAAGCCGGCTGGAAGTTGCAAGGCCTGGTGGCTCACAAGTAGGCCGGAGGGCAGGTGAGTATTGTGGAGTGAGGCAGGGGTGGTGGTGCAGTGCTGTGTGAGCATGTGCAGGCTGGGGAGAGGGTAGTGTGGCGAGAAAAAGCAGCAGGAGCAACTTGCGACCTTCCCTGCTAGCTTCTCCACTGACTCTGCTTGCAGGAAGCTGGCAGGCAAGGCTGCAAATGGTGATCCTGTGACCGTGGGACACTGCAACCGTTGCACGTGTGAGCCAGTTGCCAAGCACTCAGATCGCAATTGGATGGACACTGGGACGGCTGGAACTTCGAGGACCAGTCATAAGTCCCCCTTGTTCAGCACCATCATAATTTTGAAGGGTTGCTGAACGAGTGGTTGTTAACTGAGGACAACCTATAGATGCTCTTTGAAAATCTTGCTCTAATTTCTGAGCCACTGATCAAAGATCAGAATGTTATTCCCTTTACTTGATGGGCCTCTGGAGAGAAGGGTAAGAAGTTCATAAAGGGTCTGTGGTCATTCTGAGACTTTCTGCGAGCTGTATTTTACTCACAAGCAAGAGCATCCAGAGGGTATGGTCAAAAAAGTCAACAAGATGGCGGCCACAACAGTGTGACTGAAGCTTTGTTCCTTTTTATGTGCATCACACCCAGGATGCACAGCACTCTGACTGCACTGTTGCGGCTGCCAACTTGACTTTGTTGCCCAGACCCTCTGGATACCCGTCTTTTTGACCATATCCTCAAGGCCATGTTTCTCCCAGGGACTGTTAGGGCATCTCATTCCCCGCCCAGCACTGAGCAGTCAGCTGAGGTCTCAGGCCAAGAAGAGGATCTGCGTTTTCCCTAGCTGTGCCGGACATCACCTTGCCATTCACCATAATATCAAAGCGGATCCCGTAGGCCTTGATCAACGTTCGGAAATCGACATCTGTTGCGCTTCGGTAATACTTGGCAAATCTGAAAACCAGAAAATGTGGCGTGATTTCTTTTTCCAAGCAGAATCATTGCAGACTTACCCTCTGACTGAAGCCATGAAGGTGATTTGCCTTTCGTGCAACGATTAAGACTTCTGTAAGATTTGACTTTACATCCATCTACTTCAGTGTTCACCACCTTTAATTTTTTTTTTTAACCACACCCTGCGGACATCCTTGTAATTGCTGCCAAGATTATGGAAGAAGCATTTTAAGAATGCTTTCGAATAATGATTTTTTTAGATTTGTTTTCTTGTTTTATATCTTTGTTGTACACGGCCCAGAGTCACTTCTTGGGAGATAGACAGCTATATATATATATTTTATATATAAATAAATAAAATACATTTGGTATGGTGAAGACGGCTCCTGTGAGTCTGGATTATTTGCTTTGGGTCCTGCATTTTGATTCTATGCCCCTTTCCTTTTCCTTCCCGTTTCTTATCAATTAATAATTAATTCATTGGTTTTATATATATATATAAATACTACCTTAGGACTAACAATGTCTAATAAGGAAGGAGCCCCACTCTTGCATGAAATTTCCATTATTAAAAATTTTGGAAATGTTAAAGATGCAAATAAAGCATATAAATTTAATAAATAAATAAATAAACTACTCTAGAACCTTTACAGATGGATGCATCGTCAGTATTTATATTTGCCAAATTCAGGGTTAAGGTTAATGGTAGGATTTTCTTTTTATGATGGTGCCAAGTTCAAATTCCCCCCAAGCAGGCACCTATGTTGGGCAGCAGTGATATAGGAAGATGCTGGAGGTGGAGGATCACTTTATGCAGGTTTCTCAATCTTGGCAACTTTAAGATGTAGAACTTTAAGAATTCCCCATGCTGGCTGGGGAATTCTGGGAGTTGAAGTCCACACATCTTAAACTTGTCAAGATTGAGAAACATTGGTCTATACCTACAAAGATCAGAGAAGTACAAGCAATGATATACCCTATGACACTTTATGGAAGCGAAAGTTGGACTCTGAAGAAGCAGGAGAGGAACAGAATTGACACTTTTGAACTTTGGGGTTGGAGAAGACTCCTGAGAAAACCATGGACAGCCAAGAAAATGAATCAATGGATCATCAAAGAAATCAACCCAGAGTTCTCCCTCGAAGCACCAGTGACCAGGCTCCAAATATCATATGCTGGACACTTTCTGTAAAGACCCAGCGTGCTTGAGAAATCTGCAATGCTGGGAAAGATGGGAGGAAAGAGAAGAAGAGGGCGTGTCGTGACCTCAGAGCCAGGCTCCAGGACGAGGGCGGATCAGGCTCCACTAGCCACAGATTCCAACACTGACACCCTCTCAGCTCCCTCCTCAGCCAGTGCTGATCCTTCTTTAGCCAACAGCCCCGCCCCCCGCACCTGAGCATCCTGCACCTGTCCAATAAGTGCCTCGCGAGCAAGCGGCAAGATGCTGACTCTGCAAGCGAGCCGGGTGCCTCCTTGGCAATCGCTGATCCAGGAAAGCCTCGGCTGTGCACGCTCAGCAGGGAGAGGATTTCAGCGGTGCAGGGACTGGAAGCAACTTCGGTGTGTGGCTTTGTGCTTTGTGTACTCCTGCTCTTGACCCCTGCTACGTTTTCGACTTCAGCATGTTCCTGACCAAGTCTCTGGCTCTCCCCTCAGTACTTTTCAAGACATTGTGTGGTATTTGACTACGAACCATCTGACCCGGATTACATCTTTTCCTCCGCCTCTAGTAAGAGGCCGTGTGCACACACACTCTTCTGCCTGCTTCCCAACTCCTCTTCTGTTGCCTCCCCCACCTGTTTGCTGCCACCTCTCCTGACAAGTGTTAGCCTTCCAGGTAGACCAGACAGGAAACATGGCCAGATGAGCTAATTCTACTTTATTGTGAGGCTATGTTAAGAGAATCTTGCAAGTCTAAAGTGCAAATCTCCCACCGTCTCCTTTACAGCCTGAGAAACCAGGGAGGGTCCCTCCTGAGCCTCTTTCTCTGCCCTTTATGCAGCTGAGGGATAAGCTGTCTCTTATCTGACGATTCCCTAAGCAGCATCTCTTTGCCCCTCTCCCAGGGTCCTTCCCACATACCATTACACAAGCTTCTGGACACCTTCACAAGCCTCGTTGCAAATGCTCTGCTCCAATCGCTCTGTTCCAACTCTGCTCATGATTCCCACCATTTTCCCCTCCTCGCTGCCTTTTGACCAAGCTCCCTCCACAGTGCGTGTTCTCTCGCCCAGGACCTCTGCAAGCCTCACCCCCAAGTGCCCACACTGTGCCCACATTTTGTCTGCCAGTTGCAAGGGCATTTTCTCCCACTGCTGAAGCCAGGACACGAAAGGATGACCAGCGAAAGCAGCAATGGGTGCACCACTGGAAGACCTGAAGGACCAGGTTGGGGACAGGTTGTCCTGGAGAAAATCTGTGACTGGGCCCAGCTGACTCACAAGGTTTAGCGAATTGACTTGGTTAGTAGCTGACCTGGTCAATCACCCCGTCCAGACTCGGCCACTGAAGGAATTACTGAGAGACTGAACTGCAGAAGTTGCAGGCTGAGAACGCTTCGGCCAAACACTTCCTTCTCCATTACCTGAAATTGTATCCAGAGGAGATGGACTTCTCCGCAAACTTGTTATCTAGCCGACTGAAAGAATAGTGAGGGTTGCATTCCGACGGTGCTTGATCTAAATTGCAGTCCCATTCGATCTGAATTCCGATCACGCCACCCTGAATAAAAGAAACAGACAAAGGTTTTCTTCAGCTTCAGCAGAAGATCAAGAAGCTCTTTTCCCTCAAAAGCCCTGGGAGACTAACCAGAGTTGGCACACTGTGTCCAGGGCCTATCCTAAATATTTTGGTGCCAAAGGGCACCACTGGACAGGGCAAAGTTTTGAGGAGGCATGTGGCTTTCACTCAAAGCAGTGCATATTTTCCAAGTAATGCCAATCTTGCTTCTGAGGAGCAAAATATTGCCAAGGTCCTTCCCACTTTGCTTTCTAGAAATAAAGAGTCCTAGAGTTAATAGGGGTAAAGGAGTGCGACCTCCAGCTCCAATGCAGAATTTCTGATTAAATATTGCTGGGCAAGAGCTGTCCAGCTTTTGCTCAAATGTATCCAGTGTTCAGAGGGGGATCCATCCCCTTTGGGGGTCACTGGTTCCACTATCAAAGACCCAATAACCTGACTCTGGGGATGTGTTTTGAAGACTGGAGAGCAGGACAGGTCTAAGCTCGGTCCCACCATCTCAGCAAATGGCCCACTCTAGGCTTCTTGCCATATTTCCTTCTGCCCATCATAATCTTGATGGAACTTCCTGCCCTCATTTCCCCCTCAAATTCCCCCCAACTCACACCTTCCTCTTCCCAAGTCATGGCAACCAGCCACATGCATCTGTGTCCTTGTTCCTCCACAACCATAGTCACTTCTCCAGCTGCTCCTGCATATGGCATTCAGCACTTGGGATAGGCCACTGCTGTGACTTATCAACCATCCATTTCCATCCACATCATTCACTACCCTTCCAAACCAGCCCCCTCCTCCACTCCAACCCCTCCCTCAAGCAGAGTCCAGAGCTGGTCACAGATCACAGATCACTCCACTCCGTCAACAGCGGGAGACAGGAGGGGTGGAAAGAGAGGGTAACGTGGCAGAAGTGTCTACGATTATTTTTATTGTTTTCTTCGCCACCTAGTGTCACCTTGAGAGAGGGCGCAGGGTGGCCATCTCAATTGACATGAATTAATAAAATAATCAGAGCAGGGTCCTGGTTCAAAAAGAAGAGGGTGCGAATCAGAATTGCTGCAGGGTTTCACTTGATGACCACAAGTCTCCTCAACCAAACCCCACCTCTGCCATCTCAGCTCCCTCCAAGCCACGTCTGAAGGTCCCATTAAAGCTCCACAGTGGGGAGATAGTCCTTCCCAGAAAATGGAAGTCCATGAGGCTCCTCCACTGGGAAGGGAGACCCTGCTGCACCTCTTCATCCTTCATCACTGTAGGAGGGACCACCACCTGAAGGAAGGAGTGGCCCTAGTTCTTTCATACCTCTGATGCCATCTCCTGAAAGCTGCTCCCGGCCCAGCTGACCAGCTTCCCCAGCGAGAAGATGGGGCAGTAAGGTTGCTCTGCTCCATAGCGACATGTTTTCAGATAGGCATCGTCTTTGGTGTCAAGAACGTTGGTTCTGCGTCAGAGAGGCAGGGAAGTGAGAAGTTCAGAAACCTGGTCATGCAAAAATGCAGTGTCCGAGAGCAACGTAGGCTCCCTCACTGTCGTAACTGACCACAGTATCACATCCCGTTATAACACCTACTCACAGGCACATGAGTCAATTACATCCTGCTGTTTTGGTTAAAAATCCAAGGGTCTCCTTATACACGGATCAACTTATCCGCCAGTATATCCTGGAAATACGGGTACTTTAAAAAGAGTAATACTGTATAGATTTTTAGAAGCAGACCCTCGAATTTTCAGCCAGATCATGAAAACAAAAGGCGCATTTTTATGGTATTTTGGTTACCCTGATTTTGGAACCTGATTTTTGGGGTGCATTTTGGCACCTAAAATGCTTGGCTGATCTGTCAGTCTATACGGTAAGTGAAAAGGAATTGTGTGCCGATTCTGCAACGGATTTAGGATACCAGTCACACACGGTGCACACAATACATCCAGAAAGCTCAAAGTTGCTGGCTGGCACCACGCCGTGGAGATGTCTGCACATCACTGCTGTGCCCCTGAGGATATTTAGCCATTTAAAGGACTATTCAAAATAGGTATTTAAAGGAGCATTAAAAATAAGGTAGCTTGTGGCTGTGAAAGAAGCGGGATCCGTCCGGTTCCCATCCTGGTGATGTTTAAGAAGTCCTTGAAAGCTGGTCTGTTTCCCAGACGTTGGGTTAGGTGGGGGCTGCGTCACGTACAGGACTTCAACTGTCAGTAAGAATGTTTGTCCTGGGGCACGTTGTTCTTTTTCACTTTTTCACTGTTTTTATAATGTTAATCTTGCATGCTGCCCAGAGTCTTAGGGAGTTGGGCGGCCTTCTAAATCTAACTAAAAAGTAAGTTGAACCATGGAACACACCCCTGAGAATTTCAGTCCTGGGTCAGCACACTCCACTCCCAGCAGCGCTGAAATGGAGCGTCCTGCAAAAGCTGAAATCCTTTTTCCTCTCCTTTCCTTATTCCCCTCTGTCATAACTCTTGGTCCACATATCGCTGAGCATCGTCCTCCTTTTTCTCCCAAGACTCTCCTCCAAGGCAGAACCTCTCCTCTAATGGGGTGGAAACGACAAAAAGAAGCAAAGAAGAAAAAAAAGACTTACTTGGAAAAATTAAACCTGGGGAAGCGAATGGTGTTCTTGATGTAAACCGTGAAATTCTCAGCATTGGCCAGAAGAGCTGATCTTAAAAGGAAATAAGTACATTGGTTAACTGAATTCTTTCGTCCTTGAGTAGAACCAAACTGTATTTTAGGTACATCTGCCAAAAGGGGGAATCCGGTATGGATCTATCGTTTCCAAGTGACAGTGGAATGAGGGACGCAGGGGTTCAAGCGGAGACTGGGGACCCCTTTCTTAGGGGTCTTTCATTCGAGTTCCTGCCCTGGGGAAGGGGTTGACTAGATGACCTCGAGGGAGCCTCCCAATTCTGGGATTCAAATGCTCAGCTTCTACCCAATTTTTTTTTGTAAAAAATTCAGGGCAACCAACTCT
Source organism: Python bivittatus (assembly GCF_059951505.1). Classification (NCBI taxonomy): domain Eukaryota; kingdom Metazoa; phylum Chordata; class Lepidosauria; order Squamata; family Pythonidae; genus Python; species Python bivittatus. The sequence continues at coordinate 894,509 of NW_028277123.1, forward strand.
GGTCTGTCTTTCTTCTCCACCGGACACCAAGCTAGTATTTCACACGTCCCGCTGATGTTGTTCCCGATTTTTATACACAGCCCGGTCTTGATCCCTGTAGGAGCAAACAAGATGATGAGAAAAATGTCAGCCAGACGGTAATTTTGTGGCTCGCTGGAATCATTTTCAGGTGGGTTTCGGAAGAGTGATAATGACAGGCATGACTGTGGATGAGGTGAGGTCAAAAAGGTCAAGATGGCAGTCACAACCAAACATGATGCATATAGCAAACAGGTAGGGTTTCAGTCACACAGTTGTAACCCCCATTTTGACTTTTTTGACTCCTCTTCAGATGCCACTATGTAATGGCGGAGGCTATCATGAAAAGAGTACCTTAAAAATTATCCTGCACGGAATCTCTTGGCTGTGTTCATTCATTTTGATGAAGGTGCATTTAAAAAGAGAAGGAAAAATTCCCAACACCTTTGGGTGGGGGTCCATAAAAGTAAAATAAACTCTAGAATGCCCACCCCCAGCATACAAATTCAAAATCAATTCCTTGAAAAGATTTACCAAAAAAAAAAAGAAAAGAGCAGATACCTATACTGGCTGGGGAATTCTGGGAGTTGAACTCCACCCATCTTAAAGTTGGTGAGGTTGGGAAATGCTGCACGAAACACTGAATTTCAGCGGTGCTTAAAAGTTTGTGAACCCTTTTAAATTATCAGCATTTCTGCCGAAATTTGACCTAAAATGTCTTCTGTTCTCCACACAAGTCCTACTAGCAGATGGAGAGAACCCAGTTAAACAAATGAGTCAAAAACATTATGCTTGTTCCTTTATTGGTGGAGGAAAGTGGTCCAAAGCTACAGATTTGTGTGTGGCAAAAGTATACTGAAAATTCAAAAGCGTTCGCAAACTTTTAAGCCCCACTGAATTCCGGAGGGTCTCCAAGCCTTGGCTGTTAATTATCCTTCTACCTTATAATATGAACGTGGGGGACCCTCAAGGGATTGATTTTAAATCGTTACATTATTTAGAGATGTTGCTCGATTTTATTAGACATTTCTTTGGAGTTTTTAATCTCGTTAGAAAGGTTTTATCGTCTCTAATCATCATGAACGTGGCATTGCTTACACTGATGTTTTAATCTTGCACATCTAAGCCGCCATGACTGAATGCAGTGGGTGACACATTAGTTCCATAAAGGGCGACAACAGTAATAACAGCAATTATACCATTGCCGGATATCACTGATTCTCCTGGAGTGCAGTCTTGGTCACGGTAACACAAAGCATCTGGAATGCCTGGGTTCTGGAAGAGAAGGAAAGGACGGAGTCTTCATCCCAAAAACTGAATTCAAGACTGGAAGCCAACCGGCTTTCTTTCAGAAGAATCTTTAAACTGACCGAGATGCAAGAGAGAAGGCGGTCGAAGCATGACGCTCCATGTGGCCTTCTTCCCATGAAAAACCATTAAAGGAACGGGGTTTGTTTAGCCCAGTGTTTCTCAAGCTTGGCCACTGTAAGGTGGGTGGACTTCAACTCCCAGAATCCCCCAGCCTGCATGCTTTAAGATGGGGGGAATCCTGGGAATTGAAGTTCCACGTCTTAAAGCATGTTGGGTGGGGAATTCTGGGAGTTGAAGTCCCACATCTTAGAGTCGCTAAGTTTGAGAAACTCTGCACGAGAGTATCAGAATCTTCTTTAAGATTGCTTGCACACTCACTCCTTTACTTGCACACAGTCCTTACACACATGCTGCCCTTGTCCATTTTAATCCCGTCATACCTCAGCGCAGGTATCTTGCCGCTGGTTGGGGGTGATGATCAAATTGGTCATGATAAAAAAAACACTTTCGCCCTAAGATGGGGGAAAGAATTAGAAAAAGACAGTTTCAGAATTTTGCTAGACAAAGAGGGAGGGAGGGAGGGAGGGAGGGAGGAAGGAAGGAAGGAAGGAAGGAAGGAAGGAAGGAAGGAAGGAAGGAAGGAAGGAAGGAAGGAAGGAAGGAAGGAAGGATTATAGCTCTTTTTAAACCATGAGCAGTGTGTGAAAAAAATCCTTCCACCCTGAGATCTTTCCTTGAAATCACAATATTCCCAAAGCTGATGTCCGATGTGGGAGGGTGGGGGGATTTGAATAGGTATATAGCAGTTGGTTTTAATACATCCTGGCTAGTCATTGCTGATTCCATAAAAGCTAAGCAGGTTGGATTTAGCTGGATGGGAGACCACCAGGGGATCCCAGGGTTGTAGGCTAGACTCAGAAGCTGACATTACAGAAGAAGGTTACTGCAAACCAATTCTCTATCGTGGCCAAGAAGTCACCAGGAGTGGTCTTGAGGGCATCTCTGACATTTCATGAGAAGTCTGGAAATTGTTCTCCTCTACCTGAACTATCAGAGAAGCTCTGCCAGTCCAAAGGACACCACCCTTCCCCAAACCTGGGCCTTTTAAATGGATTGGGCCCCTACCACCCCATCTCCAGCACTGAGTTCCTGGCTGGGGATGATGGGCCCTGAACCCCAAGCCTTCTAGGGCCTACCCGTTTCGGGAGGTTTGGAGGAGACAATGCAGAGCAGGTGAATCGGGTTCTGGCAGCAAAAGGGTCGGACCACGGAAGTCAGCCCGGTACCTGCGGGGGCATGACGTAGTCCACCACGTCCCAGATCCTCTTGCCCATCTCCGAGGTGTTGGTGAAGGCGACCCCCTTCACCTTGGTGATCACCGAACTCTGGATCGAGGGATCCACTTCCTGGTACCCCTTCTTGACCAGAAAGACCCACCTGTTTATGCAGCCAGAGGAAAGAGGTTAAGTGGTGAAAAAAGGGCACGGGGTCAGTGTGAATCGGAGTGGATTTAGTCAGGTTTTAAATTTCAGGAGTGCCTATTTTGGTGGGATTCAGGAACAGATTTATAAGTTCAGCCGCAAGCTGGTGGCATCTCCTTTGGAAGTACTTAAATAGACCAGGGACGGCGAAGCTTTTGGGCTTGGCATGTCAAAAATTCAGAAAATGCCTATCTTGACTCTGCTGGCATGTCACACCTACCCCCGGAACAACAGAGAAACAATTCTTTCCATATTCACATATTTTTAAAAAATCTGGCGCTTTGTCTTATAGAAAGAGGCGTCAAATAATTACCAAAACGAAATACGAGTAAAACAAACTCAGTTTCTGTGGTAACCCCGGTAGATAGTTCTTGTCAGGGGTTGGTGAACGCTGGCACATCCCCCAAAACATTGTGGCGTGTCACCCTTGACACGCGTGTCGCATGTTCGCCGTCCCCGAAATAGGGGCTGGCCGGCCGGCCCTCTCTCGGGGATGTCGTGACAGTCTCTACCGGCCCTGGACCGGTGGTGGGACTGGACGACCTCCAGGGTCCCTCGCAAGCCTCATATTTCGTGGTTCTGCATCGGAGGACTTTCCTGACACAACAGCTCTTCAGGGGTGGAACAGAGAGCTCAACAGGGGTCGGACTCTCTTTCTGCAGCTGTTTCAAGCAAGACTGGATGGTGATCTGTTGGGGATGCCTTTGACGTAGGCCAGCTTAGGGAGCGAGAACTCCTGGAACTTCACTTTTATTTTTGCACTAGGGCAGAATCATTTATTGCACTAGGCTTGTGGAAGAGCGAACTCACCACCTGGAGTGAGCAGCCCGTTTTTCTTCCTGGGATCTAGGGTTTTGGTACTCCCTGGAAAAGGGGGTTAAAGCAGCCCCCTCCTCTCCTTTGTGGGAGAGTTCGTTTTATAAAAAGGGAGCTGAAAGCAAGCCTGCGCATGGACACGTCAAAGAAAGGAGTTATGCCAGGAAGACGGCGGGAAAGAGAAACTCTAACCCGCGCTAGTCTTCTGACAGCAGGAGAAACTCTCAGTTCTGGGACCTGCAAGAGCGCTGAGAGATGGGGAGGAAAGGAACCTGACTAGAGTCTGCAAACCTGCAAAAACTTGCAAACTGAACGAAGCCCGCGATGGCACAGTGCAAGTGCAGAGCTCCCCAAACCAGCTCCAGAAACAGAGGACTGGGAGTGCGGGGCGGGGTGGGGGGGAGAGAAAAACCCATTTGCAAGTCTCTAAAGGAGTGGAAAGGATGTTTGGGAAAGGAGACTGGCCAACTTTAACAAGTTGCCAAGGTTGAGAAACATGGAGCTACGGAATAGTTCAGAGAAGAAAACATAGTGCTAACATAGAAATAGAACACAGAGATTGAAATGGATAGATTAAATAATAGACCTGGTGGGCAACTCATAGCATTAGCAAGATAGGAGAATAAGATAGGAGTTTCATTTAGCACGATAAAACAGTTTTGTGTAGGAAAAACAAGGGCAGTCTTTGGGTCTGTGTTCTGTACCATATTAAAAAAAAAGAAAAACTAAGAAGGGTAAAATCTGAAATCTGACCGCCTGACAGAGTTTCTCTGTGCCCCTCTTGAGCCAATAACATCAAGTCAGGCGTTTCCTGAGCTTCTTTCTCACTTCCTCTTCTTTCCCCAGCTACGTTGATAGTTGCTCAACTCTCCTGGCGTTCCTTCTTCAAAGCTGTCTCTATCTAGTACACAGTGGAGAATATTTGCACTGGGCAGTTATCTCCATGGCTCCTTCCAAACCAGCCTTTCTCAACCTTGAGAACTTTACGACGTGTGGACTTCCACTCCCAGAATTCCCCAGCCAGCTGGGACGGAATTCTGGGACTTGAAGTCCACACATCTTCAAGCTGCCAAGGTGGAGAAACACTGTTCCAAACTTTACACCCTTTCATTAAATTAAATTACTGGCATCTTTATTAGGAACAATGATGGGGAGCCTCCCAAGTGAGCAACCTTTCCGGCTCAACTGCACTCTTCGTCTGGTTGGAGACAGAGAAGGGAAGATGTGCTGCTGTGCCTTGTTGCAGGGATGAAATGGAGAAGAGGTTGTGTGCATTTGGCATCAGGACAGCCTCTCATTAATCCTTGATCTTAAGTGCTTGCATTATACTGGGACCCCAGCTTTTCTATTTTGATCCTTCCCGTCCCATTTATGGTTGCAGTTCATTGATCCGATGTTTCAATAATGCCGTCCTCTGTTCCAAGAACACGGGGGCTAAAAGCCGGTAGCATCTCTCCGCTCGTTTGCAGGACTCACTTTCCAGGTACACACAGAAGGCAGCTTACGAGTGAAAACAGCACACCCCAGAAATACGGAAGGCCAAAACGAAAGCTAATGAATTAAAAAGCGAATTAAACGTTACTACCATTACGATTATCCCATAGAAGGCTAAGCAATTTCCCTGTATTGTCAACCTCCAAGCGGTTTTAACTATTAAAATATAATGAAAGGACAAATAAGCTAAAACCATATCAAAATATACATTTCTTAAAAATGCAGGGGAGGAAGAAAAAATCTGATGATGATGACGAAGATGATGTCATGCAGAGCTGAGCAATTCTTATCAGAGGAGGTGAGTGAATAAGCAGGTGGAAGAAATCCTGGGGGTGTCCCTGGGGGCAAGGGGAGAAAAGCTGTGGGATGACAGCATGATGCACCGGGTCACACACCGTGCGTTGCACAAATATACGAAACCTCACATTCCAACAACACAACTCTGCTTTTGTCATTGTGACACACACTCCAACCTTACAGATGATTCTGAGATCTCCAAAGCTTATTAAAGTCTTTGTTGATGTTTTCCTCTCACTTTGTTCAGCTATTTTAGGCGGTTTACTTCACCGCAGGGTTGGAGGTATGACCTTGAGAATCGCGCACAAAAACTACTGAAACCATACAAAAGATTGAAAATGCAGCACGGTGGCAATATTTAGCCATGCTGGCTGGGGAATTCTGGGAGTCGAAGTCCACACATCTTAAAGTTGCCAAGTTTGAAAAACACTGATCTAGATGAACTCAGTATTCAGTGCAAATCCACAACATGATGTACAAAGCAATTCCAGAAGGAAGCTACTTTAATAACTCCCTTCTTTAATGAAATCCCTCAATACTGGATGCTATATTTCCAAGATAGAGGATAGTGTTTCTGAGCAGATACAGAGTACCTCAGCCTCTGAATACCTCCAGATCACCTCTACGCTTTCTTCCAAACCGAGACTGAACAGCAACCGCCCTAGCTATGGAGCTCTGCTTACAATACAACCCCAATCTCAATTCCAGGAGGAAATTACAGCTCTTCCAGGGTCGCTCGAGGCTTTTTCAGCGTTAGGCACACCAAAAGAACCTGATGGGGGCAATCTTACCCTATGGCTCCCGAGAGGAGAAATGCAGATGATTCACAGAGGAATGTGAAGAGAAGAGCAAAAAGCAGCAAAAGGCAGAAAGAGCAGCCGCCTTTAATTCACACGGCCAGAAAATGCAGATTTTTGAGGCTGAGTTTGTCCTGAATTAAAAGGGGAAAGGTACCGCCCGAAGACTTGGTCCAGAGCTATTCGTTATGGCGACTAGACAGAGCCCCCACCTTCCAAAGCAGGGTTTGCGTGCAGATGAGTCCACCTAAGGAAGCGATGGAGATGTGAAAAAAATCTCCCTCTTTCCAGGCTCCATGAATAGTGATCTTTCCTAAATTCTCACCACTTTCCTTCCTTCCCCTCTAGCAGCTCTTTTGTAAAGCTGCAAAGATACGACCATCCCAGCCTAGAGAAGATCTTTCTGAAAGCTGAGTTGTTCTGCCACGCAAGGATAAAGCACAGGGATGCTCTTACCCCACGATGTATCCCAGGATGGAGAGCTGGACCACCCGGTAGAGAATCCCCACTTTCTTGTTCTTGGCAATGACGTATTTCTCGGTTTTATAATCAAAGAGCGACAAGCATAAGGCTTTCCAAGCGATCTGGCCCATCTTTCCAGGTTCCTGAGCATCAGCGGCGCATGAGGCTGCTGCAGTGAAGGAGGACTGGAAAACGCTGTGCAGAGGGAAAAGCCAGCCCGCCGTGCCCAGCGGGGAACACCAGCCTCTGCTAGCACGTTGCGGCTGCAGTTCCTGGCTGCATCCTTGCTTGCTGCCTCTGGGCAGGGAGGCAGGGCTGCAGCTGGGGAGGTCAGGCGGGGGGAAGAGACGTGGGGGAAACACCCTTCCTTCCTTCCATGCGCACCCCTCTCCAAATGGGGTTGCTCCAGCCTGGAAGGTGGATTGGCGCTGCTGAAGAACGCTGTTCAGGACAGAGAAAGAAACAATTAAAACAAGAACAGTCCTCAGGCAGGTGGCCCTGAAGTTCAGGGCGAATTTTCAGACAGGCTTCGAGGGAATAAGTCCCTGGACCCCAAGCGGCTTCAGAAGAGCAAGCTTGGATTGAGAGCCTGGGGTCCAAGCAAGTCCTGTCTCAATACACCTGTTTTGCAAGGCTATGATTGCATGGGCTCAAGTCCCTTTGAACAAACAGGTGCTTCAGATCTGGGCCCCAAATTCTGCCCAGAGGCTTCCCAAGTCATAACCGATCACATTAGCCCCCAGGCGGCCCCGGCCCAGATGGCCCTGCTCTGGCTAAAAAGGAAGAGCCAAACCCACAAAGGGATGGAATGGATGACCTCAGAAGCCTCAAAATCTATGTGAAAGTTCGGCAAAATCCGGCACTCCGGGGAAGGAACTGAAAGGAAATAGGAAAACTTTTGATGTTTGAGCGGGCATGGGTGGGGGAAAAGCAGGGCAAGCAGCCAGAGTGCCCCTCCCAAAGAGAGAGAGCACCAGGGTCCATCCAGTGACAGCTGAAATGGGGAGAGGGGTAAACATCTTCACTTGGGGGTCTCTGCACGCACTCGATGCCCTTCTGGGTTTGGTCAGCCTACAGCAGTGTTTTTCAAACTTGGCAACTTCAAGATGGGTGGACTTCAACTCCCAGAATTCCCCAGGGACCCCCAGCACTGAGAAACATGTGTGGCGCTTCCCTCGCACCGCCCTGGCCACCATCTTGACTTTTCTGACCATGCCCGTGGACATCCCTGTGCCCCAGTGCCGCATTTCGGCATCGGTAGCTGGCGAAGGCAGGTCGCGAGAGGGAAGAGAAGGTTCCGCCTGTGCTGCTGTTCCTCAGGTGCCCGCTAGAGGGCGGCAGAGACCACGAATGGCCCTGAGGGACTCTAAGATGGGTGGACTTCAACTCCCAGAATTCCCCAGGCAGCATGCTGGAGAGCCCCCCCGCCCAATACAGTTTTGGAGGCCCTTGAGAGCTCCCAAAGAACGGTGCTGCTGGTCATAACGGTGCTGCGTTGTGTTGGTGTCACCCAGTGCAGAAAACATTGGATGAGATCCAGGTTCGAGTCCAGTGTCCGACGTGGAAACTCGCTGGGTGACTTTGGGCCACACACTTTCTCTCGGCCAGCCTACCTCACAGGGTTGTGGTGGGGCTCCGAGAAAGCGAAGCGAAGGGTAGAAAATCCCCCTGGCTCCTTGAATTTCACAGACACCTCAGGGTGATTCTCTGGGTAATTACGCAGCCACAATTTACCATTGCCATTTGGAGTGAGGTTTTCATTTCCACGTCACCTCTGCAGACCTGGGAACTCTTAGTGGTCCCCCATCTAAGCACTAACCAGGATTGATCCTGACTGGCTTTCCAGGTTCAGCCAAGGTTGGCCAGCTGCAGAAAAAATATCCTAATTCGCAGCGAGGAGCCATTGTGTAAGGAGTAGAAACTACCTTTTAACAAAACGTCCTGCTATCAAGGCTTTCTGATACTTAACGGTAACGTGGTCACGCTTGGAATTTGAATGTCTTTACAAAAAGGAAAGGGTCACACCAAGGGGAGACCTGGGAATGAAAGATAATGAAATAAGTGTTGCCTTTTGTTAGTAAGAATTTGTGAATCAGGGAAGGAAGGAAGATAACAGCACAAAGGACAGAGATTTAGTGGAGACAGGAGGGTCGAAGGAAGGAAGGAAGGAAGGAAGGAAGGAAGGAAGGAAGGAAGGAAGGAAGGAAGGAAGGAAGGAAGGAAGGAAGGAAGGAAGGAAGGAAGGAAGGAAGGAAGGAAGGAAGGAAGGAAGGAAGGAAGGAAGGAAGGAAGGAAGGAAGGAAGGAAGGAAGGAAGGAAGGAAGGAAGGAAGGAAGGAAGGAAGGAAGGAAGGAAGGAAGGAAGGAGATTATAGCTCTATTTAAACCATGGGCATAGTTTATCCCTCCACCCCTTTCCTTGAAATCCCAATATTCCCAAATCTGATGTCCAGTGTGGGAGGGTGGGAGGATTTTAATAGGAATACAGTAGTTGGTTTTAATACATCCTGGCTAGTCATTGCTGATTCCATAAAAGCTAAGCAGGGTTGGATTTAGCGGGATGGGAGACCACCAGGGGATCCCAGGGTTGTAGGCTAGACTCAGAAGCTGACATTACAGAAGAAGGTTACTGCAAACCAATTCTCTATCGTGGCCAAGTGGTCCCCAGGAGTGGTCTTGAGGGCATCTGTGAGATTTCATGAGATGTCTGGAAATTGTTCTCCTCTACCTGAACTATCAGAGGACCTCTGCCAGTCCAAAGGACACCACCCTTCCCCAAACCTGGGCCTTTTAAATGGATTGGGCCACTACCCCCCCATCTCCAGCATTGAGTTCCTGGCTGGGGATGATGGGCCCTGAAGCCCAAGCCTTCTAGGGCCTACCCGTTTCGGGAGGTTTGGAGGAGACAACGCAGAGGACGTGAACCCAGTTCTGAAAGCAAAAGGGTCGGACCACGGGAAGTCCGAACCCGGTACCTGCGGGGGCATGACGTAGTCCACCACGTCCCAGATCCTCTTGCCCATCTCCGAGGCGCTGGTGAAGGCGACCCCCTTCGCCTTGGGGATCACCGAACTCTGATCGAGGGATCCTCTTCCTGGTACCCCTTCTTGGCCAGAAACACCCCCCTGTTTATGCAGCCAGAGGAAAGAGGTTAAGCGGTGAAAAAAGGGCACGGGGTCTGTGTGAATCGGAGCGGATGGAGTCAGGTTTTAAATTTCAGGAGTGCCTATGCTGGTGGGATTCAGGAACAGATTTATAAGTTCAGCCACAAGCTGGTGGCATCTCCTTTGGAAGTATTTAAATAGACCAGGGAAGGCGAAGCTTTTGGGCTCGGCGTGTCAAAAATTCAGAAAATGCCTATCTTGACTCTGCTGGAGTGTCACACCTTCCCCCGGAACAACAGAGAAACAATTCTTTCCATATTCACGCATTTTTATAAAATCTGGCGCTTTGTCTTATAGAAAGAGGCGTCAAATAATTACCAAAACGAAATACGAGTAAAACAAACTCAGTTTCTGTGGTAACGCAGGGAGATAGTTGTTGTCAGGGGTTGGTGAACGCTGGCACATCCCCCAAAACATGGTGGCGTGTCACCCTTGACACGCGTGTCGCAGGTTCGCCGTCACCGAAATAGAGGCTGGCCGGCCGGCCCTCTCTCGGGGATGTCGTGACAGTCTCTACCGGCCCTGGACCGGTGGTGGGACTGGACGACCTCCAGGGTCCCTCGCAAGCCTCCTCTTTCGTGGGTCTGCATCGGAGGACTTTCCTGATGCAAGAAATCAGTTCATTATGAACCTGGTGTATAGCGAATAGTGCAATGACAATAAACTTATTCTATTCTGTGCTATTTGTGAGACTAAAATCAGAAAAAACAAAGAAGGCAAAAGTAAAGCGATTGTTAGATTTGAACTTCGGCCACCAAGTTCTCTTTCATACTTTGGAAATGCACCAGATCATAAAGTAATTTGGTGGAGAAAAGCCCACCAAAAGAGAAAATTCTTCCTCTTAGATTGCAAAAGGGGCAAAAAAAGTCTTCTCCCCCCCAGATGTTTGAGGAGGTTACCCGAGGAGGACGAGAGGAGTCAGCGGCCTCCGTCTCCATCGCTCTCGCTAGCGGCGGGACGGGACCGCGTGAGGGAAGACGGTTGCCGTGGCAACTGGCAGGGTTAGGCCTAGTTGAGCAGAAGAGGCCGGAAGCCTCGACCTTGGCTTGTTGATGAAGTAACTGGGTTGGGGACAAGAACCGGCTTGTGGAGAGGATATTTAGCCACAAAACCCCAGAGGGGAAACGGGCATTTAAAGGGAGTCCCCGGGTTAATAGCGCCCGGTTTACGGACCAGCCATAGAGAAGAACGGAGCCTATGGCAGCAAAATTCAAGTTAAATGCACAGTGGTTTGAATTAGGGTTAACCCTAACCCTAACCCCACCCTCTATCCCCGTGTTTCTCAACCTTGAGCGTTTTAAGATGGGTGGACTTCACGGCTGGCTGGGGAATTCTGGGAGTTGGACTCCACCCATCTTAAAATGCCCGAGGGTGAGAAACCCCGCTCTATCCAGTCCCCTGTGCTGCTGCTTTTCTCGTCTCGTTTCTCTCTTTCTCATTCTCACACAGAGTCTGCTTCACCAAGAAAAAGCGACGGTAAAGCCCCCGTTTTGCACACAGAAGACACCCCGTGACAATCCCGGCATTTTCACGTAGGGTTGGAGGGTTGGGGGGCTTATGCAGGCGATCATCACTTATTATGCAGACCGGGATATATTTTTCCAGTCCAACCAGAGCTTTGTGAATGTTGTGCCACTGCCTATAGATCATGATAGATGATGATCACTGTCTGCCTGATGATGTTCAGGGAAGGCTCCATGAGTTTAAGGGACTGGACCGTGGGCTATGCAAACGTAGGGCATGATTGACAAGTTAGTCTTTGAAAAGCAAAACTCGGTCCTGTTCATAACAGATGTCTCCCTCTCTGCCCCGTGTCAATGCAACTTCCTGCCCAATGGTTGCTGCCTCGCCATAGCAACCCAGGGGCTCTCTGTCTGTCTGTCCCGGTTGCCATGGTTTCCTAACTGGCACAATCACACTGAGCCAAGGTGGGAGCCAGACCAGGCCTGGAGGTTGGAGTGGACCCATCAAGGCTCTCCAGTTGCCATTTCCTCCCCTCCTTTCCTCCCCCTCCTTCCTTCTTTCCTGTCCTTCCTTCCTTCCTTCCTGTCTGTCCTTCCTTCCTTCTTTCCTGTCCTTCCTTCCTTCCTGTCTGTCCTTCCTTCCTTCTTTCCTGTCCTTCCTTCCTTCCTGTCTGTCCTTTCTTCCTTCCTTCTTTCCTGTCCTTCCTTCCTTCCTTCCTTCCTTCCTTCCTTCCTTCCTTCCTTCCTTCCTTCCTTCCTTCCTATCCCCCCTCCTTCCCTCCTTCCTTCATGTCTGTTCTTCCTTCTTCCTTGTACTTCCTTCCACTCTTCCTCCTCCTCCTTTCCTTCATGTCTCTGTCCCTCTCTCCCTCCTCTCCTTCCTTCCTGACCTTCCTTCCTTTCTCTCCCCTCCCTCCCTCCCTCCCTCCCTCCCTCCCTCCCTTTCCTTCCTTTCCTTCTTTCCTTCCTTTTTTCTTCCTCCCTCCCTCCTGTCTTTCCTCTCCTCTCCTTTCCTTTCTAACCGTAACCCTGTCCTGTCCTGACCTAACACTAACCGTAACCCTAACATTAACACGAACACGAAGACTAACCCTGTCCTGTCCTGTCCTGTCCTGTCTTTCTCTCCCTCTCCCCCTCTTCCTTCTCCCGTCCCCCTCCCTCCCTCTCCCAAGGCAGGGAGAGCCTCTACGTCTCCTCTGTTCCTCCTTCCGTAAGTATCCTTTGGAAATGAAAGGGCGACCCCCCCCAAGAAAAGGAGCTGGGCAGGGGAAAGAGACGGGGCAACAGGGAGTCGGCCCCTGAAGGCCGGGCCCGGTTCAAGGACCGGGGTCTAGGAGCCAGGGGCTTATGGCGTTTGTTATAACCGCTTTGATCTAAGAAAGGAAGAGGAAAAGGGGCAGCGAATAATAGATGCAGAGATAGTACGTGGATATATTTGTGCGTGTGTGTAGACACACTATATCTGTAATAGACGCACACTATAGTTGGCTTGCTCTCTCTACACCAGTGTTTCTCAACCTCTAACTTTAGGGTGGGCGGACTTCAACTCCCCAAATTTCCCCATCTCAATGCTGGCTGGGGAATTCTGGGAGTTGACGTCCACCCATCTTAAAGTTGCCAAGGCTGAGAAACAATGGCCTAGGCCATAAATGGGATTGGTCTGGTTTTGGCTTAGTAGGTGCCGTGAGCTGTAAACTCCAGCCAATAAACTCCAGACAAACGTAGCTGAGGATAATGCACAAACCCAGGTGTGGTTGACCAAGTTGTCTACTCGGCTCCATTTTGTGCCTTGCAATCGTAGGTCCCTCGTGCACACCCCAAAGACCTTTCACGGTGACCTCACAGTGCGAATAATGCACATTTGTGTCCTTTTTGCCATGTCACGGCCCACATGAGGTCACTAGTGAGGTGGCTGTATTATGAACATCCCTCAGCCTATTATTTCCTCCTGCTGCTTTAGTTCTGTTTTTATAGTTTTTCATGTTTTTCATAATTATTACATCTTGGCTTTATGTAATAACGGTGCGCCGCCCAGAGTCACTTTTTGTAAGATGGGCGGCCGTAGAAATTTGATTAATAAATACAGAAATAAATCCCTCCCCCCCACGCCTTTAGAGCTCATGGAAATCTTCAACAGGAAAGGTTTTCGTTGGCTATCTTGAGTTCACCCTTCAAAATATAAAACTCTGAGTCCAGGTATTTTTGCCCCAGATGGCATCCTTCCTGCCTCTACGTTCGGGGTTCTCCACCATTTTCATCTGCCCTGGAAAGCCCTTCTGACTTGAGACCAAGACAGGCGTTTCCCTCCGTAGCTTGCCGAGCCGCTCAACGGCGGGTCGTTGCAATCCTGGCGTAAAAGCCAGGGAGGTTTGAAGGTTTCTGTTAGTTCTGCAGCACTACGATAGGAGCCCGGGGATCGGAGTCTGTTCTGACGGAGCCTCTGCGTTGCAGGTGCCGGTCGAGCGGCTGGAGATTGTTGTGGGCAGCGGTTTGTCTGAATGCCTTCTCTCCGGGGAAGACCTGGGGTTTCGGGGTCGCACTGCTGTGCTTTGCCAAGAGTGCGAAAAGGTAAGCCCCCTTTTCCTCTGGCTTGAGCTGCGATCCCGGGAAGCCGAGCCTTTACGTGGCTCTTTCGTGCTTTTGAAACCTCTTTTGGAGTTTTTTGCCGTCAAAGCCACCCACTTCTCCAGCTCCTGGAATTCCTCTTTCCTCCCAGCCTCGAACGTTGTGGGTTTCTGTGTCCAGCTCCACACTTCTGATGTTGGCTTTGCCAGCCCGGAAGCATCTTTTGGCCACCCCAGATTTGCCCATTGCATATCTCCCAGCTGCTTTGGGAAAACTTTGATGGATTGATTAAGTGCCATCCAGTCGTTTTCGACTCTTAGCCACCACATAGATAGACTTTTCTGCATGACAATCTATCCCTAAGCTGTTCTTTCTCTCCTTTCAGCTAGCCAAAGTTGGCATTCTTTTCTTGGCACAACTTAGCTGACCTGGAAAAAGCAAAGCAGAATCTCACCCGGTTAACTCTCCGATGGGAGATGGCGAGGAAACCCCAAGGTGGTAGCCCGGATTGGAGAGTCGAGAAGACCTCCGAGAAGAAGGCAGGGGGCAAACCGTGGACGTCCCATACAATCCCAAGCTTGACCGAAGGCCTGGTTCTCTTAGAGAGACGCAAAGAGCAAGCAAAGTGAGAGAGCTGTATCTTGGATCCGTAGCCATCCAAGCTTCTGCCTGCAGGGAGCTGTGTTTCAATCGACTTTTCTCCTTTTGATTTCAGAGTCTTGCAGACAGCAGTGAAGGAACAGATGCTCGTGGCGGGTCTACAGGAGCATCCCCTTGAGTCTTGGATTAATAAAACGATTCTGAAGAAGCTTGCTTTCACTTCACATAGCTGTTGATCTTTGAACACGCGGATGGCTCAGGCTTTGCTCATCCGTCTTGGTGTGGTTACACTTTTTTTAAGATCTCTGTTTTCTCAGCCAACCCTCCCCGTCCACTTTGTGCAGTAACAGCAGAACCCTTCATGGTGAAAGGCCTGGGGAAACGTTTTCGTGCTCTCCAATTATCAAGAGAGTTGCCGACCCAAATAGCCAGCTCCGTACCTTTTTTCTGAGAATTTTTGCAGCTTCATTTCAGTAGAGAAGGAATGAGAGAGAGAGAGAGAGAGAGAGAGAGAGAGAGAGAATGAGAAAGGTTTTCATTTGTGGGATTCAAAGCCAGGGGACAAAAATCATCAAATTGATCAGATTGTCGGGGCCCCTTCTCTTATGTATTTATTTATTTACAATTTTTATAATTTTTTAATTTTTAATTTATTAAATTCCTCCCATTCCATCTCCCCCCAATGGGGGACTTTGGGCGGTTTACACAAAACATTAAAACCATAAATACCGATAAATACATAACATTTAAAAATTTATAAAGATTACTAAAAAAGAGGAAGAGAATCCAAGAAGATGAAATTGCTCGCTTAACACAAATAACCAAAGAAATTGTGAATATGTAGAGGGACAGAAAGGAGAATAAGGGGAAATTTATCCTATTGCCAACTTTCACGTAACATTTTTAATCATAATTTTGTCAGTTATTTACTTATATGGCTGCCCCTTTTGTGACACACAACTCTGTGTGGCTAACAACAGTAATAAAAACAATACAAGAAAAGTCAGGTGTCTATTCCAACAATTGCACCCATTCATCCATGCCAGGGTTCTTCAACCTTGACGACTTTAAGATTGTGTGGACTTCAACTCCCAGAATTGCCCAGCCAGCATGGGGAGTTGAAGCCCACACATCTTAAAGCACATTCGCTGGGAATTCTGGGAGTTGGTCCACCCACCTTAAAGTCGTCAAGGTTGAGAAACGCTGTTCTAGGGAGAATATCATAATATATGATCACACCAGCAACGTTTTAGCCCAGTTGTTCTACAAAGTCAGCCTCTCGGAGACGTTTAGGGTGAAGTATGACACAGGGACCCCCAAAACTGGGTTTGAATAAACCAGGGTTAACGCTGCATGGGAACGTGAACACTCAAGAAACTGGCCAACTGTATCACAGCCTAGCAGGTCAGGGGAGCACAGCTTCGGTCGACGGCAGCTGCGTTCGCACCTCGCCAGCCAGCAGAATGCAGCCGAACCGCGGAGGGCAGCGGGGCCACGCAGGACAGGCTGGACCGGGGGAGAAAGACTGGGGGGCAGGCGGCATGTTGGGGCTGCAGAGATCAGATCAGGTAGATGGTGGGCGAGAGTGGTAGCCTCCTGCGGCTCCCGCGGCCCTCAGTCCATCGTCCGCATCGTGGCGGTTCAGACGTGCAGCTCAGCGCGGGACCCAGAAGAGCACTGCGGAAGGAAGGAAGGAAGGAAGGAAGGAAGGAAGGAAGGGAGGGAGGGAGGGAGGGAGGGAGGGAGGGAGGGAGGAAGGAAGGAAGGAAGGAAGGAAGGAAGGAAGGAAGGAAGGAAGGAAGGAAGGAAGGAAGGAAGGAAGGAAGAGCTCCACTGCCATGGTGGAGGCAGCCAGTGTCTCCTGCCATACTTCCTCACCACCCCCGCTCCCAGAAGCACTGAATGAAGGGGTCCGGGAGGTCATCCAGCCCTCCCAGGGCAGTCCCGCAGCACCCCCGACGGATGCTTCCCTCCCCCGCCCCCCAGTTCTGTTTAAGCCTCTCCAGCGAAGGAGAACCCCCAGCACCTGAGAAACATGCGTGGCGCTTCCCTCGCACCGCCCTGTCCGCTTTCTTGACTCTTCTGACCGTGCCCGTGAAGATCCCTGCGCCCCAGTGCCGCATTTCGGCATCGGTAGCTGGCGAAGGCGGTCGCGAGAGGGAAGAGACGGCCCCGCCTGTGCTGCTGTTCCTCAGGTGCCCGCTAGAGGGCGGCAGAGACCACGAATGGCCCAGCTTTGCTTCCCGCCAGCCTGTCTCAACCTGAGCCACTCTGAGATGGGCGGACTTCGACTCCCAGAATTCCCCAGGCAGCATGCTGGAGAGCCCCCCACCCAATACAGTTTTGGAGGCCCTCAACAGCCCCCTAAGAACGGGGCTTACAATGAAGATTTAATCTTGCACATCTAAGCCGCCATGACCGAATGCAGTGGGTGACACATGACTCCCATAAAGGGTGACTGTTGGATATTTGCAAGATCTGCCACTTTAGTAGAGTTAATGTAGAGTTAACAAGAGATGGCTTTTTGGCTGTGAACAAAATCGAATCAGGTGGCGAACTCTGTATAAGAGAAGAATTCTTCTTCTTACTTGTTCTGCTTTTCTCTTTTAGGCTCCTTGCTTAATTCCCTGCTGTCTTGGTATACTTGTATTATATCATGTATTTGTCGGTTGTTACTTTTACGTACAGTTGAAGATATGTTTTATGCCTAATTTTTCTCTTTTGTATCTTTTGAAATACATATAAAAGTTGATATTTATATTTGTCTTCTCTTAATCTTATTACCCAACAAATTGGTAGCAGAGGATGGTTGGGCTTGGGAAGCTGATGAGCTTTTTTTTAAGAGAAGACATTAAAAGTTATTAAGTTGGGTTGTGGATTCTTTTTTTGATCCAGATGGCGAAGCAAAGAGCCTTTCCCCTTTTTTTTCTTTTTGATGGCAGGACATTTTTAAAGAGAGAAGGTGATTTATGCAAGTGAAATATTGATAGTAAATCTTTTAAACTAAAGGAGAATTTAGCAGAGGAGCTTGCATGTCCGTAACCTTCGGCACTTGAACAGACGAAGCTATTACACTGGTACCTCGGGATACGAACGCCTCTACTAACTTACTTTTCGGGTTATGACCAGCTCCGGCCGCAAAAATTTACCTCGCTGTGCGAACTCCGCCTCGGGGTACGGTCATTTTTCCGCCCTGACACAAGGTCCGCGGCCATTTTTGCGCCCCTGACGTATGGTCCGCGAATGCCAGAACGGATTAACGGTAAATACATTGAACCTTATGGGAAAATTTGCTTTGGGGTGCGACCAAATTCGGGCGGAGGGCGGAACGGATTAACCGTATTTGCATTGAATCTTATGGGGATATTTTCCTCGGGGTGCGACCAACTCGTGATACGCCCAGAGTCACGGAACGGATTAAGTTCGTATCCCGGGGTACCACTGTATATCTACTCAAAGTTTCCAACAGGGTGCAAGTAATAACAACAGTGTATTTGTAATTCCAAAGTGAAAGAGGAATAACTTTCAAATGTGGGGTGCAAGGATCAGAGATTCCCTTCAAGTACAGGACTGTTTAGACATCATAGATGAGGATCTGCCTGGAAGCCAATGAGAGCAGAAGGGGTATAAAATGAAAGAAGCCAATGTCTGAATGATATTATACGCCTGTACAGAAGAGCTTGAAAGTCCACTAGGGACTAACTATAGAACAGCTCAAGGTTTATATAATGCTCTTCAGGGTGTGCGAAACAGCAGCACAAATCTCTCTCTGGGTCAGTCAGAAGTAAAGTTTTACTGGAAGCGTCTGCAAAGGCTGGTGGGCTTCGTTGCCAATAGGAAGCCACACCCACATACACCCTCCGGCCTCATTATATACATTCCCGATCGCAAGTCCCTCCCCTCTTCCCCATTGGCTAAGGGAATCAGGGTGTACAGTCTTTCCGGCCGCTCTATGATTTCTTCCTGGTCCCTCCCACCTCATCCATTGCAAGTCTATGGTAATTTGCTCAAGGTTTCAGCTAATGGCATTATACTGATAAAGACTGCCCCAGGTTAAATTAGCTTTTATTTAGATTGTCCCACACGAGGAGACAACTTCCTCTCCATCTGCCAGTATTTGATAACCATAACACTTAACACTACTTCCTTCTCTCTCACACAGCTGCACTCTTAGCATGCTCAAGCTACTATTTCTTTGCCAATAATAACATATTTTATCCATTTCTCACAAGGGGAAACATTCCATTAGATCAAGTAAGAATGTGATAATTTTGAAAGAAAGATTGCATAGTATGAGGATGAAAGAAGGAACTAGTCTTGATGAGCACTGAGAGGAAACGTTAAAGCTAGTTTCAGAGCTTCAGTCTGCAGGAGCAGAGAGATCTGGCTCTGAGTTTCACACCTGTATCTTCCTTAGTCTGCCCCAATCCTTTGCAACCCAAAAGGCTGTGCTTGAGTCTATGGCAAAAGTGGATTTAGATGATACCATTGCTCATTTGAGAGACTCTGGCCTGAAAAGGGTAATGGATAACACGCCTGGAGAGATGTCAGTGTTAAGAACAAGACCTGATCTGGAGGAAAGGACATGTTATGTGTGCCCGAAGACTGGGCTTATTGCTAAGTATTGTAGATTAAAGGAGTTAACTATAATCTTATAATAAATGAGGGGAGGCCTATATGTCAAACTAGGCAAGATGTCTGTGATCATAAAACTTGTCTTTATTCATGGCATGTGAAGCTAGCCCACAAGAACATGCAAAGGATTGAAAAATGATTGACAGAAAGCGGAGTTAATGCTGTTAAATGTGATTTGTTAAATGTGAAGCAAAAGAAAGGTGCGGAATCTGTATAAAAGCAATGGGAATGGCTCCTAGTTATTCAGGACAATCCAAAGTACAAGATAAGGATTTCTTGGAAGAGGTTTATTCAGATATTGTGGGTCCTATGCCATCATCTTCTGGCAAGAACAGGTATTTTCTTACTTTTACTGAATTTAAGAGTAGATATCGTTATGTACAGTATACTTAAAAACAAGGAAGAGACCCTTGAAAGGTTTAAGTGCTATGTAGCCGCCATTAAGAATCGATTTGGGGAGGAGAGGCGGAGCTGGCGTCGCGGCGGTACGGTGTGCGATCTGGAGCTCCCAAGATCGCAGCTGATATCTCCGATGCTGGACGGTCCCGAAGGACCTAAGCCGTCCCGTAGAGACGGCGACTAGATAGGGCACGTCCTGTTGATCCCAGGGATATCGCAAAATCTCTGGTTGATCCGGGAGAAGTCCTGAAACCAGCGACGGAGCGGCAGCCATTGAGACTGCAAAAGCCGGGACAGCTCCAAACGGAAGAAGAAAGTGTGCCAACCGGGTGAGATGGACCTTTATTATTCAATTTTGCTTAGAGAACACCCTAAGTAATCCAAAGTGAATTTTTAAAAGTGAAGAAAAGTGGGACTAAGCGGCGAGATTAAGCCTTTGGGAAAATTCTTTTTAGTTATTTAACTTTCCCTTTTTATGGACTTGAATCTGGCAGAGTGTGGTTTATTTCATTTTTAAACTCAACTGGACTGGCTTTTCTGTTTGATACTCAATAATTTCTGATTTCAAGCATTAGGACTAAGATTTTTTTTTAGTGTTTTAAGAAGCATATTTCTTTTTCTCTTCTTTTCCCTTTCTTTTTCTCTCCTCTCTCCCCGGCTGGGAAAGAGGAAAAGCGAAGTGAAAGCTAATGAAAGAAAGTAGCACTGCCACCTAGAGGCTTGGATATATATATATATATATTGTTTTTTCTACTGTGACTTGTTTTACTCATACTCAAGGACTCTTAAAAAGATAGCGAAGTGCATCACAAACTGTTTATATAGGTGCCACCTGAATAACTATAAACAAGACAGCGGAGAGTGGATTCTGAAAATGTTTAAGGTGGAAAGCCTGATTTAGTCACAAGAGCCTTGGACATTTAGTGGCAGTAGCGTACTTCTTGCTAGAGCCTTGGTTTTTTTTTCTTTTTCTTTTTCTTTTTTCCTTTTTTTTTTTTTTTTCCTTTTTGTTCCTTTCTTCCTCTCTACCTTCTCTTCAGCTGGTTTTTTTTTTTTTTTAAAAGAAAAGAAATTTAGCTTTCTTTTCCTCTTCCTTTAATTTTTTTTAACTGCATACTATTGGATTAAGGCGGACAAGTGCCTCAAGGTTTTTCCTTTTCCATTCCCTTTTATTTCCAGGTTTTTTTTTATCTCCTTTCTATTGTTTTTCATTCTCATTTTGTGGAATAGTATCTGTGGTTCTTGCCTTGTTCTCTCCCTCTTTTCTTTTTTCTGCAGCTTTAAGCATCAAGATGAGCAAGAAAATAACAGCCCCAATCCCATCAACGTCAGTAGCTTCCTCTTCACCTCCTGGGAGACAACGTTCAATTCAGACAATGATACAATAGGAAAAAGAGAAGGAAGTGACATTACAGGCAATTATGCAAGAAATTCAGAAGATTGGAAAGAGGACGGAGAATATTGAGCATAGAATTGAAAAGACAGATGAAAGTATACAACAGATGATGACAAAATATGAGGAGAGATTTAAGAAAATTGAAGATGAAGACATACAAAGAGATAAGAAAATTGGAGATATCGATACTCGACTGAGTGAAGTCGAAAAAGCCAGGAGTGACTTGCTAGGATGGGAAATTGATAAATCAGAATACTATTTGAGATTTCAAAACATAGAGGAAGGAAAAGGTGAAAACCTTGCGGAAATAATGACAGAAATACTGGCAGAAGCATTGGAGATAACCACAGAGAAGATGTCAGATGGGATGGATGAAATCTTTCGTGTCTATACGAGATATGCAATGAGAAATAAACTACCAAGAGAAGTACACATAAGATTTACTAAAAAAACTATTAAGGCACAGATACTCCAGGTGGCAAGAGAGAAAACACTAAAGTACAAAGATAAAGAAATTGTAGTCCTGAAGCAGGTGCCAAGAAAAGTAAGAGATATAAGAAGGCAATATTCATTCCTGACTAAAGAGCTACTTAGAAGAGGAGTAAACTACAGATGGTTGATTCCAGAAGGTCTTCAGTTCACTTGGCAGGAGCAAAGACAAAGAGTTGATACAGTCCAAAAAGCAGAGCTATTCTATTCAGAATTCTTTAAAGGAAAAGAAGAAGACACACAAAAGGAAGAATCGTTAATTGAGTTTCAAGAAGAAGGTGCAGCAGCAACTGGAAAAGAAAAAGAAGAAAGTGGGGGAGATGGTGTTCCTAGAGAACAACGAGAAGTAAGATCTACTAGAGCAATTAAACCCTCGTATAAAACCTAACATGGAGGAAAGAAAATTGATTGCGATCAATATAAATGGACTTAATCTGGCTATTAAAAGAAGGAAAGTATTTCATAAATTAGAGAAGTTAAAGTTTGATATAATTTGTCTGCAAGAAGTACATATCAAAAAACAACACGAATATTTGTTGCAGCAAAAAAAACTGGGTAAATTATTTACTTCCTTGACACAATGTAAAAAAAGAGGTGTGGTCCTATATATTAGAGATACAATGCCAGCAGAACAAATCTATGCGGATGATGATGGAAGGATTTTGATGGTTGAAATAATAGATAATAATGTTAAAACTCTTTTAATTGCAATTTATGCGCCCAATGACAATCAAGAAAAATTTTATAGGAAATTACATATGAAAATAGCTGAATTGGATTATGTTAATATTTGTATGATGGGAGATTTTAATGGAATAATGAATGATCAATTAGACTATAAAACACAGAAATTGACAAAGAGAACTAGGAAGACATTGCCAAAATCCTTCCTTCGAATGACAGAAGAAATAGACTTGAAAGATGCATGGAGAGAAAGAAACCCGGCAAACAAACAATATACTTTTTATTCAGACAGACATGCATCTTGGTCTAGAATTGACATGATATGGATGTCAGCGGATTTATTTGCTAACATTCGAGAAATTGAAATACAAACAAGTATTTGGGCCGACCACAACCCAATGGTAGTTATCTGGAAAGGACAACGGAAGAGATCTAGATGGACTTTAAATAATAGGATACTAAAAGAAAAAGATTTCAAACAAAAAATAGAGAAAGAACTTACCTTCTTTTTTAATGAAAATAAAAAAGAGGATACATCATTACAGAATCTTTGGGATACAATGAAGGCTTATACAAGAGGTTTAATAATAGATTATACAAGGAAAAGAAACATAACGCAGAAAAAGACTTTTAAACTACTGGAGGATGACCATAAAAAATTGGAAGAAGAGTTACAGAAATCCCCGCAAAAAATTATATTAAAGCTAAAATGGATTTAATTAAACATAAAATGGGATTAATGGAAAAGGAGGAGCTGGCACAAAAAATTAGAAGTGCTAAACAGAATTATTTTGAAGATGCAAATAAACCAGGTAGATGGCTAGCTTATAAACTGAGAAAAGAGAGAGAATCAAAAAGGATTAATCAATTGATAAATGAAGAAGGACAGATCTGCTTTGGTAATGAGGACAAGAAAAAAATTATACAAGATTACTATGGAAAATTGTACTATCAAGAGAATGTACAAGAAGAAGAAGTAAGACAACATTTACAGAAAGCGAAATTACCTCAGATACCTAAAGACATTGAAATAATGTTAGAGGGGAATATAACTATGATGGAACTAACAGAAGCTCTAAAAAGCAGAATGTCGGGAAAGCCCCGGGTCCAGATGGGCTGCCAGTGGAATTTTACAAAACCTTCCAGGACATATTGAGCCTTCAACTATTGGAAGTTATGAATGAAGTTATGACAAAGAAGAGGATACCCCAAACATGGACTGAAGCATATATTACACTTATACCAAAGGAGGACACTGACCCACAACAGGTTAAAAATTATAGACCTATATCTCTACTAAATTCAGATTATAAAATTTTTGCTTCAATATTGGCAGAAAGACTAAAAAGATATTTAAATAATTTTATCCATGCCGATCAAAACGGATTTTTGCCAAAGAGACAAATTAAAGACAACATGAGAGTAATTTTGGACACACTGGAATACTATGAGGCACACCCTGAAAAGCAAATGGCCCTGATATTCTTAGACGCACAAAAAGCCTTTGACAACGTGAATTGGCGATTTATGCTACTGCAATTGGAACAAATGGGCTTTGGTAGAAAATTTACCCAAGCCATTGAAACAATATATCATAAACAGACTGCAAAAATCATGATGAATGGAGATTTAACAGAACAGATAGACATAACAAAAGGGACGAGACAAGGTTGTCCACTATCGCCCTTGTTGTTTGTCTTAACACTAGAAGTGTTGAACAGGAATATAAGAGAAGAGAAAGAAATAAAAGGAATGAAGATCAAAAAGGAAGAGTACAAATTGCAAGCTTTTGCAGATGACCTAGTATTTATACTAGAGGACCCACTGGAAACAGCACCTAAATTAATTGAAAAGATAGAAGAATATGGAAAAGTAGCAGGACTAAAAATAAATAAAGACAAAACAAAGATATTAACAAAGAATATGCTAGCAAGGCAAAAGAAAGAATTGGAAGAAGTCTTGGAAATACAGGTCACAAACAGGGTTAAATACCTAGGGATATACATTACACCAAGATGTAGTACATTGAAGGAGGATAATTATCTTAAACTTAAACGACAGATTGTAATAGATCTGACAAAATGGGAGAATTTACAATTATCAATGACTGGGAGAATATCCACTATCAAGATGAATATATTGCCTAGGATGTTATATTTATTCCAGACAATTCCAATTCGTTTAGGGAAAGAGTTTTTTGATGATTTAAATAAAATTGTATTGAAATATATCTGGCAGGGCAAAAAGCAAGAATAAAGCTTAAATTACTACAAGATGCAAGAGTAAGAGGTGGGTTTGCCTTGCCTAACTGGGAATTATACTACCAGGCGACAAATCTGATGTGGGTAAAGGACTGGATAACTTTAAGAAATAATAGACTATTGACCTTAGAGGGACATGACCTGTTGTTGGGCTGGCATGCTTTCTTATGGTATAAGGGAACGAAAACACAGGGCTACTTTAGAAGGCACTATATTCGAGAGGCATTGTTTTTAAACTGGGAGAAGACAAGAAGACAATATTATTTAAAAGTTCCACGATGGATATCCACTATTGAAGCCTTTTCTTATCCAATAACATATAAAAAGGAACAAACAGTTAGATATACTGAGATATTGAATGAAAAGGGTGAACTTAAAACTATGCAAGCGTTAGAAGAACAAGGTATAAAAATGAACTGGTTTTCATATTTGCAAATACAATCTAGATTTGATAAAGATTTTAAAACAGAAGGTATCTATGATGAGCTGACTGTTTTAGATAAAATTTTGATGGGCACTGATGAAAAGGTGATTAAAAAACTTTATGGACATTTACTAGAATTTAAGATGGAGGAAGAACAGGTTAAAGATACAATGATTGCATGGGGGAAAAATTTTGGATATGGAATTGATTTAGAGAAGTGGCAAAAACTATGGTCTCAAAACTATAAAATGACAATGTCAACTGCATATAAAGAAAACTTGTATAAGATGTTTTACAGGTGGCATTTACCTCCAGCAAGGATTGCGAGAATGTGTAAGAACAAGTCTGATGAATGTTGGAAGTGTCATCAGAAGCCCGGCACATATTACCATATGTGGTGGACATGTCCAGAAGCTAAAAGATATTGGATTAAAATCCACACATGGTTGGAAAAAATGACAAAACAACATATAGACTTTAAACCAGAGACATTTCTATTAGGAATTATACCTGAAACACATAGTAAAGAACTGAAATATTTGATTGTAAATGTTTTGACAGCGGCTAGAATTGTATTTGCTAAAAACTGGAAAAATGAAAAAGTACCTATGCAGGAGGAAGTCATTAAGAAAATTATGGAATGTGCAGAGATGAGTAAATTAACATTTGAAATTAGAGAGCAAGAAGATAAACAATTCTATATGATATGGGATCTGTTTTATCAATGGTTGGATGAAAAGATATAGTAATGTAATAGATCAGCAAATTATATAATAGAAACTTGACAAACTGATATAAATTACTATATATATATATATATATATATATATATATATATATATATAATCAATGGATAAAAATGATATAAATCTTATTATGAAAGCTGGTGTTATAGACTAGTAACAAATTAATAATAATTGATAATTGATAAATATATAAATATGTGTTAGATAGATGACATGAGATTCTATATAAATGATGAGTGAAGACTATGAAAGGATGGCACAATTGATTGGTAACTGGCTGACACACGGTTTAAAATGGAAGATGGTTTTTTTTAATGCTTTTTATGTTATTGTTTGTCTGTGTTTGTTGTAAAAAATAAAAAAAAAAATTAAAAAAAAAAAAGAATCGATTTGGGAAGGCACCCTTAACGCTACGTCCTGATGGAGGTGGAGAATATTGTCAGGCAGAGTTTAGGAGGTTTGTGGAACAGGAGGGCACAGAACACGAAGGAACCAGACCTTCTTCTCCACCACAGAAGGGATGTTCGGAGCAGTTGAATCGGACGTTGCAGGAGATGTCGAGATCTACATTGATGCAAGCTGGACTCCCTGACTCTTTGTGGGCTGAAGCGGTCGTTACCGCAGCTTATTTGCAGAACAGAATTCCTAGTCAAGTGACAGGTGAAACCCCTTTTGAACTATGGTTTGGAAAGAAAGCAAGTTTAAAGCACATAAAAGCTTTTGGTGCTAAAGCATATTCTTATGTTCCAAAAGAAGAAAGGGGGAAGCTTGATCCACGAGCTGAAATTCGAATTATGGTTGGATATGCCTCTGAGAGGAAGGAGTATAGAGTCCTTGATCCTAAACCTCTTGAACTTAAATGTTGCAATGTTGGATATGTGGATGAGAGAACTAGAATGCAAAAGACCCTTGAGGCTATGCTAACACCTGATTGACAGGGCATAGATACCGTTCCACAAGAATTGGTCACCGGGTTACCTATAGAGATCATGGATCAATCAGTAGGTCCATCTTTGGGAGATGTTGTTATAACAGAAGGGGAAGGAAGAATTAAACTGTGTGAAACAGGAACAGAACAAACAACTAATGTAAGACGATCAGAGTGAAGTAATAAAGGTAAACCTCCGGAAAGATGTGGATTTTGTGAAAATTTGCAAGATCCAGTAGATTGG
The DNA here is from genome assembly GCF_059951505.1 of Python bivittatus. NCBI lineage: Eukaryota > Metazoa > Chordata > Lepidosauria > Squamata > Pythonidae > Python > Python bivittatus. The sequence goes on from NW_028277123.1 coordinate 921,182, forward strand.
GAAGAAATTAGTAATTTGACCTATCTTAGAAAGAGAAAAATGGATAGAAGCTATGGAGGAGGAATCTCAGTCTTTACTACAATATCATGTTTGGACTCTTACTGAATTACCTCCTAACAGACAGGCTATTGGAAATAAATGGGTATATATAATCAAATATCATTCAGATGGAAGTATAGATAAATATAAGGCACGTTTGGTTGCGAAAGGTTTTTCCAAGAGATATGGAGTTGACCATTTGGATACATTTGCACCAGTGGTCCATGATACAACATTTAGGACATTTCTTCATGTTGCTTGTTCAAGAAATATGTTTGTAGAACATCTAGATGTTAAAACAGCTTTTCTTAATGGAGATCTTTTAGAAGAAATGTATATGGTACAGCCTGAAGGATTTCAAAAAATTGGACAAGAAAATCTTGTTTGTTTAAGCCCATATATACTCATATTAAGTTTACAATCAGCCAAAAGTTGGTATGATAAATTAACAAACCTTTTATATCATCAAGGATTTCAGCAAGGAAAGGCTGATCCCTGCTTCTATATGAGACTTAAGAATGAACAATATCAATATATCCTGACCTATGTAGATGATTTGTTAATATATTGTCAACACAAGGAGGATATTAATGAAATTGCTAATAAATTAAAGGCGGAAATAGAAATTAAAGAGCTTGGAGAAGTAAAATATTATTTAGGAATGGAAATTGAAAAACATAATGATGGAAGTTTTCTCTTAAGTCAAAAGCAAAAGATCATGGACTTTATAGAATTTGTTAGCATGAAAACTTGTAAACCTGTAAGTAGTCCATTGGAATTAACTGATTTAAAATTGAAAGACAGTTATTTACAAATCATGGTAAGTACGAAGAAGCTATAGGTAAACCTCTTTATTTGAGTAAAACCACGAGATCTGATATTGCAGCAGCCGTTAGTATTTTAAGTAGAAAAGTGAGTTCACCAAGCGATCGTGATTGGAATGCGATAAAGAGAGTGGCGAGATACTTGAAAGGAACTGAGGACTTAAGATTGAAGAAATCATCTTGTGAAAATCCTGGATTAGTTGCATGCATGGATGCTAGCTGGGGAGAAGAGTCCATGGAATATAAGTTGACTAGTGGATATCTGTTTTATTTTGGAAATAATCTTGTTGACTGGACTAGTAGGAAACAGACTGTCGTGGCTCAACCCTCAGCGGAAGCAGGATGGAGATCAGCAGCGAATGCGTGCAACGAATTGGAATGGATTCTCCACTTATTCAAGGACTTTGATATTAATGAACTACACCAGTTGTGATGTTTGACGACATCAAGCCTGTATTCCTAAATGTAAAGAAGAAAGTATTAAGGCGAGAAGTAGAGCGATTGGATTAAGGTGTCGATTTGTAAAGGATTTATTCCCGAGGGGACTAATAGATATTGTATATTGTCCTACTGATGAAATGGTCGCTGACATTTCAACCAAGCCAAGGACAAGAGAAAAGTTTATACATTTTGAAGAAATGCTGAATATGTTTAATTGTAGTTAACAATCATTATGCTGATAAGATCTTGAGAAGGGGTGTTGGATATTTGGAACATCTACAGCTTTAATAGAGTTAACTATAGAGTTAACAAGAGATTGCCTTTTCGCTGCGAAGATAATTGAATCAGGTGGCGAACTCTGTAGAAGAGAAGAATTCTTCTCACTTGTTCTGCTTTTCTGCTTTTTCCTTTTAGGCTCATTGCTTAATTCCCCGCTGTCTTGCTATATTTGTATTGTATTATGTATTCGTTGATTCTTTTATGTATAGTTGAAGATACGTTTTATGCCTAATTTTTCTCTTTTGTATCTTTTGATATAGATGTAAAGCTTGATATTTATATTTCATGTCTTCTGTTAATCTTACCACCCAACAGTAACAACAGTAATAATAGCAATTATGCCATTGCCGGATCTCCCTGGTTCTCCTGGCGTGCAGTCTTGGACACGGGAACACAAAGCATCTGGAGTGTCCGGGTTCTGGGAGAGAAGGAAAGGACGGAGTCTTCTTCCCAAAACCCGAACTCAAGGCTGGAAGCCAACCGGCTTTCTTCCAGAAGAATCCTTCAACTGACCAAGATGCAAGGGAGAAGGCGGTCGAAGCATGGCGCCCCATGTGGACTTCTCCCATGAAGAACCATTAAAGGAACGGGGTTTGTTCAGCCCAGTGTTTCTCAAGCTTGGCCACTTTAAGATGGTTGGACTTCAACTCCCAGAATTCCCCAGCCTGCATGCTTTAAGATGGGTGGAATTCTGGGAGTTAAACACCCACATCTTAAAGTATGCTGGGTGGGGAATTCTGGGAGTCCCACAGATTAGAGTTACGAAGGTTCAGAAACTCTGCACCAGAGTATCAGAATCTTCTTTACTGTATGCTCTGCACTGCTTGCACACTCAATCCTTGTACTTGCACACACTCCCTACACACATGCCGCCCTTGTCAATTTTAATCCTGTCCTACCTCAGCGCAGGTATCTTGCTGCTGGTTGGGGGTGATGATCAGATTGGTCTGTATGAAAAAAACACTTTCGCCCTAAGACGGGGGAAAGTATTAGAAAAAGACTGATTCAGAATTTTGCTAGAAAAAGTGGGAGGAATATGAAGGAAGGAGGACAGGAGGGAAGGGAAGGAAAGGAGATTATAGCTCTATTTAAACCATGGGCATAGTTTATGCCTCCACCCCTTTCCTTGAAATCACAATATTCCCAAAGCTGATGTCCGATGTGGGAGGGTGGGGGGATTTGAATAGGTATATAGCAGTTGGTTTTAATACATCCTGGCTAGTCATTGCTGATTCCATAAAAGCTAAGCAGGGCTGGATTTAGCTGGATGTGAGACCAACAGGGTATCCCAGGGTTGTAGGCTAGACTCAGAAGCTGACATTCCAGAAGAAGGTTACTGCAAACCAATTTTCTATCGTGGCCAAGAAGTCCCCGGGAGTGGTCTTGAGGGCATCTGTGAGATTTCATGAGAAGTCTGGAAATTGTTCTCCTCTACCTGAACTATGAGAGAAGCTCTGCCAGTCCAAAGGACATCACCCTTCCCCAAACCTGGGCCTTTTAAATGGATTGGGCCACTACCCCATCTCCAGCATTGAGTTCCAGGCTGGGGATGATGGGCCCTGAAGCCCAAGTCTTCTAGGGCCTACCCGTTTGGGGAGGTTTGGAGGGGAGAACGCAGAGGAGGTGAACCGGGTCCTGGAAGCAAAAGGTTCGGACCACGGAAGTCAGCCCGGTACCTGTGGGGCATGACGTAGTCCACCACGTCCCAGATCCTCTTGCCCATCTCCGAGGTGCCGGCGAAGATGACCCCCTTCAACCTGGTGATCCCCGAACTCTGGATCGAGGGATACACTTCCTGGTACCCCTTCTTAACGAGAAAGACCCACTTGTTTATGCAGTCAGAGGAAAGAGTTTAAGCCGTTAAAAAAAGGTATGGGGTGTGTGTGAATCGGGGCGGAATTCTGGGAGTTGAAGTCCACATGTCTTGATTGAATCCACTCAAAATAGAGTTCAAAATTAGTTCTTTTATTCTTGTGTTGTTTCGACAGAAAGCAAAGCAAGCATTTAATCAGTGTTTAATCAAAGTTGATTAATACCTACAATTTCCTTAGTTTCCTGTAATATATATTACAGTAAAATATATGCCCACCAAGGCTAGCAATAAATGTAAGTGCCCGACAAGGCTAACAACAGTGTATCAATAATCAATTGCCCACCAAGGCAAGCAATAAATGTAAGTGCGCGACTAGGCTAACAACAGTGTATCAATAATCAATTGCCCACCAAGGCAAGCAATAAATGTAAGTGCGCGACTAGGCTAACAACAGTGTATCAATAATCAATTGCCCAACAAGGCTACCCAAGTTTCTGTAAGTATTCTTGCCCAACAAGGCTACACGTTCACACAGAATAGTTACATTCACTCTCAACACAGTGGATCAGGCTGTGCTAGAGTGGGCTGGGAATCAGACTCAGGGCGTCCCCTGCTCCAACAAGAGTCGTCTCGCACTTCCAGGGAAGTATGGTCTCCATACTTCCTTTTATACCCAACTTGTTCACTTAGAATTCATCTAAGTCATCTCCATCCATTCTCACCCAGGTACAGGACATGCCAGGAACAGTTCGTGTTTGGTACAGCTGGGTAGCTTGTTAGAATGGTACCTCTCGTCCCGTTTTCTTATACATTTATGACGTGTCACTTTATTCCTGACACCCACCAGCATTCCAGCCTTATCATGGTTGAGAACTCATTCGTACAAGGTATCTAGCGTACATCCCAACATCCCTTCATGCCAGCAAGGTGAGTTTCCTAGTAAAGTTCATGAATAGGATAAACATGGCTGTTCTATGGCTATATGATTATATAGATTTATATATATATATATATAAGGCTTAAATTCCTTACAGTAATGATACAATAATAGAGTATAATAGGAATGCATACAGGTTTATAAATCCATTCTGGTTTCTGGTTTCTAAATTACTTGTTCAATGTTTTTATATAACTGTTTAGTTCATAGATACATGGCAATCCTTTTCAACAGAGGGCAAGACACTCACTCCTCTCCTTTTCCTTCCCTCTGATCTCAGCCGGCTAGAAATAAGAAGCATTGCTATAAAAAAAAAGATTTAAGAGCGCCGTGATTAAGGAGTCATCCTTCTTTTCCTTGTTTAAATGAGCGAACTGTGGACTTGGAAGGAAATTCTTATCTGGTTTAAATTCCGATCCTTCAAAGAATCCCAAACTGGCATCTTTATTAGGAACAATGATGGGGTGCCTCCCAAGTGAGCAACCTTTCCGGCTCAACTGCACTCTTCGTCTGGTTGGAGACAGAGAAGGGAAGATGTGCTGCTGTGCCTTGTGGCAGGGATGAAATGGAGAAGAGGTCGTGTGCATTGGGCATCAGGACAGCCTCTCATTAATCCTGGATCTTCAGTGCTTGCATTATACTGGGACCCCAGCTTTTCTGTTTTCATCCTTCCCGTCCCATTTATGGTTGCAGTTCATTGATCCGATGTTTCAATAATGCCGTCCTCTGTTCCAAGAACACGGGGGCTAAAAGCCGGTAGCATCTCTCCGCTCGTTTGCAGGACTCACTTTCCAGGTACACACAGAAGGCAGCTTACGAGTGAAAACAGCACACCCCAGAAATACGGAAGGCCAAAACGAAAGCTAATGAATTAAAAAGCGAATTAAACGTTACTACCATTACGATTATCCCATAGAAGGCTAAGCAATTTCCCTGTATTGTCAACCTCCAAGCGGTTTAAACCATTAAAATATAATGATAGGAACCAATAAGCTAAAACCATATCAAAATATACGTTTCTTAAAAATGCAGGGGAGGAAGAAAAAATCTGATGATGATGATGAAGATGATGTCATGCAGAGCTGAGCAATTCTTATCAGAGGAGGTGAGTGAATAAGCAGGTGGAAGAAATCCTGGGGGTGTCCCTGGGGGCAAGGGGAGAAAAGCTGTGGGATGACAGCATGATGCACCGGGTCACACACTGTGTGTTGCCCAAATACATGAAACTTTGCATTCCCACAGCACAACACTGCTTTTGTCATTTGGACACACGCCTTCAGCCTTACAGATTATTCTGAGATCTCCTAAGCGAATTCTTCCTCTTAGATTGCAAAAAGTGTGTTTTTCTCCCCAGATGTTTGAGGAGGTTACCCGAGGTGGACGAGAGGAGTCAGCGGCCTCCGTGTCCATCTCTCTGGCTAGCGGTGGAAGGGGACCGCTTGAGGGAGGAAGGTTGCCATGGCAACTGACAGGGTTAGGCCTATTTGACCGCAAGAGGCCAGAAGCCTCGACCTTGGCTTGTTAATGACATAACCAGGGTTGGGGAAAAGAACTGGCTTGCGGAGAGGATATTTAGCCACAAAATCCCAGAGGGGAAACGGGCATTTACTGGGAGTCCCCGGGCTAGGAACGCCCAGTTTAAGGACCAGCCATAGTGAAGAACGGAGCCTATGGCAGCAAAATTCAACTTAAATTCACAGTGGTTTGACTTAAATGCACAATGGTTTGAGTTCATGAGAAAATACTACAGATACAGTATTATACAAGATATTATACAATATACAATAATCCTGCACCGGCTTACGAATTCGGCTTGACAGATCGTGGGAACAGAACTCGGTCTTAAACTGAGGACTACCTTTAGGTCATCCTGCACTGAGTCCTAGCCTATTATTGCCATTTTCACACGTCTGCCAGATACTTCTCCTTGAATCCAGATCCTTCCCAAAGATCTAGGATACATATTTATTTATTTATCCATCCAATTTAGATAGGCCCCCATCTCACTTTTACAAGCGACTCTGGGCGCTTCACAACAATGTCAAAATAGCACGAAATACCGAAAAAACACTCTAATTATTAACAATGAAAAAACTATAGGAAATGAGCTAAAACGAACGTAAATGAAGGGATGGTAATATCCACTGAGCCTCCTCACCAGCTCGCTAGCTCCTGAACCACATGGTTGGAGCCGATGCGCTATTGGCAAGAGACGGGAGCTGAGACGGGAGTCCCTTTCTAGATCCTTCAGGGAGGCACCAAGCGCACGATTCCGGTCATCATGTGGCCTTCCCAAAGACGCCCAGAGTGGTCGACAAAACGGAGGACAGAAACAATCTCCGGCAAAGGCAATTAGGTTCAGCGTTCAGGAATAAACCATCCGCTACAGAACGGAACAACCTGATGCAGCGATTCAAATGATGTTTGTCCGAAAGACAATGAGATGAGCCTCTCGATGCAGCTTTTGGGTTGAAATGCAAAAAATAGGCGGATAGGTGATAGAGATGGGAAGGCCTGGAAAGAAGCCGGAAAAATTTGGAAAACAACAGTTTTTTTCCAGTTTTTTTCCAAAGCCATTTTTTTCCGGAAAAACGGAAAAACAACACGTGTGGAATACGTTCTTTTCCAAAGATAAATAAAAGATCTATGAGATGGTATCCAAACTAGATAACATGAAGACCTTATTGAAAGATTTCTGAGACTTTTGTAAATCCTAACTTATTGCAGGTTCTCTCAGCTGAAGACAAGCAAAGCCTGGAAGAGAATTCAGGTAACCCTGGACTTCTCCAGGCGGTTCTCAAACAGGGGAAATGTGCACCTGCGCCACTAGGGGGCGCTGCAGGCAAACCCTCCAGTGTAGCTTCCTTGTGTCCCTCGGACCTCCGACAGGTGAGTCATTGCTGGTACACAGGGGATGATGGTTTCCGTCCTCCTCTCAGGCCTCGACTGACAGGTGAGGGGGTGATTTTGTCTGACAAACCACTTTCTTTTTTGTAACCCTTCAATGATTCCTATTAAGGCTCTCCACCATTGCAGCAGGATGTTTACCTACAGTCTGGTCAGTAAATTGGTGTTTCTTTTCCTCCTCTCAGGAAAAGGGTGAGACCAACACCTAGAGCTTGGAAACATTTCCACAGTGCAATTTCTGCTGAGAGCAAAGCTGCAATTTGCAGATATTGTGAGAAGAAATACTCTTTTCCCAATCCCACAAGGATGACCAAACACATTCTTGCGTGCCAGAGGTGCCCTAAAGACATTAAAGTTAAATGATGGGGACCAGAATGAAAGTGTAAGTAGCTTTTCCTTCCAGAGTTCGAATTCCAGAAACGCTATTTCTGCTGCTTCTGCATCACTGCAAAGTGTTTCTTCACCAGCAGCATCTTCAGGTAAAGAAGTGTTGCAAACCACTGCCTCGCAAAGATGCACCATACCTTCATTGATACATAAAGTGACACCTGAAAATCAGGAGAAAATGGATCATGCCCTTGCAAGAGCAACATCTGCTTCTGGATCAGCATTGTCCATAACTGAAAATGCATATTGGCAGGAAGCTTTTCAATTATTACGACCAGCGTATCGTTTGCCAAGCAGACATTCCTTGAGCAAGCCTCTTTCGGAGTCAGAATACGAGCGTGCGATGGGATCTGCACAAGGAAAAATCAGCGAAGCTCTATGTCTCGCAGGACTTACAGATGGACGGACAAATGTTCGGGGAGAAGGAATCATCAACTTTGTGATAACAACACCGCAACCAGTCTTTTATAGAAGCACTGAAACTGGAGAGAACAGACATACTGCAGAGTATGTATATCAGCAGTGAAAGATGTGCAGTTTTAGAGGACATTGAGAACATGGGTGAAGTCTTTGCTTTGCTGACTGACGATGCAAGTATCATGGAAGCTGCGTGGGAAATCATCATGGACAAGTATCCACAGATTACTGCAATAGGATGTGTACCTCATGGACTAAACTTACTTCTGAGTGGCTTCATGAAACTGGACACCCTTCAAAGGATTTATGGAAGAGCTAAAGAAGTTGTCAAGTACGTCAAAGCTACTCATGTTGTCACCGCAGTCTTCAAGAAGAAGCAAGAAGAAAAAAACGCAGAGAATAAAATAGTGACGCCGAAGCTCTGTAGGACAACACGCTGGGGTGGAGTGGTGGTCTCCTTTGAAAGTTTACTGAAAAACAAAGAAGCTCTTCAAGCAACAGGAATAACTGAGGATCTTAAAATCCCCAGAAATATCAGGAACGCTGTGCTTGATGTGGACGTGTTTTGGGTTCAGCTGCAGAACTCCCGGCAGATTTTAATGCCAATTTCTTCAGCAATCCGTTCATCTGAATCAGACCCGGCACTTTTGTCAGAAATTCCGAACCACGTGGCTGTGATAAAAACATCTATTTTGGAAACCTAAGTGCATCTCCAAATTCAAGTGAAAGATCTTGTTAAGAAACGGGAAGAATTTTGTTGCCCTCCAATACATGCTGCTGGAAATCTACGGGATCCACGACTCAAAGGCCGCGTTGTGAGTGACGAGAAAACAGCTGCTGCGTTTGACTGGATGACGAAAGAAGCTGTGCTCTTCGGACTTGAGGTTGGAAAAGGACTTTCAAAGGTTGCAGGATATGGAACATCTTCAGGGATCTGGCCAGGAACGCCCCTGGATTCTGCAAAACACATCCCTCCTGCAAGACGGTGGCCAGGTCTCTGCGCCACACCACCTCTGACACCGCTCGCATCTCGCTGACTGCAGATTCTGCATCTTCTGCTGCACGTGAAAGAATCTGGTCTACGTCTGGTAATATTCACACCAAATCAAGAAACAAACTGACCCGCGAAAGGGGAGGAAAGCTTTTTTCAATCCGTGCAAACCTACCGTTTTTAGAAGTCCATGAGAAAAACGACAAAGAAGAAGAGGAGGAAGAAACGGAAAATGACGGCAGCAGTTCAGAAAATGAGACAGAAAAAAACTGCACGTATATCTTGTGTCTTCTGCTTCTTTTCTTTAAAGCACCACTCAAAGGGGAGACCTTCTATGGAGCTTCGATATTGAGGTGGACCTTAACTTTATTTGCCGGTGGCGCTAAGGGGCAAAGCGGATGATTTTTTATGTTGATGGTTTCTTGCTTTTTCTTGCTTTTCAGGGAAAGGGGGGTGGTTACCTGTTTTATTGCAAGCACAATACTTTTATGTACACTGCATTTCACGCAATTTGTAAAACTGCTCCACACTGAACTTTTTTTCAATTTTTCCAAAATTTCTATTTTTTCCTGAAAAAAATGGTTTTTTCTCATGGCTTCAACATTTCTGGAAATCTTACATCTCTATTCCCTACCCTTCCAAACCAGCCCCCTCCTCCACTCCAACCCCTCCCGCAAGCAGAGTCCAGAGCTGGTCACAGATCACAGATCGCTCCACTCCGACAACAGGGGGAGACAGGAGGGTTGGAAAGCGAGGGTAACGTGGCAGAAGTGTCTACGATTATTTTTATTGTTTTCCTCGCCACCTAGTGTCCCCTTGAGAGAGGGCGCAGGGTGGCCATCTCAATTGACATGAATTAATAAAATAAACAGAGCAGGGTCCTGGTTCAAAAAGAAGAGGGTGCGAATCAGAATTGCTGCAGTGTTTCACTTGATGACCACAAGTCTCCTCAACCGAACCCCACCTCTGCCATCTCAGCTCCCTCCAAGCCACGTCTGAAGGTCCCATTAAAGCTCCACAGTGGGGAGATAGTCCTTCCCAGAAAATGGAAGTCCATGACGCTCCTCCACTGGGAAGGGAGACCCTGCTGCACCTCTTCATCCTTCTTCACTGTAGGAGGGACCACCACCTGAAGGAAGGAGTGGACCTAGGTCTTTCATACCTCTCATGCCGTCCCCTGAAAGTTGCTCCTGGCCCAGCTGACCAGTTTCCCCAGTAAGAAGATGGGGCAGTAAGTTTGCTCTGCTCCGTGGCGACATGTTTTCAGATAGGCATCGTCTTTGGTGTCAAGAACGTTGGTTCTGCGTCAGAAAGGCAGGGAAGTGAGAAGTTCAGGAACCTGGTCATGCAAAAATGCAGTGTCTGTGAGCAACGTAGGCGCCCACATTTTCGTATCTGACCACAGTATCACATCCCGTTATAACACCTAATGAGAGGCACATGAGTCACTTACATCGTGCTGTTTCGGTTAAAAATCCAAGGGTCTCCTTATACGCGGATCGACTTATCCGCCAGTATATCCTGGAAATACGGGTACTTTAAAAAGAGTAATACTGTATAGATTTTTAGAAGCAGACCCTCGAATTTTCAGCCAGATCATGAAAACAAAAGGCGCATTTTTATGGTATTTTGGTTACCCTGATTTTGGAACCTGATTTTTGGGGTCCATTTTGGTACCTAAAATGCTTGGCTGAACTGTGAGTCTAGACGGTAAGTGAAAAGGAATTGTGTGCCGATTCTGCAACGGGTTTAGGATACCAGTGACAGACGGTTCACACAATACATCAAGAAAGGTCAAAGTTGCTAGCTGACACCATGCGGTGGAGATGTCTGCACACCACCGCTGTGCCCCTGAGGATATTTAGCCATTTAAAGGACTATTCAAAATAGATATTTAAAGGAGCATTACAAATAAGCTAGCTTCTGGCTGTGAAACAAGTGGGATCCGTACGGTTCCCATCCTGTTGATGCTGAACGGTTGAAAGCTGGTCTGTTTCCCAGACCTTGGGTTAGGGGGGTGCTCCTTCACGTACAGGACTTCAACTGTTAGTAAGAATGTTTATCCTGGGGCACGTTGTTCTTTTTCACTTTTACACTGTTTTTATAATTTTAAAGTTGTATGCTGCCCAGAGTCTTAGGGAGTTGGGCGGCCTTCTAAATCTAACTAAAAAAAAGTTAAACCATGGCACACCCGAGAATTTCAGTCCTGGGTCAGCACACTCCACTCCCAGCAGCGCTGAAATGGAGCGTCCTGCAAAAGCTGAAATCCTTTTTCCTCTCCTTTCCTTATTCTCCTCTCTTACAACTCTCGGTCCACATATCGCTGAGCATCGTCCTCCTTTTTCTCCCAAGACTCTCCTCCAAGGCAGAACCTCTCCTCTAATGGGGTGGAAACGACAAAAAGAAGCAAAGAAGAAAAAAAAGACTAACTTGGAAAAAGTGGGTTCGGGAAAAGGGATAATGAAAGGCATGACTGTCGATAAGGGGAGGTCAAAAGGGTCAAGATGGCAGTCACAACCAAACATTTTGCAGATAGCAAACAGTTTCAATCACACAGTTGTAACCTCCATTTTGACTTTTTTGACCCCTCCTCAGATGCCACTAAATAATCGCGGAGGCTGTCATTAAAAGAGTAGTTTAAAAATTATCCTGCACGGAATCTCTTGGCTGTGTTCATTCATTTTGATGAAGGTGCATTTAAAAAGAGAGAGAAAAATTCCCAACAACTTTGGGTGGGGGTCCATAAAAGTAAGATAAACTCTAGAATGCCCACCCCCACCATACAAATTCAAAATCAATTCCTTGAATAGATTTACCAAAGAAAAAAGAAAAAAGCAGATACCTATACTGGCTGGGGAATTCTGGGAGTTGAACGCCACCCATCTTAAAGTCGGTCAGGTTGGGAAACACTGCACGAAATACTGAATTTCAGCGGTGCTTAAAAGTTTGTGAACGCTTTTAAATAATCCGCATTTCTGCCGAAATTTGACCTAAAATGTCATCTGTTCTCCAGACAAGTCCTACTAGCAGATGAAGAGAACCCAGTTAAACAAATGAGTCAAAAACATTATACTTGTTCCTTTAGTGGTGGAGGAAAGTGGTCCAAAGCTACATATTTGTGTGTGGCAGAAGTGTCCTGAAAATTCAAAAGCATTCGCAAATTTTTAAGCCCCACTGAATTCCGGAGGGTCTCCAGGCCTTGGGTCTTAATGATTCTTCTACCTTATAATATGAACGTGGGGGACCATAAAGGGATTGATTTTAAATCGTAACGTTATTTAGAGAAGTTGCTTGATTGTTTTTAGAGATTTTGTTGGAGTTTTTAATCTCGTTACAAAGCTTGTATTGTCTCTAATCATCATGAACGTGGCACAGCTTACACTGATGTTTTAATCTTGCACATCTAAGCCGCCATCACTGAACGCAGTGGGTGACACGTTAGTTCCATAAAGGGCGACAACAGTAAGAACAGCAATTATGCCATTGCTGGATCTCCCTGTTTCTCCTGGAGTGCAGTCTTGGTCACGGGAACACAAAGCATCTGGAGTGTCCGGGTTCTGGGAGAGAAGGAAAGGACGGAGTCTTCTTCCCAAAACCCGAACTCAAGGCTGGAAGCCAACCGGCTTTCTTCCAGAAGAATCCTTCAACTGACCGAGATGCAAGGGAGAAGGCGGTCGAAGCATGGCGCCCTATGTGGCCTTCTTCCCATGGAGAACCATTAAAGGAACGGGGTTTGTTCAGCCCAGTGTTTCTCAAGCTTGGCCACTGTAAGATGGGTGGGCTTCCACTCCCAGAATTCCCCAGCCTGCATGCTTGAGGATGGGTGGAATTCTGGGAGTTAAACGCCCACGTCTTAAAGCATGCTGGGTGGGGAATTCTGAGACTTGAAGTCCCACATCTAAGAGTTGCTAAGGTTGAGAAACTCTTCACCAGAGTATCAGAATCTTCTTTACTGTATGCTCTGCACTGCTTGCACACTCACTCCTTTACTTCCACACACTCCTTACACACACGCCGCCCTTGTCCATTTTAATCCCATCCTACCTCAGCGCAGGTATCTTGCCGCTCGTTGGGGGTGTTGATCAAATTGGCCATTACGAAAACAACACTTTCGCCCTAAGATGGGGGAAAGAATTAGAAAAAGACTGTTTCAGAATTTTGCTAGACAAAGCAGAAGGAAGATGAGGCAGGAAGGAAGGAAGGAGCGAAGGAAGGAAGAGCTCCAACGCCGTGGTGGAGGCAGCCGGGGTCTCCTGCCATACTTCCTCACCACCCCCGCTCCCAGAGGCACTGAATGAAGGGATCCGGGAGGTCATCCAGCCCTCCCAGGGCAGTCCCGCAGCACCCCCGACGGATGCTTCCCTCCCCCGCCCCCCAGTTCTGTTTAAACCCCTCCAGCGAAGGAGAACCCCCAGCACCTGAGAAACATGCGTGGCGCTTCCCTCGCACTGCCCTGGCTGGCTTCTTGACTCTTCTGACCGTGCCCGTGGACATCCCGCGCCCCAGTGCCGCATTTCGGCATCAGTAACTGGCGAAGGCGGTCGCGAGAGGGAAGAGACGGCCCCGCCTGTGCTGCTGTTCCTCAGGTGCCCGCTAGAGGGCGGCAGAGACCACGAATGGCCCAGCTTTGCTTCCCGCCAGCCTGTCTCAACCTGAGCCACTCTGAGATGGGCGGACTTCGACTCCCAGAATTCCCCAGGCAGAATGCTGGAGAGCCCCCCACCCAATACAGTTTTGGAGGCCCTCAACAGCCCCCTAAGAACGGTGCTGCGTTGTGTTGGTGTCACCCAGTGCACAAAGCGTTGGATGAGATCCAGGTTCGAGTCCCGCATCAGGCGTGGAAACTCCCTGGGTGACTTTGGGCCACACACTTTCTCTCGGCCAGCCTACCTCACAGGGTTGTGATGGGGCTCCGAGAAAGCGAAGCGAAGGGAAGAAAATCCTCCTGGCTCCTTGAATTTCACAGACACCTCAGGGTGATTCTCTGGGTAATTACGCAGCCACAATTTACCATTGCCATTTGGAGTGAGGTTTTGATTTCCACGTCACCTCTGCAGACCTGGGAACTCTTAGTGGTCCCCCATCTAAGCACTAACCAGGATTGATCCTGACTGGCTTTCCAGGTTCAGCCAAGGTTGGCCAGCTGCAGAAAAAATATCCTAATTTGCAGCGAGGAGCCATTGTGTAAGGAGTAGAAACTACCTTTTAACAAAACGTCCTGCTAACTAGGCTTTCTGATACTTAACGGTAACGTGGTTACGCTTGGAATTTGAATGTCTTTACAAAAAGGAAAGGGTCACACCAAGGGGAGACCTGGGAATGAAAGATAATGAAACAAGTGTTGCCTTTTGTTAGTAAGAATTTGTGAATCAGGGAAGGAAGGAAGATAACAGCACAAAGGACAGAGATTTAGTGGAGACAGGAGGGTCCGGGGCAAGGAAGGAAGGAAGGAAGGAAGGAAGGAAGGAAGGAAGGAAGGAAGGAAGGAAGGAAGGAAGGAAGGAAGGAAGGAAGGAAGGAAGGAAGGAAGGAAGGAAGGAAGGAAGGAAAGAGATTATAGCTCTATTTAAACCATGGGCCTGGAAGAAACCATTAGTAAGAATTTGTGAATCAGGGAAGGAAGGAAGGAAGATAACAACACAAAGGACAGAGATTTAGTGGAGACAGGATGGTCCTGGGCCTTGGCAATTATCTCAAGAAAATTATAAAATGTGAACAAGAAAAGGGGGTCTGGGAATCATAAAAGAAATAATGTATTGCTTTTGGCGTCTCGGATAGGTGGTAAACTTGGATTTGCCCCCCCAGGACAAAAAGGAGGCAGGACCAACGCGACGTGTGAAGGGATGCATAAAAACCTTACTGAAATCTCTAATGGTGCGCTTCTTCCAGCCTGTCAGTTGAGAAGCGTCGGCCTTTGCAAACGCTTGGAAAGAAACTTTGTCTTTCCAAATCCAAGAAGGATTATTTGTGCAGCTTTGTTTCTCATAACTGGGGGCTCGTCCTGAAATCTGAAGCGGAGTTCGGTAAGTCCGGGGTTGCAAGCCCGCTCTTGGGGGGCGCCCTACTGATTTCAGGAGCCAAAGGGAAGCTGTAACTTTCGGATCCCGTCGCCCGTTAATGGACCGGATTGGAAATGGTGGTTCGGGAGGGCAAGCTGGCTAGGGTGAATTCCCGACCGGCATTTTTCCCACCAAAAATGGCCAAGAACTGAACATCGTGCACGAAATCAGGTAAGAAACGCAGGCATTCGCAAAGCATTCCCTGGGAGGTCGGGTAGGACTGGTGCGTGTGTGAGACTTGAATGACGGAGCGGTGCGAGACGCATTAGGGGACACGGGTCCCTGAACGTGAGAAGCGAGAGCAGACTCCCGATTTGCAAGTCCAGTTCTCCGTGAGGAGCCTGGCCAGAGACGGAGAAAGCGATTGGTTTGGTTAAACGTATGTGATTGAAAGTCTCAGTAAAGCCTTGAAATATCCAGTCGGGATGGGAAATAACAATAGCCGAAAAGATCAGAAGGAACTACTAAGTGCGAGCTTCCAGAGATCCCTGCAGAAAGCCCGTTAGGCAGGATGTTAAGTGGACGGGATGCCCCACCACTGAGAAAGTATACCCTGGATCTACAAAAAGAGAAAATGGTGAAATATTGTTATTTCGTGTGGCCCAAGAAACCGATCCAAGCGGGTTCAGTTCATTGGCCCCGGTTTGGTACAACTGACTATTTTACACGTCAAGCACTAAAGGAATTTTGAAACAAAAACAAGCCGTCTGAACTAGAGAGATTTTATGCTAGAGTTTGGACCAAAAGTGAGGAAGAAAATTGCTTTAAACTGTTGGCAGAGGATCAAGGAGAAGAGACAGAGGGGGTGGTCCCAGTAAAGAAATGGACCCCCCGGACCATTTACCTCCACCTTACAATCCACATTGAAATCAAGGGAAACAAATTCCAGCTGTTCCCCAGGCATCAATCCTTCCTTCTCCTCGGCCCACATCGCCACCCGTAACCCTGAGAGCTCCTGGTGACTATTCTTGGGAATTAAAAGCCTTATTGGATGACCTGAAAGACAATGAATTACCAGAATACAGCCAAACAAGGAGGAGGAGGAGTTTGTTGTTCTTGTTTAGTCGTTAAGTCGTGTCCGACTCTTCGTGACCCCATGAACCATATTGCGCCAGGCCTTCCTGTCCTTCACTGCCTCCCTGAGTTTGCTCAGTTTCATGCTCATTGCTTCAGTGATGCTATCTAACCATCTCATCCTCTGCCGTCCTCTTCTCCTTTTGCCTTCAATCTTTCCCAGCATCAGGGTCTTCTCCAAAGAGATCTCTCTTCGCATTAGGTGACCAAAATATCTGAGCTTGAGCTTCATTATCGATCCTTCCAATGAGCAATCAGGGTTGATTTCCTTTAAGATTGACTGGTTTGACCTCCTAGCAGTCCAGGGGACTCTCAAGAGTCTTCTCCAGCACCACAGTTCAAAGGCATCAATTCTTCGGCGCTCGGCCTTTTTTATGGTCCAGCTCTCACAGCCATACATTACTACTGGAAAAACCATAGCTTTGACTATGCGGATCTTTGTCGGCAAGGTGACGTCTCTGCTTTTTAATATGCTATCTAGGCTTGCCATAGCTTTCCTCCCAAGGAGCAAGCGTCTTTTAATTTCATGCCTGCAGTCTCCGTCTGCGGTGATCTTGGAGCCCAAATAAATGAAGTCTGTTACTGCTTCCATTTCTATCCCTTCTATTTGCCAGGAATTGATGGGTCCAGATGCCATGATCTTAGTTTTTTTAATGTTGAGTTTCAAGCCAGCTTTTGCACTCTCCTCTTTCACCCTCATCAAGAGGCTCTTTAGTTCTTCTTCACTTTCTGCCATTAGGGTGGTATCGTCTGCATATCTGAAGTTGTTGATGATTCTCCCTGCAATCTTAATTCCGGCTTGTGATTCTTCCAGCCTGGCATTTCTCATTGTGTACTCTGCATATAGGTTAAATAAGCAGGGCGACAGTATACAGCCTTGTCGTACACCTTTCCCTATTTTGAACCAATCGGTTGTTCCATGACCGGTTCTGACTGTTGCTTCTTGGCCGGGATACAGATTTCTCAGGAGACAGGTAAGGTGGTCTGGTACTCCCATCTCTTTAAGAATTTGCCACAGTTTGTTGTGATCCACACAATCGAAGGCTTTTGCATAGTCAATGAAGCAGAAGTAGATATTTTTCTGGAACTCTCGTGCTTTCTCCATGATCCAGCAAATGTTGGCGATTTGATCTCTAGTTCCTCTGCCTCTTCGAAACCCAGCCTGTACATCCGGTAGTTCTCGGTTCATGTATTGCTGAAGCCTAGCTGGTAGGATTTTGAGCATAACCTTGCTAGCATGTGAAATGAGTGCAATTGTGCGATAGTTTCAGCATTCTTTGGCGTTGCCCTTCTTTGGAATTGGAACATAAACTGACCTTTTCCAATCCCGTGGCCACTGTTGCGTTTTCCAAACTTGCTGGCATATTGAGTGCAGCACTTTAACACCATCATCTTTTAGTATTTTAAATAACTCAGCTGGAATACTGTCATCTCCACTAGCTTTGTTGTTAGCAATGCTTCCTAAGGCCCACTTGACTTCACTCTCTAGGATGTCTGGCTCAAGGTCAGTGATCACACCAGCGTGGACATCAGGGACATTAAGATCTTTCTTGTATAGTTCTTCTGTGTATTCTTGCCACCTCTTCTTAATCTCTTCTGCTTCTGTTAGGTCCCTGCCTTTTTTGTCCTTTATCATGCCCATCTTTGCACTAAACGTTCCTTTCATATCTCCAATTTTCTTGAAGAGATCTCTAGTCTTCCCCATTCTATTGTTTTCCTCAATTTCTTTGCATTGTTCATTTAAGAAGGCCTTCTTATCTCTCCTTGCTATTCTCTGGAAATCTGCATTCAGTTGCTTATATCTTTCCCTTTCACCCTTGCTTTTTGCATTCCTTCTTTCCACAACTATTTGTAAAGCCTCATCAGACAGCCATTTTGCTTTCTTGCATTTCTTTTTCTTTGGGATGGTTTTAGTTGCTGCCTCCTGTACAATGTTACAGACCTCTGTCCATAGTTCTTCAGGCACTCTGTCTACCAAATCTAATCCTCTAAATCTATTCATCACCTTCACTGTGTACTCACAAGGAATATGATCTAAGTCATACCTGAGTGGTCTAGTGGTTTTCCCTACATTCTTCAATTTAAGCCTAAATTTTGCAGTAAGAAGCTCATGATCTGAGCCACAGTCAGCTCCTGGTCTTGTTTTTGCTGTCTGTATAGAGCTTCTCCATCTTTGGCTGCAAAGTATGTAATCAATCTGGTTTCGGTATTGACCATCTGGTGATGTCCATGTGTAGAGTCGTCTCTTGTGTTGTTGGAAAAGAGTGTTTGCTATGACTAGCTTGTTCTCTTGACAGAACTCTGTTAGCCTTTGCCCTGCTTCTTTTTGTACTCCAAGGCCAAACTTGCCTGTTATTCCGATTACTCCTTGACTTCCTATTTTAGCATTCCAATCCCCTATGATGAAAAGGACATTTTTTTTTGGTGCTAGTTCTAGAAG
Source organism: Python bivittatus (assembly GCF_059951505.1). Taxonomy (NCBI): domain Eukaryota; kingdom Metazoa; phylum Chordata; class Lepidosauria; order Squamata; family Pythonidae; genus Python; species Python bivittatus. The sequence goes on from NW_028277123.1 coordinate 939,790, forward strand.
GTGTTGTAGGTCTTCATAGAAGCGGTCAACTTCAGCTTCTTCAGCATCAGTGGTTGGGGCATAGACTTGGATGATTGTGATATTGAATGGTTTGCCTTGGATACGCACTGAGATCATTCTGTCGTTTTTGAGGTTGTACCCCATTACTGCCTTTCCCACTCTCTTATTGACTATGAGTGCAACTCCATTTCTTCTAAGGGTTTCTTGCCCACAGTAGTAGATATAATGGTCACCCGAATTAAATTCACCCATTCCCGTCCATTTCAGTTCGCTGATTCCCAAGATGTCGATGTTCGGTCTTGTCATCTCATGTTTGACCACATCCAGCTTGCCTTGGTTCATAGATCTTACATTCCAGGTACCTATACAATATTGTTCTTTGCAGCATCGGACCTTCTTTTCACTTCCAGATACATCCACAGCTGAACGTCCTTTCGGCTTTGGCCCAGCCGCTTCACTCTTTCTGGAGCTACTTGGAATTGCCCTCCGCTCTTCCCCAGTAGCATATTGGACACCTTCCGACCTGAGGGGCTCATCTTCCGGCGTCATATCTTTTAGCCTTTTAACATTGTCCATGGCGTTTTCTTGGCAAGGATACTGCAGTGGGTTGCCATTTCCTTCTGCAGTGGACCACATTTTGTCAGAACTCTCTGTCATGACCTGTCCGTCTTGGGTGGCCCTGCACGGTATAGCTCATGGCTTCACTGAGTTACGCAAGCCCCTTCGCCACGACAAGGCAGTGATCCATGAAGGGGGAGGAGGAGTTTAACCGATTACAAAAAAATGTTCCTCTTCAAGGAGGTGCCGAATGGCGGAGGCGGAGCTGGCATCGCAGCGATATGGGGTGCGATATTGAGTTCCGAAGATCGCAGCCGATATCTCCGATGCTGGATGGTCCCGAAGGACCCAAGCTGTCCCGTAGAGACGGCGATTATATAGGGCACGTCCTGTAGATCCCAGGGACATCGCAAAGTCCCGGGTTGATCCAGGAGAAGCCCCTAAAACCAGCGACGGAGCGGCAGCCATCAAGAGTGCAAAAGTCGGGACAGCTCCAAAACAGAAGAAGAAAGTCAAAGTGTGTCAGCCAGGTGAGATGGACTTTTACTATCTAACTTTTCTTAGAGAACACCCTAAGTAATTTAAAAAGAATTTTTAAATGTGAATTAAAGCGGGACTAAGCGGCGAGATCGAGCCTTTAAAAAAAAAAAAAAATTAGTTTTTCAACTTTCCCTTTTCATTGCACTAAAAAAAAAATGCAACTGCACTGGCTTCTCTTTTCGATATTTAACAATTTTCGATTTCAAGCTTCTTCTTCGGGACTAAGATTTCTTTTACTGCCTTAAGAAACATATATATATATATATATATATATATATATATATATATATATTTCTCGGCTTTGGGAAATAGGGAAAGTGGAGTGAAGAGAAAGTTAATGAAAGAAAGTAGTGTTACACACGCTGCTCCCAGGTTCGGCTTATGGTCACTCACTCACACACTCACAGCCTGTTGAGGCACGCGGATCTTGCCAGGGCCCCCTTGCTTTCTCCCTGGGTTTTCCAGATAGGTGCGGCTGGAGCAGACAGACACACAGCCCTGGTCAACAGCCGGGAAAAAATTGGGGATACACACAAATCACTTCCAACCGAACACTGAGGCAGAAGAGGTTCTTGGTAATACACGGAGACCCAGTGAATTTAAAGTAACAGCAAAACTTTACTGGTTGCAAGGTACATGTGCTCTTCCTCCTACACACACACACACACACTCATCCACACTTACCCTCCTCCTTCCCAACTAGGCTGCCAGGCACTAGCTAGAGGGACGGAAGCCGCCAAGTCTGGATCCAAAGGTGACTCAGATGACTCAGCTCAGACAACTCAGACGACTCAGAGTGGGCGGGCTTTGGGACCCCTTTTATCCCCAAAAGTCCTTGCTTTGTTGATTCACAAGTCTGGCAGGTGTTGATGGGATTGGGGTTTCCATATGCTCAGGCCCAACTTTTTTTTCGGGTTTAGGTCCTTTGTTTTTTTCCTTAACGACTTGCTTCCTTCTTATCTACCTCCCCGAAGGGATCCCATAGATCAGTTTCCTGGCTTTTGTCCTCTCTGCTTACGTGCCTGCTTCATCTTTAGGTTATGGCAGCTTCAGCCTAGTCCCACAATAGCACTGCCATCTAGAGGCTTGGATATATTGTTTTTTTTATTGTGACTTGTGTTATCTATAGTCAAGGACTTTGGGCTTTCTAAAAAGAGAGTGGGATGTGCATGATAAACTGTTTATACAGGTGCCATCCGAACAACTCTAAATAAGAAAGCGCAGTTGAAGGTGCATTTTGAAAAGTTTTAAGATGGAAAGCTTGATCTAGTCACAAGAGCCTTGGATACAACATGAAAAAGAGAAGGAAGTGACATTGCAGGCAGTTATGCAAGAAATCCAGAAGATTGGAAAGAGGATGGAGAATATTGAGCATAGAATTGAAAAGACAGATGAAAGTATACAACAGATGATGATAAAATATGAGGAGAGATTCAAGAAAATCGAAGATGAAGACATACAAAGAGATGAGAAAATTGGAGATATTGATACTCGTTTGAGTGAAGTCAAAAAAGGCGGGAGTGAACTGTTAGGATGGGAAATTGATAAATCAGGATACTATTTGAGATTCCAAAATATAGAGGAAGAAAAAGGTGAAAATCTTGCGGAAACAATGACAGAAATATTGGCAGAAGCATTGGAGATAACTAAAGAGAAGATGATGGACGGGATGGATGCAGTTTTTCGTGTTTACACAAGATATGCAATGAGAAATAAATTACCAAGAGAAGTACATATAAGATTTACCAGAAAAACTACTAAGGCACAGATACTTCAGGTGGCAAGAGAGAAAACACTAAAGTACAAAGATAAAGAAATTGTAGTCCTGAAGCAGGTGTGTGCCAAGAAGAGTAAGAGAGATAAGAAGGCAATACTCATTCTTGACTAAAGAGCTATTTAAAAGAGGAGTAAACTACAGATGGCTGATTCCAGAAGGTCTCCTGTTTACCTGGCAGGAACAAAGACAAAGAGTTGATACAGTCCAAAAAGCAGAGCTATTTTATTTAGAATTTTTCAGAGGAAAAGAAGAAGACACACAAAAGGAAGAATCGTTAATTGAGTTTCAAGAAGAATATGTGGCAGTAATTGAAAAAGAAAAAGAAGAAAGTGTGGTAGATGGTGTTCCCAGACAGCAACGAGAAGTCAGATCTACTAGAGCAACTAAACCCTCGTACAAAGCTTAAAATGGAGGAAAGAAAATTGATTACGATTAATATAAATGGACTCAATCTAGCTACTAAAAGAAGGAAAGTATTCCATAAATTAGAGAAGTTAAAGTTTGATATAATTTGTCTGCAAGAACTACATATCAAAAAACAACATGAATACTTGCTGCAGCAAAAAAATTAGGTAAGTTATTCACTTCTTTGACACAATGTAAAAAAAGAGGTGTGGTCTTATATATTAGAGATACAACGTTGGCAGAACCAATTTATGCAGATGATGATGGAAGGATTCTGATGGTTGAAATAATAGATAATAATGCTAAAACTCTTTGAATTGCAATTTATGCTCCTAATGACAATCAAGAAGAATTTTACAGGAAATTACATATGAAAATAGTTGAATTGGACTATGCTAATATTTGTATGATGGGAGATTTCAATGGAATAATTAATGATCAATTGGATTACAAAACACAGAAATCGACAAAGAGAACTAGGAAGACACTGCCAAAATCCTTCCTTCGAATGATAGAAGAAATAAATTTGAAAGATGCATGGAGAGAAAGAAATCCGGTAGATAAGCGATACACTTTGTATTCAAATAGACATGCATCTTGGTCTAGAAGTGATATGGTATGGATGTCAGCGGATTTATTTGCCAACGTACGAGAAATTGAAATACCGACAAGTATTTGGGCCGACCACAACCCAATGGTAGTTATCTGGAAAGGACAACGGAAGGGATCTAGATGGACCTTAAATCACAGGATACTAAAAGAAAAAGATTTTAAACAGAAAATAGAGAAAGAACTTGCCTTCTTTTTTAATGAAAATAAAAAAGAGGATACATCATTACAGAATCTTTGGGACACAATGAAGGCCTATACAAGAGGTTTAATAATAGATTATACAAGGAAAAGAAACATAATGTAGAAAAAGACCTTTAAATTATTGGAGGATGACCATAAAAAACTGGAAGAAGAGTTACAGAAATCCCCGCAAAAAAAAGACATTAAAGCTAAAATGGATTTAATTAAACATAAAATGGGACTAATGGAAAAGGAGGAACTAGCACAAAAAATCAGAAATGCTAAACAGAACTACTTTGAAGATGCAAATAAACCAGGCAGATGGCTAGCTTATAAACTGAGAAAGGAGAGAGAATCAAAAAGGATTAATCAATTGATAAATGAAGAAGGACAGATCTGCTTTGGTAATGAGGGCAAGAAAACAATTATACAAGATTATTATGGAAAATTGTACTACCAAGAGAATGTTCAAGAAGAAGAAGTAAGACAATATTTACAGAAAGCGAAATTACCCCAGATACCTAAAGATATTCACGTAATGTTAGAGGGGAATATAACTATGATGGAACGAACAGAAGCTCTAAAAAAGCAGAATGTTGGGAACGCCCCAGGTCCAGATGGGCTGCCAGTGGGATTCTGCAAAACCTTCCAGGACATATTGAGCCTCCAACTATTGGAAGTCATGAATGAAGTTATGACAAAGAAGAGGATACCTAAAACATGGACTGAAGCATAGATTACACTTATACCGAAGGAGGACACTGACCCGCAACAGGTTAAAAATTATAGACCTATATCTCTTTTAAATTCAGATTATAAAATGTTTGCTTCAATTTTGGCAGAGAGACTGAAAAGATATTGAAATAATTTTATTCATGCCGATCAAAACAGATTTCTACCAAAGAGAGAAATTAAAGATAATATGAGAAGAATTCTGGACACTTTGGAGTATTATGAGGCACATCCTGAAAAGCAAATGGCCTTGACATTTTTAGACGCACAAAAAGCCTTTGACAACGTGAGTTGGCGATTTATGTTATTGCAGTTGGTACAAATGGGCTTTGGCAAAAATGTTATTCAAGCCCTTGAAACAATATACCATAAGCAGACGGCAAAGGTTATGATCAACGGAGATTTAACAGAACAGATACTGTAGATATAACAAAAGGGACGAGACAAGGCTGTCCACTGTCGCCTCTGTGGTTTGTTTGAACATTAGAAGTGTTGAATAGGAATATAAGAGAAGAGAAAGAAATAAAAGGAATGAAGATCAAAAAGGAAGAGTACAATCGCAAGCTTTTGCGGATGACCTAGTATTTATACCAGAAGATCCATTGGAAACAGCACCCAAATTAATTGAAAAGATAGAAGAATATGGAACCGTAGCAGGTTTAAAAATGAATAAAGATAAAACAAAGATATTGACAAAGAATATGTTAGCAAGGCGAAAGAAAGAACTGGAAGACGTTCTAGAAATACAGGTCACAAATAGGGTTAAATACCTAGGGATATATATTACACCAAGATGTAGTACATTGAAGGAGGATAATTATGTTAAACTCAAACGACACATCGCAAGAGATGTGATAAAATGGGAGAACCTACAATTATCAACGATTGGGAGAATATCCACCGTTAAGATGAATATATTGCCTAGAACATTATACTTATTTCACACAATCCCTATTCGTCTAGGGAAAGAGTTTTTTGATGATTTAAATAAAATTGTATTGAAATACATCTGGCAGGGTAAAAAAGCAAGACTAAAGCTTAAATTACTACAAGACGCGAGAGTAAGAGGTGGGTTTGCCTTGCCTAACTGGGAATTATATCACCAGGCGACAAATTTGATGTGGGTAAAGGATTGGATAACTTTAAGAAATAATAGATTATGGACGTTAGAGGGACATGACTTGTTGTTGGGCTGGCATGCTTTCCTATGGTATAAGGGAACGAAAACACAGGGTTATTTTAGAAGGCATTATATTCGAGAGGCATTGTTTTTAAACTGGGAGAAGACAAGAAGACAATATTACTTAAGAGTTCCACGATGGATATCCACTATCGAAGCCTTCTCTTACCCAATAATATATAAAAAGGAACAAACAGTTAGATATACTGAGGTATTGAATGAAAAAGGGTGAACTTAAAACTATGCAAGCGTTGGAAGAACAAGGTGTAAAAATAAATTGGTTTTCATATTTGCAAATACAATCTAGATTTGATAAAGATTTTAAAGCAGAAGGTATTGATGATAAGCTGACTGTTCTAGATAAAATTTTGATGGGTACTGATGGAAAGGTGATTAAAAAACTTTATGGACATTTACTAGAACTTAAAATGGAGGAAGAACAGGTCAAAGAAACAATGATTGCATGGGGGGGAAATTTTGGATATGGAATTGATTTAGAGAAGTGGCAAAAACTATGGTCTCAAAACTATAAAATGACAATCTCAACTGCATATAAAGAAAACTTGTATAAGATGTTTTACAGGTGGCATTTACCCCCAGCGAGGATCGCGAGAATGTGTAAGAACAAGTCCGATAAATGTTGGAAGTGTCATCAGATACCCGGCTCATATTACCATATGTGGTGGACATGTTCAGAAGCCCAAAGATATTGGCTTAAAATCCACACATGGCTGGAAAAAATGACAAAACAACACATAGACTTTAAAAGAGAGACATTTTTACTGGGGATTATACCAGAAACATACAGTAAAGAATTGAAATATCTGCTTGTAAATGTTTTGATAGCGGCTAGAATTGTATTCGCTAAGAATTGGAAGAATGAAAAAGTACCTATGCAGGAGGAAGTTATTAAGAAACTTATGGAATGGGCTGAGATGAGTAAATTGACATTTGAAAGTAGAGAGCAAGAAGACAAACAATTTTTTATGATATGGGATTTGTTTTATCAATGGTTGGACGAAAAGATACAGTAATGTAATAGATTAGGAAATTTTACAATAGAAACTCGGTAAACTGATGCAAATTACCACATATATATATATATATATATATAAAATCAATGGACAAAAATGATACAAATCTTATAATGAAAGCTATAATTTCTCGTAATAAATGGTGTTATAGATAGACCAGTCATAAATGATTAATAATTGATAACTGATAAATATACAAATATACGTTGGATAGTTAACATGAGAATTTATATAAATGGTGAGTGAAGACTATGAAAGGATGGCACAAATGATTGGTAACTGGCTCACACACGGTATAAGATGGAAGATGGTTTTATGTTTTTTATGCTCTTGTTTGTTTACGTATGTTTGTGTTTGTTGTAAAAAAATAAAAAACTTTTTAAAAAAAAAGAGGTGCCGAATGGCAAAGAGGCCAATGGAGCTGCAGTAATAAGTTACGTGCAAGACCCCTTGATCAGTTCAGAACTTCGAGCTTTTAAATTACAGATGAAACGTCTGGTAGAAGACCCCTTGGGGGTACCCGAGCAATTTGACGTCTTCCTAGGACCTAGCATTTATTCCTGGAGAGAGATGATGGCAACTTGAAAAACTCTATTCACTAGCGAAGAACGCTAGTTGATCAGAGCCGCAGCCATCAGAGTTTGGGACAGAGAAAACCCTGCGAGACCAAACAATAACGCCCAAGGGGACCAGAAGATTCCCAACCGGCAAAATAATAATGAAGCAGATCAACAGAGTATGACAGATCTGCGACCCATGATAGTCTCAGGAATAAAAGAGGCAGTACCCAAAAATCAAAATTTAACTAGAGCCTTCAGGTTAGAACAAGAGATAGAGGAAGTACCAAGTTCCCTTTTACACCCACTTAAGGACAACTTGAGAAAATATTCTGGCATGGACCCAGACACCGCGGAACATCAGGCGCTGTTGAAAGTGCATTTTGTAACTAGGGCATGGCCCGATATACAAAGAAAATTGCAAAAACTCGATGGATGGGCTGATCAGCCATTAAATGATCTATTAGAAGAAGCCCAAGAAGTCTATGTCAACAGAGATACTGAAAAGATGAAACAAAAGAATAAAATGATGATAAGCACTGTAAATGAAGGAGTTACCAGAAAGGCTTCCCCTGCGGATAAACCAGAGAACCAATCACATGTAAAACCAGGCAGAGGCAGGCTGGGGCGCAGGGGTGGAAGAGCATCACTTGGGCGGGACGGAGGACGGGGATTTACTAGAACACCAGGAACTCCCCGGCCTGAAAGGAAGCGCTACGGGTGTGGCCAGCCTGGACGCTTCTGGGAAGACTGTCCCTCAAAAAGACGAGAAACAGATCAGGCACCACAAGTGTCCTCCTTGATAGAATTAGAAGATTGGGGAGGTCAGGGGCACCTCATAAAAGGATCCCACTGGGAGCCCTTGATCAATTTAACAGTGGGATCCTTGGGAGAAGAGGTGGTATTTCTCGTGGATACAGGAGTGTCGAAATCCTCTCCTTCCTCTTTCCCTCTGGGAACTGAACTCTCCAGAGAAAAGAGCAGAATCTCGGGGGTAAAGGGTGAAGTGTTTTATGTATCCCGAATGAAACCCACCACTTTGCAATTAGGAGAAGACCACATTGAATTAGAAATGTGATATGTTCCTGAAGCAGGGACCAACCTCTTGGGAAGAGACGCTATGGCCCTTTTTGGAATAAAAATAGAAATTGAAAAATCACCCAAGACCCCGCCTGATGCCCAAGACATTCTCCTCCTTACTGAGGAAGATGGAAAGGAGATAGACCCCATAGTCTGGGTCAAAGAAGGCAATGCGGGGGGGGAATAAACATTCCACCCCTAAGGGTGAAATTAAAGCATGAAGGAGAAGTGGTAAAGCAAAAACAAGATGACATCTCCACAGAGAGGAAAAAGGGTTTGCAACCAGTAATCGAGGGCTTTTTGAAGGATGGGTTACTGGAACGCTCCACGTCACCATACAGTACCCCGACCCTGCCAGTGCGCAAACCGGACGGCATGTAGAGGATGGTGCAGGATCCTAGATTGTTGAATCCGATAGTCCAAGCCAGACACACTGTGGTTCCAAATCCCTCCATCCTCCTGGGACGAATTGCACCAGCACATCGATGGTTTAGTGTCCTTGGTTTAAAGGATGCATTTTGCTCCTGTCCGCTTCAAGGGATTTGTTTGCGTCTGAATGTAAGAACCCGTTTACAGGAAGGAAAAGGCAGAACCATTGGACTGTCCTTCCCCAGGGCTTCACAGAAGCCCCCAATCCATTTGGGCAAGTGCTGGAACCACTCCTGGAAAACTTTACACCAAAGCAGGAACTAAATTACTTCAGTATGTAGATGATGTGTTAATTTCAGGGGAAAAGAAAAACCAAGTTAAGGGATCACCGAAGAATTTATTGAACTTCCTGGGGCAACAGGGTTTAAGAGTATCAAAGTCTAAATTACAATATGTACAACAGGAGGTAAAGTATATGGGGCATTTCATTAGTGAAGGGAAATGACAGATCACTCCCTTCCGGATTGAAGGGACAGCGACCCAACCACTTCCTAAGAATAAAAAAGAGCTAAGAAAATTCCTTGGGCTCACCGGATATTGTCGTCTGTGGGTTGAACATGATGCCAGAAGAACCGAACCCTTGTATGCTCAATCGATAGACTCCAACCTTTGGGAACTGAACTGGAGGGCTGGGGGAAAAAACGACTTTGAGGGACTTAAAAAGTCCTTGTCTACTGCCCCTGTTTTGAGCCATCCAGATTCAGAATGACCTTCCATCGGTTTGTCGAGGTGGAGAATGGTGCAGCAGGGGGGTGTTGGCTCACAACTGGGCAGGGAGAGAGAAACCCGTGGCATTTTTGCCTAGAATTATGGGCCCTGTGACCAGGGGCTGGCCAGTGTGTGTTCAAGCTGTGCCTGCCTCTGAGCTGCTGGTCCAGGAAAGTAAAAAGTTAACCTTTGGGGGGCCTTGGCAGTAAGCACCCCTCATCAAGGAGGAACAATTTTAAATCAAAGGGAAGGCAGATGGCTCACCGATCCCTGCATTTTGAAATATGAAGCTGTCTGAATAGAACAGCCTGATTTATTATTAACCATAAAACACAACATGAACCCAGCTGAATTTTTGAGTCCTGACCGGGATGGGGCTAAACCACCTGAGCACGACTGCCTGGAATTCATAGATCTCCAAACCAAAATCCGACCTGATTTAAAGGATGCACCCATGGACAAAGCAACGAATATTTCCATAGATGGGTCTTCTAGAGTGGTGGAAGGAGAGAGGTTGAACGGGTGCATCATGATAGATGGAGACCAGAATGTGCTGTTGGAGGCAGGGAGGTCGCCTTAGACTGGTCCGCCCAGACGTGCGAACTGTACGCTCTAAGACAAGCCTTGAGGCTGTTACAAAATTGGTCTGGAAATATCCACACCGATTCAATGTACGCGTACGGGATTTTACACACGTTCGGGAAGATCTGGTTCGAAAGAGGGTTCAGACTTGGAAAAGCACCTGGGACACCCAATGGTGGGATAACTTGTTGGGGGGGCCTGGTGGAAAAAGCTTGGATGTTCCCTTTTATGTTCAGTAACTGGATTGTTATTCAAACCGTCTTTGATTCCTTGCTTTATACGATTAATTGGTAAAGTAGTGGAAGGAATGCAACTAACAACAGAAAAAGCCCTTAGAGGGCAACAGCAAGGAGTCCAGAAATTAATGGTCTTAAGGAAAGGAAAGCCAAAGCAAAGAGATAAAAGAATTAACCTAATGCTTAAATCTCTAGAAGAAAAGGAAAAAGAAATGGAAGAATTGACGTTACCGCGATTCCAGGAAACCTCCAGAGTGTTAGAAGGTAAAAATGTCTAAAATTTTAGAGGGGGGATTGTAATGAATAGAAATTACCTTTTAACCAAACTTCCTGGTAATAAGGCTTTCTGACACTTAAGGGTTAAAGTGATGAGGCTTGGAATTTGAATGTGTGTACAAAAAAGGAAGGGGTCACACCAAGGAGAGACATGGGGATGAAAGGGAATGAAACAAACGTTGCCTTTTGTTGGTAAGAATGTGTGAATAAGCGAAGGAAGGAAGATAACAACACAAAGGACAGAGATTTACGGGAGACAGGATGGTCCTGGGCCTTGGCACTGATCTCAAGAGAAGTATAAACTGTGAACAAGAAAAAAAGGGGGTTGGGAATCATTGCAAAAAAGAGATAATGTATTCGTTTTAGGCGATAGGTTGTGAAATCGACTTGCCCACCCCAGGGCAATAACAAGGCAGGACCAACGCGACGTGTGAAGGGATCCATCAAAACCTTGCTGAACTCTCTAGTGGCGCACTTCTTGCAGCCTGCGAGCTAAGAAGCGTCAGCCTTTGCAAACAGTTGGAAATAAACTTTGCCTTTCCAAATCTAAGAAGGATTATTAGTGCAGCTTTGTTTCTCACAGTTAGGGTGGATGACCAAAAGTCTCCTCAACCGAACCCCACCTCTGCGATCTCAGCTCCCTCCAAGCCACGTCTGAAGGTCCCAATAAAGCTCCACAGTGGGGAGATAGTCCTTCCCAGAAAATGGAAGTCCATGAGGCTCCTCCACTGGGAAGGGAGACCCTGCTGCACCTCTTCATCCTTCATCACTGTAGAAGGGACCACCACCTGAAGGAAGGAGCGGACCTAGTTCTTTCATACCTCTCATGCCATCTCCTGAAAGTTGCTCCCGGCCCAGCTGACCAGTTTCCCCAGCGAGAAGATGGGGCAGTAAGGTGGCTTTGCTCCGTAGCGACACGTTTTCAGAGAGGCATCTTCTTTGGTGCCAAGAACGTTGGTTCTGCGTCAGAAAGGCAGGGAAGTGAGAAGTTCAGGAACATGGTCATGTAAAAATGCAGTGTCCGTGAGCAACGTAGGCTCCCTCGTTGTCAAAATGGAGCACAGTATCACATCCCGTTATAACACCTACTCACAGGCACATGAGTCACTTACATCCTGCTGTTTTGGTTAAAAATCCAAGAGTCTCCTTATACGCGGATCGACTTATCCAGAAGTATATACTGGAAATACGGGAACTTTAAAAACAGTATTACTGTATAGACTTTTGGAAGCAGACCCTCGAATTTTCAGCCAAATCGCGAAAACAAAAGGCGCATTTTTATGGTATTTTGGTTACTGTGATTTTCGAACCTGATTTTTAGGGTGCACTTTGGAACCTAAAATGCTTGGCTGATCTGTGAGTCTAGACGGTAAGTGAAAAGGAATTGCGTGCCGATTCTGCAACTGATGTTGGATACCAGTCACACACGCTACACACAATACATCAAGAAAGCTGAAAGTTGCTGGCTGACACCACGCCGTGGAGATGTCTGCACACCACCGCTGTACCCCTGAGGAGATTTAGCCATTTAAAGGACTATTCAAAATAGGTATTTAAAGGAGTATATTTTCAAAATAGGTATTTAAAGTATTTAAAGTATTACAGATAAGGTAGCTTCTGGCTGTGAAACAGGTGGGATCCGTACGGTTCCCATCCTTCTGATGCTGAACGCTTGAAAGCTGGTCTGTTTCCCAGACCTTGGGTTAGGTGGGGGCTGCATCAAGTACAGGACTTCAACTGTTAGTAAGAATGTCTGTCCTGGGGCATGTTGCTCTTTTTTCACTTTTACACTGTTTTTATAATGTTAATCTTGCAGGCTGCCCAGGGTCTTAGGGAGTTGGGCGGCCTTCTAAATCTAACTAAAAAGTAAGTTGAACCATGGAACACACCCCTGAGAATTTCAGTCCTGGGTCAGCACACTCCACTCCCAGCAGCGCTGAAACGGAGCGTCCTGCAAAAGCTGAAATCCTTTTTCTTCTCCTTTCCTTATTTCCCTCTCTCATAACTCTCAGTCCACATATCGCTGAGCATCGTCCTCCTTTTTCTCCCAAGACTCTCCTCCAAGGCAGAACGTCTCCTCTAATGGGGTGGAAACGACTAAAAGAAGCAAAGAAGAAAAAAAAGACTTACTTGGAAAAATTAGACCTGGGGAAACGAATGGTGTTCTTGATGTAAACCGTGAAATTTTCAGCATTGGCCAGAACAGCTGATCTTAAAAGGAAATAAGTACATTGGTTAACTGAATTCTTTTGTCCTTGAGTAGAACCAAACTGTATTTTAGGTACGTCTGACAAAAGGGCGAATCCGGTATGGATCTATATTTTCCACATGACAGTGGAATGAGGGACGCAGGGGTTCAAGCGGAGACAGGGGACCCCTTTCTTAGGGATCTTTCATTCGAGTTCCTGCCCTGGGGAAGGGGTTGACTAGATGACCTCGAGGGAGACTCCCAATTCTGGGATTCAAATGCTCAGCTTCTACCCAATTTTTTTTTGTAAAAAATGCAGGGCAACCAACTCTGGTCTGTCTTTCTTCTCCACCGGACACAAAGCTAGTATTTCACACGTCCCGCTGATGTTGTTCCCGATGTTTATACACAGCCCGGTCTTGATCCCTGTAGGAGCAAACAAGATGATGAGAAAAATGTCAGCCAGATGGTAATTTTGTGGCTCGCTGGAATCATTTTCAGGTGGGTTTCGGAAGAGTGATAATGACAGGCATGACTGTGGATGAGGTGAGGTCAAAAAGGTCAAGATGGCAGTCACAACCAAACATTTTGCAAATAGCAAACAGTTTCAATCACATAGTTGTGACCTCCATTTTGACTTTTTTGACCCCCTTCAGATGCCACTAAATAATGGCGGAGGCTATCATGAAAAGAGTACTTTAAAAATTATCCTGCACGGAATCTCTTGGCTGTGTTCATTCATTTTGATGAAGGTGCATTTAAAAGAGAAGGAAAAATTACCAACAACTTTGGGTGGGGGTCCATAAAAATAAGATAAAATCTAGAATGCCCACCCCCAGCATACAAATTCAAAATCAATTCCTTGAAAAGATTTACCAAAAAAAAAAAAGAAAAAAGCAGATACCTATACTGGCTGGGGAATTCTGGGAGTTGAACGCCACCCATCTTAAAGTTGGTGAGGTTGGGAAACACTGCACGAAACACTGAATTTCAGCGGTGCTTAAAAGTTTGTGAACCCTTTTAAATTATCCGCATCTCTGCCTAAATACGACCTAAAATGTCATCTGTTCTCCACACAAGTCCTACTAGCAGATGGAGAGGACCCAGTTAAACAAATGAGTCAAAAACATTATGCTTGTTCCTTTAGTGGTGGAGGAAAGTGGTCCAAAGCTACATATTTGTGTGTGGCAAAAGTATACTGAAAATTCAACAGCGTTCACAAACTTTTAAGCCCCACTGAATTCTGGAGGGTCTCCAAGCCTTGGCTCTTAATTATCCTTCTACCGTATAATATGAATGTGGGGACCATAAAGGGATTGATTTTAAATCATAACGTTATTTAGAGATGTTGCTTGATTGTTATTAGAGATTTTGTTGGAGTTTTTAATCTCCTTAGAAAGCTTGTATTGTCTCTAATCATCATGAACGTGGCACGGCTTACACTGATGTTTTAATCTTGCACATCTAAGCCGCCATGACTGAGTGCAGTGGGTGACACGTTAGCTCCAAAAAGGGCGACAACATTAAGAACAGCAATTATGCCATTGCCGGATCTCCCTGGTTCTCCTGGAGTGCAGTCTTGGTCACGGGAACACAAAGCATCTGGAGTCTCCGGGTTCTGGGAGAGAAGGAAAGGACAGAGTCTTCTTCCAAAACCCGAACTCAAGGCTGGAAGCCAACCGGCTTTCTTCCAGAAGAATCCTTCAACTGACCGAGATGCAAGGGAGAAGGCGGTCGAAGCATGGCGGTCCACGTTCCCTTCTTCCCATGGAGAACCATTAAAGGAACGGATTTTGTTCAGCCCATTGTTTCTCAAGCGTGGCCACTGTAAGATGGGTGGGCTTCAACTCCCAGAATTCCCCAGCCTGCATGCTTGAAGATGGGTGGAATTCTGGGAGTTAAACGCCCACGTCTTAAAGCATGCTGGGTGGGGAACTCTGAGACTTGAAGTCCCACTTCTTAGAGTAGCTAAAGTTGAGAAACTCTGCAGCAGGGTATCAGAATCTTCTTTACTGTATGCTATGCACTGCTTAAGCACTCACTCCGTTACTTCCACACAGTCCTTACACACACGCCACCCTTGTCAATTTTAATCCCAGACTACCTCAGCGCAGGTATCTTGCCGCTGGTTGGGGCTGATGATCAAATTGGCCATTCTGAAAACAACACTTTCGCCCTAAGATGGGGGAAAGAATTAGAAAAAGATTGTTTCAGAATTTTGCTAGAGAAAGCGGAAGGAAGGAAGGAAGGAAGGAAGGAAGGAAGGAAGGAAGGAAGGAAGGAAGGAAGGAAGGAAGGAAGGAAGGAAGGAAGGAGGGAGGGAGGGAGGGAGGGAGGGAGGGAGGGAGGGAGGGAGGGAGGGAGGGAAGGAAGGAAGGAAGGAAGGAAGGAAGGAAGGAAGGAAGGAAGGAAGGAAGGAAGGAAGGAAGGAAGGAAGGAAGGAAGGAGATTATAGCTCTATTTAAACCATGGGCATAGTTTATCCCTCCACCCCTTTCCTTGAAATCACAATATTCCCAAATCTGATGTCCAGTGTGGGAGGATGGGAGGATTTGAATAGGTACTGTATATAGCAGTTGGTTTTAATACATCCTTGCTAGTCATTGCTGATTCCATTAAAGCTAAGCAGGGTTGGATTTAGCAGGATGGGAGACCACCAGGGGATCCCAGGGTTGTAGGCTAGACTCAGAAGCTGACATTACAGAAGAAGGTTACTGCAAACCAATTCTCTATCGTGGCCAAGAGGTCCCCAGGAGTGGTCTTGAGGTCATGTGTGAGATTTCATGAGATGTCTGGAAATGGTTCTCCGCTACCTGAACTATCAGAGAAGCTCTGCCAGTCCAAAGGACACCACCCTTCCCCAAACCTGGGACTTTTAAATGGATTGGGCCACTACCCCTCCATCTCCAGCATTGAGTTCCTGGCTGGGGATGATGGGCCCTGAAGCCCAAGCTTTCTAGGGCCTACCCGTTTGGGGAGGTTTGGAGGAGACAACGCAGAGGACGTGAACCCGGTTCTGTAAGCAAAAGGGTCGGACAACGGGAAGTCCGAACCCGGTACCTGCGGGGGCATGACGTAGTCCACCATGTCCCAGATCCTCTTGCCCTTCTCCGAGGTGTTGGTGAAGGCGACCCCATGCTGGCTGGGGAATTCTGGGAGGTGAAGTCCACGCATCTTCAACTTGCCACGGTTGAGACACACGGAGCTACGGAATAGTTCAGATAAGAAAACATAGTGCTAACATAGAAATAGAACACAGAGATTGAAATGGATAGATTAAATAATAGACCTGGTGGGCAACTCATAGCATTAGCAAGATAGGAGAATAAGATAGGAGTTTAATTTTGCACGATAAAACAGTTTTGTGTAGGAAAAACAAGGGCAGTCTTTGGGTCTGTGTTCTGTACCATATTAAAAAAAAAGAAAAACTAAGAAGGGTAAAATCTGAAATCTGACCGCCTGACAGAGTTTCTCTGTGCCCCTCTTGAGCCAATAACATCAAGTCAGGCGTTTCCTGAGCTTCTTTCTCACTTCCTCTTCTTTCCCCAGCTAAGTTGATAGTTGCTCACCTCTCCTGGCGTTCCTTCTTCAAAGCTGTCTCTATATAGTACACAGTGGAGAATATTTGCACTGGGCAGTTATCTCCATGGCTCCTTCCAAACCAGCCTTTCTCAACCTTGAGAACTTTACGACGTGTGGACTTCCACTCCCAGAATTCCCCAGCCAGCTGGGACGGAATTCTGGGACTTGAAGTCCACACATCTTCAAGCTGCCAAGGTGGAGAAACACTGTTCCAAACTTTACACCCTTTCATTAAATTAAATTACAGTACAAGGAAGCTGATTTCAGTAGGACTTCCAGAAGAATGTAAGATCTCTTCAACAAGGAAGTGCCTTTATGGGTATTTATCTACATCTCAGGTAAAATTCTAGCCAATATACACCATGCCAAATTATTGAACCATGATAATGATACAATAATAGAGTATAATATGAATGCATACAGGTTTATAAATCCATTCTGGTTCCTGTTTTCTAAATTACTTGTTCAATATTTTTCCATAACTTCTTAGTACATACACACGTGGGAACCCTTTTCAACAGAAGGCAAGACATTCACTCCTCTCCTTTTCCTTCCCTCTGATGTCAGCCGGCTAGAAATTGGAAGCATTGCTATAAAAAAAAAGATTTAAGAGCGCCGTGATTAAGGAGTCATCCTTCTTTTCCTTTTTTAATGAGCGAACTGTGGACTTGGAAGGAAATTCTTATCTGGTTTAAATTCCGATCCTTCAAAGAATCCCAAACTGGCATCTTTATTAGGAACAACGATGGGGTGCCTCCCAAGTGAGCAACCTTTCCGGCTCAACTGCACTCTTCGTCTGGTTGGAGACAGAGAAGGGAAGATGTGCTGCTGTGCCTTGTGGCAGGGATGAAATGGAGAAGAGGTCGTGTGCATTGGGCATCAGGACAGCCTCTCATTAATCCTGGATCTTCAGTGCTTGCATTATACTGGGACCCCAGCTTTTCTGTTTTCATCCTTCCCGTCCCATTTATGGTTGCAGTTCATTGATCCGATGTTTCAATAATGCCGTCCTCTGTTCCAAGAACACGGGGGCTAAAAGCCAGTAGCATCTCTCCGCTCGTTTGCAGGACTCACTTTCCAGGTACACACAGAAGGCAGCTTACGAGTGAAAACTGCACACCCCAGAAATACGGAAGGCCAAAACGAAAGCTAATGAATTAAAAAGCGAATTAAACGTTAGTACCATTACGATTATCTCATAGAAGGCTAAGCAATTTCCCTGTATTGTCAACCTCCAAGCGGTTTAAACCATTAAAATATAATGATAGGAACAAATAAGCTAAAACCATATCAAAATATACGTTTCTTAAAAATGCAGGGGAGGAAGAAAAAATATGATGATGATGATGATGATGATGATGATGATGATGATGATGATGATGAAGATGATGTCATGCAGAGCTGAGCAATTCGTATCAGAGGAGGTGAGTGAATAAGCAGGTGGAAGAAATCCTGGGGGTGTCCCTGGGGGCAAGGGGAGAAAAGCTGTGGGATGACAGCATGATGCACCGGGTCACACACTGTGTGTTGCCCAAATACATGAAACTTTGCATTCCCACAGCACAACACTGCTTTTGTCATTTGGACACACCCCTTCAGCCTTACAGATTATTCTGAGATCTCCAAAGCGAATTCTTCCTCTTAGATTGCAAAAAGTGTGTTTTTCTCCCCAGATGTTTGAGGAGGTTACCCGAGGTGGACGAGAGGAGTCAGTCGCCTCCGTGTCCATCTCTCTGGCTAGCGGTGGAAGGGGACCGCTTGAGGGAGGAAGGTTGCCATGGCAACTGTCAGGGTTAGGCCTAGTTGAGCGCAAGAGGCCGGAAGCCTCGACCTTGGCTTGTTAATGACATAACCAGGGCTGGGGAAAAGAACTGGCTTGCGGAGAGGATATTTAGCCACAAAATCCCAGAGGGGAAAGGGGCATCTACAGGGAGCCCCCAGGCTAAGAACGCCCGGTTTACGGACCAGCCGTAGTGAAGAACGGAGCCTATGGCAGCAAAATTCAACTTAAATTCACAGGGGTTTGACTTAAATGCACAATGGTTTGAGTTCATGACAAAATACTACAGATACAGTATTATACAAGATATTATACAATATACAATAATCCTGCACCGGCTTACGAATTCGGCTTGACAGATCGTGGGAACAGAACTCGGTCTTAAACTGAGGACTACCTGTAGGTCATCCTGCACTGAGTCCTGGCCTATTATTGCCATTTTCACACGTCTGCCAGATACTTCTCCTTGAATCCAGATCCTTCCCAAAGATCTAGGATACGCATTTATTTCTTTATCCATCCAATTTAGATAGGCCCCCATCTCACTTTTACAAGCGACTCTGGGCGCTTCACAACAAAGTCAAAATAGCACGAAATACCGAAAAAAACACTCTAATCATTAACAATGAAAAAACTACAAGAAATGAGCTAAAACGAACGTAAATGAAGGGCTGTTAATATCCACTGAGCCTCCTCACCAGCTCACTAGCTCCTGAACCACATGGTTGGAGCCGATGCGCTATTGGCAAGAGACGGGAGCTGAGACGGGAGTCCCTTTTTGGATCCTTCAGGGAGGCACCAAGCGCACGATTCGGGTCATCATGTGGCCTTCCCAAAGACGCCCAGAGTGGTCGACAAAACGGAGGACAGAAACAATCTCCGGCAAAGGCAATTAGGTTCAGCGTTCAGGAATAAACTATCCGCTACGGAACGGAACAACCTGATGCAGCGATTCAAATGATGTTTGTCCGAAAGACCGTGAGATGAGCCTCTCGATGCAGCTTTTGGGTTGAAATGCAAAAAATAGGCGGATAGGTGATAGAGATGGGAAGGCCTGGAAAGAAGCCGGAAAAATTGGGAAGACGTTATTGAAAGATTTCTGAGACTTTTGTAAATCTTAACTTATTGCACGTTCTCTCAGCTGAAGACAAGCAAAGCCTGGAAGAGAATTCAGGTAACCCTGGACTTCTCCAGGTAGTTATCAAACAGGGGAAGTGCGCACCTGCGCCACTAGGGGGCGCTGCAGGGAAACGCCTCCAGTGTAGCTTCCTTGTGTCCCTCGGACCTCCGACAGGTGAGTCATTGCTGGTACACAGGGGATGATGGTTTCCGTCCTCCTCTCAGGCCTCGACTGACAGGTGAAGGGGTGAATTTGTCTGAGAAACCACTTTCTCTTTTGTAACCCTTCAATGATTATTGATTAAGGTTCTCCACCATCGCAGCAGGATGTTTACCTATAGTCTGGTCAGTAAATTGGTTTTTCTTTTCCTCCTCTCAGGAAAAGGGTGAGACCAACACCTAGAGCTTGGAAACATTTCCACAGTGCAATTTCTGCTGACAACAAAGCTGCAATTTGCAGATATTGTGAGAAGAAATACTCTTTTCCAAATGCCACAAGGATGACCAAACACATTCTTGCGTGCCAGAGGTGACCTAAAGACATTAAAAAATACTTTATGGAGTTAAATGATGGGGACCAGAATGAAAGGGCAAGTAGCTTTTCCTTCCAGAGTTCGAATTCCAGAAACGCTATTTCTGCTGCTTCTGCATCACTGCAAAGTGTTTCTTCACCAGCAGCATCTTCAGGTAAAGAAGTGTTGCAAACCACTGCCTCACAATTATGCCCCATACCTTCATTGGTACATAAAGTGACACTTGAAAATCAGGAGAAAATGGATCATGCCCTTGCAAGAGCAACATCTGCTTCTGGATCAGCATTGTCCATAACTGAAAATGCATATTGGCAGGAAGCTTTTCAATTATTACGACCAGCGTATCGTTTGCCAAGCAGACATTCCTTGAGCAAGCCTCTTTCGGAGTCAGAATACGAGCGTGCGATGGGATCTGCACAAGGAAAAATCAGCGAAGCTCTATGTCTCGCAGGACTTACACATGGACGGACAAATGTTCGGGGAGAAGGAATCATCAACTTTGTGATAACAACACCGCAACCAGTCTTTTATAGAAGCACTGAAACTGGAGAGAACAGACATACTGCAGAGTATGTATATCAGCAGTGAAAGATGTGCAGTTTTAGAAGACATTGAGAACATGGGTGAAGTCTTGGCTTTGCTGACTGACGATGCAAGTAACATGGAAGCTGCGTGGGAAATCATCATGGAAAAGTATCCACAGATTACTGCATTAGGATGTGCACCTCATGGACTAAACTTACTTCTGAGTGTCTTCATGAAACTGGACACCCTTCAAAGGATTTATAGAAGAGCTAAAGAAGTTGTCAAGTACGTCAAAGCTACTCATGTTGTCACCGCAGTCTTCAAGAAGAAGCAAGAAGAAAAAAACGCAGAGAATAAAATAGTGACACCGAAGCTCTGTAGGACAACACGCTGGGGTGGAGTGGTGGTCTCCTTTGAAAGTTTACTGAAAAACAAAGAAGCTCTTCAAGCAACAGGAATAACTGAGGATCCTAAAATCCCCAGAAATATCAGGAACGCTGTGCTTGATGTGGACGTGTTTTGGGTTCAGCTGCAGAACTCCCGGCAGATTTTAACGCCAATTTCTTCAGCAATCCGTTCATCTGAATCAGACCCAGCACTTTTGTCAGAAATTCCTAACCACGTGGCTGTGATAAAAACATCTCTTTTTGGAAACCTAAGTGCATCTCCAAATTCAAGTGAAAGATCTTGTTAAGAAACGGGAAGAATTTTGTTGCCCTCCAATACATGCTGCTGCAAATCTAGTGGATCCACGACTCAAAGGCCGCGGTGTGAGTGATGAGAAAACAGCTGCTGCGTTTGACTGGAAGACGAAAGACGCTGCACTCTTCGGACTTGAGGTTGGAAAAGTACTTTCAAAGGTTGCAGGATATGGACCATCTTCAGGGATCTGGGCCAGGAACGCCCCTGGATTCTGCAAAACACATCCCTCCTGCAACACGGTGGCCAGGTCTCTGCGCCACGCCACCTCTGACACCGCTCGCATCTCGCTGACTGCAGATTCTGCATCTTCTGCTGCACGTGAAAGAATCTGCTCTACGTCTGGTAATATTCACACCAAATCAAGAAACAAACTGACCCACGAAAGGGGAGAAAAGCTTGTTTCAATCCGTGCAAACCTACCGTTTTTAGAAGTCCATGAGAAAAACGACAAAGAGGAAGAGGAGGAAGAAACGGAAAATGACGACAGCAATTCAGAAAATGAGATAGAATAAACTGCACGTATATCTTGTGTCTTCTGCTTCTTTTCTTTAAAGCACCACTCAAAGGGTAGACTTTCCATGGAGCTTGAATATTGAGGTGGACCTTAACTTTATTTGCCGTTAGCGCTAAGGGGCAAAGCGGATGATTTTTTATGTTGATGGTTTCTTGCTTTTTTTTCTTGCTTTTCAGGGAAAGGGGGGTGGTTACCTGTTTTATTGCAAGCACAATACTTTTATGTACACTGCATTTCACGCAATTTGTAAAACTGCTCCACACTGAACTTTTTTTCCAATTTTTCCAAAATTTCTATTTTTTCCAGAAAAAAATTGTTTTTTCTCAGGCTTCAACATTTCTGGAAATCTTACATCTCTATTCCCTACCCTTCCAAACCAATCCGCTCCTCCACTCCAACCCCTCCCGCAAGCAGAGTCCAGAGCTGGTCACAGATCACAGATCGCTCCACTCCGACAACAGGGGGAGACAGGAGGGGTGGAAAGAGAGGGTAACGTGGCAGAAGTGTCTACGATTATTTTTATTGTTTTCCTCGCCACCTAGTGTCACCTTGAGAGAGGGCGCAGGGTGGCCATCTCAATTGACATGAATTAATAAAATAAACAGAGCAGGGTCCTGGTTCAAAAAGAAGAGGGTGCGAATCCGAATTGCTGCAGGGTTTCACTTGATGACCACAAGTCTCCTCAACCAAACCCCACCTCTGCCATCTAAGCTCCCCCCAAGCCACGTCGGAAGGTCCCATTAAAGCTCCACAGTGGGGAGATAGTCCTTCCCAGAAAATGGAAGTCCATGAGGCTCCTCCACTGGGAAGGGAGACCCTGCTGCACCTCTTCATCCTTCATCACTGTAGCACGGACCACCATCTGAAGAAAGGAGTGGACCTAGGTCTTTCATACCTCTCATGCCGTCTCCTGAAAGTTGCTCTTGGCCCAGCTGACCAGTTTCCCCAGTGAGAAGATGGGGCAGTAAGTTTGCTCTGCTCCGTGGCGACACGTTTTCAGATAGGCATCGTCTTTGGTGTCAAGAACGTTGGTTCTGCATCAGAAAGGCAGGGAAGTGAGAAGTTCAGGAACCTGGTCATGCGAAAATGCAGTGTCCGTGAGCAACGTAGGCTCCCTTGTTGTCGTAACTGAGCACAGTATCACATCCCGTTATAACACCTACTCACAGGCACATGAGTCAATTACATCCTGTTGTTTTGGTTAAAAATCCATGGGTCTCCTTATACGCGGATCAACTTATCCGCAACTATATCCTGGAAATACGGGTACTTTAAAAAGAGTAATACTGTATAGATTTTTAGAAGCAGACCCTCGAATTTTCAGCCAGATCATTCCCAACAACTTTGGGTGGGGGTCCATAAAAGTGAGATAAACTCTAGAATGCCCACCCGCAGCATACAAATTCAAAATCAATTTCTAGAATAGATTTACCAAAGAAAAAAGAAAAAAGCAGATAGCTATACTGGCTGGGGAATTCTGGGAGTTGAACGCCACCCATCTTAAAGTTGGTGAGGTTGGGAAACACTGCACGAAACACTGAATTTCAGCGGTGCTTAAAAGTTTGTGAACCCTTTTAAATTATCAGCATTTCTGCCTAAATACGACCTAAAATGTCATCTGTTCTGCACACAAGTCCTACTAGCAGATGGAGAGGACCCAGTTAAACAAATGAGTCAAAAACATTATGCTTGTTCCTTTAGTGGTGGAGGAAAGTGGTCCAAAGCTACAGATTTGTGTGTGGCAAAAGTATACTGAAAATTCAAAAGCGTTTCCAAACTTTTTAGCCGCACTGAATTCTGGAGGGCCTCCAAGCCTTGGCTCTTAATTACCCTTCTACCGTATGTATGAACGTGGGGGACCATAAAGGGATTGATTTTAAATCGTAACGTTATTTAGAGAAGTTACTTGATTGTTATTAGAGATTTTGTTGGAGTTTTTAATCTCGTTAGAAAGCTTGTATCATCTCTAATCATCATGAACGTGGCACAGCTTACACTGATGTTTTAATCTTGCACATCTAAGCCGCCATCACTGAACGCAGTGGGTGACACGTTAGTTCCATAAAGGGCGACAACAGTAAGAACAGCAATTATGCCATTGCCAGATCTCCCTGTTTCTCCTGGAGTGTAGTCTTGGTCACGGGAACACAAAGCATCTGGAGTGTCCGGGTTCTGGGAGAGAAGGAAAGGACGGAGTCTTCTTCCCAAAACCCGAACCCAAGGCTGGAAGCCAACCGGCTTTTTTCCAGAAGAATCCTTCAACTGACCGAGATGCAAGGGAGAAGGCGGTCGAAGCATGGCGCCCTATGTGGCCTTCTTCCCATGGAGAACCATTAAAGGAACGGGGTTTGTTCAGCCCAGTGTTTCTCAAGCTTGGCCATTGTTAGATGGCTGGGCTTCAACTCCCAGAATTCCCAAGCCTGCATGCTTGCGGATGGGTGGAATTCTGGGAGTTAAACGCCCACGTCTTAAATCATGCTGGGTGGGGAATTCTAAGACTTGAAGTCCCGCATCTAAGAGTTGCTAAGGTTGAGAAACTCTTCACCAGAGTATCAGAATCTTCTTTACTGTATGCTCTGCACTGCTTTCACACTCACTTCTTTACTTCCACACACTCCTTACACACACGCCGCCCTTGTCCGTTTTAATCCCATCCTACCTCAGCGCAGGTATCTTGCCGTTCGTTTGGGGTGTTGATCAAATTGGCCATTACGAAAAGAACACTTTCGCCCTAAGATGGGGGAAAGAATTAGAAAAAGACTGTTTCGGAATTTTGCTAGACAAAGCAGAAGGAAGATGAGGCAGGAAGATGAAGGAAGGAGCGAAGGAAGGAAGAGCTCCAACGCCGTGGTGGAGGCAGCCGTGGTCTCCTGCCATACTTCCTCACCACCCCCGCTCCCAGAAGCACTGAATGAAGGGGTCCGGGAGGTCATCCAGCCCTCCCAGGGCAGTCCCGCAGCACCCCCGACGGATGCTTCCCTCCCCCGCCCCCCAGTTCTGTTTAAACCCCTCCAGCAAAGGAGAACCCCCAGCACCTGAGAAACATTTGTGGCGCTTCCCTCGCACCACCCTGGCCGCCATCTTGACTTTTCTGACCATGCCCGTGGATATCCCTGCGCCCCAGTGCCGCATTTCGGCATCCGTGGCTGGTGAAGGCAGGTCGCAAGGGAGAAGAGATGGCTCCGCCTATGCTGCTGTTCAACAGGTGCCCGCTAGAGGGCGGTGGAGACCACGAATGGCCCAGCTTTGCTTCCCGTCAGCCTGTCTCAACCTGAGCGACTCTGAGATGGGCGGACTTCGACTCCCAGAATTCCCCAGGCAGCATGCTGGAGAGCCCCCCACCCAATACAGTTTTGGAGGCCCTCAACAGCCCCCTAAGAAGAGTGCTGCGTTGTGTTGGTGTCACCCAGTGCACAAAGCGTTGGATGAGATACAGGTTCGAGTCCCGCATCAGGCGTGGAAACTCCCTGAGTGACTTTGGGCCACACACTTTCTCTCGGCCAGCCTACCTCACAGGGTTGTGATGGGGCTCCGAGAAAGCGAAGCGAAGGGAAGAAAATCCTCCTGGCTCCTTGAATTTCACAGACACCTCAGGGTGATTCTCTGGGTAATTACGCAGCCACAATTTACCATTGCCATTTGGAGTGAGGTTTTGATTTCCACGTCACCTCTGCAGACCTGGGATCTCTGAGTGGTCCCCCATCTAAGCACTAACCAGGATTGATCCTGACTGGTTTTCAGGTTCAGCCAAGATTGGCCAGCTGCAGAAAAAATATCCTAATTTGCAGCGAGGAGCCATTGTGTAAGGAGTAGAAACTACCTTTTAACAAAACGTCCTGCTAACAAGGCTTTCTGATACTTAACGGTTAACGTGGTTACGCTTGGAATTTGAACGTCTTTACAAAAAGGAAGGGGTCACACCAA
This sequence comes from Python bivittatus, assembly GCF_059951505.1. Classification (NCBI taxonomy): domain Eukaryota; kingdom Metazoa; phylum Chordata; class Lepidosauria; order Squamata; family Pythonidae; genus Python; species Python bivittatus. Next base: position 965,543 of record NW_028277123.1, read on the forward strand.
GGCGAGACCTGGGAATGAAAGATAATGAAACAAGTGTTGCCTTTTGTTAGTAAGAATGAGTGAATCAGGGAAGGAAGGAAAATAACAACACAAAGGACAGAGATTTAGTGGAGACAGGATGGTCCTGGGCCTTGGCAGTTATCTCAAGGAAATTATAAAATGTGAACAAGAAAAGGGGGTCTGGGGATCATAAAAGAAATAATGTATTGCTTTCGGCATCTCGGATAGGTGGTGAACTTGGATTTGCCCCCCCAGGAGAAAAACGAGGCAGGACCAACGCGACGCGTGAAGGGATGCATAAAAACCTTACTGAAATCTCTAATGGCGTGCTTCTTACAGCCTGCGAGTTGAGAAGCATCGGTCTTTGCAAAAGCTTGGAAAGAAACTTTGCCTTTCCAAATCCGAGAAGGATTATTTGTGCAGCTTTGATTCTCACAACTGGGGGCTCGTCCGGGATCCTGAAGCGGAGTTCGGTAAGTCCGGGGCTGCAAGCCCTCTCTTGGGGGGCGCCCTACTGATTTCAGGAGCCGAAGGGAAGCTGTAACTTTCGGATCCCGTTGCCCGTTAAAGGACCGGATTGGAAATGGTGGTTCGGGAGGGCAAGCTGACCAGGGTGAATTCCTGACCGGCATTTTTCCCACCAAAATCGGCCGAGACCTGAACATCGTGCACGAAACCAGGTAAGAAACGCAGGCATTCGCAAAGCATTACCTGGCAGGTCGGGTAGGACTGGTGCGTGTCTGAGACTTGAATGACGGAGCGGTGCGAGACGCATTACGGGACACGGGTCCCTGAACGGGAGAAGCGAGAGCAGACTCCCGATTTGCAAGTCCAGTTGTCCGCGAGGAGCCTGGCCAGAGACGGAGGAAGTGATTGGTTTGGTTAAACGTATGTGATTGAAAGTCTCAGTAAAGCCTTTAAATATCCAGTCGGGATGGGAAATAACACTAGCAAAAAGGGTCAGAAGGAACTACTAAGTGTGAGGCTCCAGAGATCCCTGGAGAAAGCCCGTTACGCAGGATGTTAAGTGGACGGGATGTCCCACCACTGAGAAAGTATACCCTGGATCTACAAAAAGAGAAAATGGTGAAATATTGTTATTTCGTGTGGCCCAAGAAACCGATCCAAGGGGATTTGGTTCATTGGCCGCAGTTTGGTACAACTGACTATTTTACACGTCAAGCACTAAAGGAATTTTGAAACAGAAACAGGGCGTCTGAACTAGAGAGATTTTATGCTAGAGTTTGGACCAAAAGTGAGGAAGAAAATTGCTTTAAACTGTTGGCAGAGGATCAAGGAGAAGAGACAGAGGGGGTGGTCCCAGTAAAGAAATGGACCCCCCGGACCATTTACCTCCACCTTACAATCCACATTGAAATCAAGGGAAACAAATTCCAGCCGTTCCCCAGGCACCAATCCTTCCACATCGCCAACCGTAACCCTGAGACCTCCTGGTGACTATTCTTGGGGATTAAAAGCCCTATTTGATGATCTGAAAGACAATGAATTACCAGAATACAACCAAACAAGGAGGAGGAGGAGTTTAGCCGAGTACAAGAAAAATGTTTCTTTTCAAGGAGGTGCCGAATGGCGAAGACGCTAATGGAGCTCCAGTAATAAGTTATGTGCAAGACCCCTTGAGCAGTTCAGAACTTCGAGCTTTTAAACTACAGATGAAACGTTTGGTAGAAGACTCCTTGGGGGTAGCCGAGCAATTTGACGTCTTCCTAGGACCTAGCATTTATTCCTGGAGAGAGATGATGGCAACTTGAACAACTCTATTCACTAGCGAAGAACGCCAGTTGATCAGAGGCACAGCCATCAGAGTTTGGGACAGAGAAAACCCTGCGGGACCAAACAATAACGCCCAAGGGGACCAGAATTTTCCTAACTGGCAAAATAATAATGACGCAGATCGAGAGAGTATGACAGCTGCGACCCATGATAGTCTCAGGAATAAAAAAGGTGGTACGCAAAAGTCAAAATTTAACTAGAGCCTTCAATTTAGAACAAGAAAAAGAGGAGGCACCAAGTGCCTTTTTACAACCTCTTAAGGACAACTTGAGAAAATATTCTGGCATGGACCCAGATACCGCGGAACATCAGGCGCTGTTGAAAGTGCATTTTGTAACTAGGGCATGGCCCGATATACAAAGAAAATGGCAAAAACTCGATGGATGGGCTGATCAGCCATTAAATGATCTATTACAAGAAGCCCCCAAAGTCTATGTCAACAGAGATACTGAAAAGATGAAACAAAAGAATAAAACGATGATAGGCACTGTAAATGAAGGAGTTAGAAGAAAGGCTTCCCCTGCGGATAAACCAGAGAACCGACCAGATGTAAGACCAGGCAGTGGCAGGGTGGGGCACAGGGGTGGAAGAGCATCACTTGGGCGGGACACAGGACGGGGATTTACTAGAACACCAGGAACTCCCTGGCCTGAAAGGGAGCGCTATGTGATGGAATGGAATTATGAAGGCCACATTCAGGGAGGCAAGCATCCTCTTTCGTCTCCAGAAGGGCGAGGAAGAGAGAAGAGGGTGAGGCTGGCACCTCCCTGAGGAATTAACTCTGTTTTCACAGCTACTGTGGGAACAGAGTTTCAGTCTGGGAAGATTCTTGATAGAGGTTGTAGCTAATAAACCTTGCTGAACAGAATTTGCATGGTCTCCTGAAGTTCCTCGGGCTAGGCCAGACATGCTACGGGTGTGGCCAGCCTGGATGCTTCTGGGAAGACTGTCCGCCAAAAGGACGAGAAACAGATAACGAACAACACGTGTTCTCCTTGATCGAATTAGAAGATTGGGGAGGTCAGGGGCACCTGATAAAAGGATCCCACTGGGAGCCCTCAATCAATTTAACAGTGGGATCCTTGGGAGAAGAGGTGGTATTTCTCGTGGATACAGGAGTGTCGAAATCCTCTCTTTCCTCTTTATCTCCGGGTACACAACTCTCCCCCCTTCATGGATCACTGCCTTGTTGTGGCGAAGGGGCTTGCGTAACTCAGTGAAGCCATGAGCTATACCGTGCAGGGCCACCCAAGACGGACAGGTCATGACAGAGAGTTCTGACAAAATGTGGTCCACTGCAGAAGGAAATGGCAACCCACTGCAGTATCCTTGCCAAGAAAACCCCATGCACAATGTTAAAAGGCTAAAAGATATGACGCCGGAAGATGAGCCCCTCAGGTCGGAAGGTGTCCAATATGCTACTGGGGAAGAGCGGAGGGCAATTCCAAGTAGCTCCAGAAAGAGTGAAGCGGCTGGGCCAAAGCCGAAAGGACGTTCAGCTGTGGATGTATCTGGAAGCAAAAAGAAGGTCCGATGCTGCAAAGAACAATATTGTATAGGTACCTGGAATGTAAGATCTATGAACCAAGGCAAGCTGGATGTGGTCAAACATGAGATGACAAGACTGAACATCGACATCTTGGGAATCAGCGAACTGAAATGGACGGGAATGGGTGAATTTAATTCGGGTGACCATTATATCTACTTCTGTGGGCAAGAAACCCTTAGAAGAAATGGAGTTGCACTCATAGTCAATAAGAGAGAGGGAAAGGCAGTAATGGGGTTCAACCTCAAAAACGACAGAATGATCTCAGTGCGTATCCAAGGCAAACCATTCAATATCACAGTCATCCACGTCTATGCCCCAACCACTGATGCTGAAGAAGCTGAGGTTGACCGCTTCTATGAAGACCTACAACATCTTCTAGAACTAGCACCAAAAAAAGATGTCCTTTTCATCATAGGGGATTGGAATGCCAAAGTAGGAAGTCAAGGAGTAATCGGAATAACAGGCAAGTTTGGCCTTGGACTACAAAATGAAGCAGGGCAAAGGCTAATAGAGTTCTGTCAAGAGAACAAGCTAGTCATAGCAAACACTCTTTTCCAACAACACAAGAGACGACTCTACACATGGACATCACCAGATGGTCAATACCGAAACCAGATTGATTACATACTTTGCAGCCAAAGATGGAGAAGCTCTATACAGACAGCAGAAACAAGACCAGGAGCTGACTGTGGCTCAGATCATGAGCTTCTTACTGCAAAATTTAGGCTTAAATTGAAGAATGTAGGGAAAACCACTAGACCACTCAGGTATGACTTAGATCATATTCCTTGTGAGTACACAGTGAAGGTGATGAATAGATTTAGAGGATTAGATTTGGTAGACAGAGTGCCTGAAGAACTATGGACGGAGGTCCGTAACATTGTACAGGAGGCAGCAACTAAAACCATCCCAAAGAAAAAGAAATGCAAGAAAGCAAAATGGCTGTCTGATGAGGCTTTACAAATAGCTGTGGAAAGAAGGAATGCGAAAAGCAAGGGTGAAAGGGAAAGATATAAGCAACTGAATGCAGATTTCCAGAGAATAGCAAGGAGAGATAAGAAAGCCTTCTTAAATTAACAATGCAAAGAAATTGAGGAAAACAATAGAATGGGGAAGACTAGAGATCTCTTCAAGAAAATTGGAGATATGAAAGGAACGTTTAGTGCAAAGATGGGCATGATAAAGGACAAAAAAGGCAGGGACCTAACAGAAGCAGAAGAGATTAAGAAGAGGTGGCAAGAATACACAGAAGAACTATACAAGAAAGATCTTAATGTCCCTGATGTCCACGCTGGTGTGATCGCTGACCTTGAGCCAGACATCCTAGAGAGTGAAGTCAAGTGGGCCCTAGGAAGCATTGCTAACAACAAAGCTAGTGGAGATGACAGTATTCCAGCTGAGTTATTTAAAATACTAAAAGACGATGGTGTTAAAGTGCTGCACTCAATATGCCAGCAAGTTTGGAAAGCACAACAGTGGCCACGGGATTGGAAAAGGTCAGTTTACGTTCCAATTCCAAAGAAGGGCAATGCCAAAGAATGCTCAAACTATCGCACAATTGCACTCATTTCACATGCTAGCAAGGTTATGCTCAAAATCCTACAAGCTAGGCTTCAGCAATACATGAACCGAGAACTACCGGATGTACAAGCTGGGTTTCGAAGAGGCAGAGGAACTAGAGATCAAATTGCCAACATTCGCTGGATCATGGAGAAAGCACGAGAGTTCCAGAAAAATATCTACTTCTGCTTCATTGACTATGCAAAAGCCTTCGATTGTGTGGATCACAACAAACTGTGGCAAATTCTTAAAGAGATGGGAGTACCAGACCACCTTACCTGTCTCCTGAGAAATCTGTATGCGGGCCAAGAAGCAACAGTTAGAACCAGTCACGGAACAACCGATTGGTTCAAAATAGGGAAAGGAGTAGGACAAGGCTGTATACTGTCACCCTGCTTATTTAACCTATATGCAGAGTACATCATGAGAAATGCCAGGCTGGAAGAATCACAAGCCGGAATTAAGATTGCAGGGAGAATCATCAACAACCTCAGATATGCAGACGATACCACCCTAATGGCAGAAAGTGAAGAAGAACTAAAGAGCCTCTTGATGAGGGTGAAAGAGGAGAGTGCGAAAGCTGGTTTGAAACTCAACATTAAAAAAACTAAGATCATGGCATCTGGACCCATCAATTCCTGGCAAATAGAAGGGGTAGAAATGGAAGCAGTAACAGACTTCATTTATTTGGGCTCCAAGATCACCGCAGATGGAGACTGCAGCCATGAAATTAAAAGACGCTTGCTCCTTGGGAGGAAAGCCATGGCAAGCCTAGATAGCATATTAAAAAGCAGAGACGTCACCTTGCCGACAAAGATCCGCATAGTCAAAGCTATGGTTTTTCCAGTAGTAATGTATGGCTAGGAGAAGAGGACGGCAGAGGATGAGATGGTTAGATAGCATCACTGAAGCAATGAGCATGAAACTGAGCAAACTCAGGGAGGCAGTGAAGGACAGGAAGGCCTGGCGCAATATGGTTCATGGGGTCACGAAGAGTCGGACACGACTTAACGACTAAACAACAACAACAACAATGTATGGCTGTGAGAGCTGGACCATAAAGAAGGCTGAGCGCCGAAGAATTGATGCCTTTGAACTGTGGTGCTGGAGAAGACTCTTGAGAGTCCCTTGGACGGCTAGGAGGTCAAACCAGTCAATCTTAAAGGAAATCAACCCTGATTGCTCATTGGAAGGATCGATAATGAAGCTCAAGGTCAGATACTTTGGTCACCTAATGTGAAGAGAGATCTCTTTGGAGAAGACCCTGATGCTTGGAAAGATTGAAGGCAAAAGGAGAAGAGGACGGCAGAGGATGAGATGGTTAGATATCATCACTGAAGCAATGAGCATGAAACTGAGCAAACTCAGGGAGGCAGTGAAGGACCGGAAGGCCTGGCGCAGTATGGTTCATGGGGTCACGGAGAGTCGGACACGACTTAACGACTAAACAACAATAACAACAACAACTGAACTCTCCAGAGAAAAGACCAGAGTCTCAGGGGTAAAGGGTGAAGTGTTTTATGTATCCCGAATGAAACCCACCACTTTGCAATTTGGAGAAGACCACATTGAATTCGAAATGTGACATCTTCCTGAAGCAGGGACCAATCTCTTGGGAAGAGACGCTAAGGCCCTTTTTGGAATAAAAATAGAAATTGAAAAATCACCCAAGACCCCGCCTGATGCCCAAGACATTCTCCTCCTTACTGAGGAAGATGGAATGGACATAGAGCCCATAGTCTGGGTCAAAGAAGGCAATGGGGGGGATTAAACATTCCACCCCTAAGGGTGAAATTAAAGCATGAAAGAGAAGTGGTAAAGCACAAACAAGATGGCATCACCACAGAGAGGAAAACGGGTTTCCAACCAGTAATTGATGGCTTTTTGAAGGATGGGTTATTGGAACCCTCCACGTCAAAATACAGTACTCCGACCCTGCCAGTGCGCAAACCAGACGGCACGTAGAGGATGGTGCAGGATCCTAGATTGTTGAATCCGATAGTCCAAGGCAGACACACTGTGGTTCCAAATCCCTACACCCTCCTGGGACGTATTGCACCAGCACATCAATGGTTTAGGGTCCTTGGTTTAACGGATGCATTTTTCTCCTGTCCGCTGGGCAAGGCTTCAAGGGATTTGTTTGCCTCTGAATGTAAGAACCCGTTTACAAGAAGAAAAAGGCAGAACCATTGGACTGTCCTTCCCCAAGGCTTCACAGAAGCCCCCAATCCATTTGGGCAAGTGCTGGAACAAGTCCTGGAAAACTTTACACCACAAGCAGGAACTTAATTATTTCTATATCTAGATGATGTGTTAATTTCAGGGGAAAAGAAAAAGCAAGTTAAGTGATCACCCAACAATTTATTGAACTTCCTGTGGCAACAGGGTTTAAGAGTATCAAAGTCTAAATTACAATATGTACAACAGGAAGTTTAATATCTGGGCCATTTGATTAGTGAAGGGAAATGACGGATCACTCCCTCCCGGATTGAGAGGACAGCGACCCAACCCCTTCCTAAGGATAAAAAAGAGCTAAGAAAATTCCTTGGACTCACCAGATATTGTCGTCTGTGGGTTGAAGATGATGACAGAAGATCCGAACCCTTGTATGCTCAATCGATAGACTCCGAGCCTTGGGAACTGACCTGGAGGGCTGGGGAAAAAACACTTTGAGGGACTTAAAAAGTCCTTGTCTACTGCCCCTGCTTTGAGCCTGCCAGATTCAGAATGACCTTCCATCGGTTTGTCAAGGTGGAGAATGGTGCAGCAGAGGGGTGTTGGCTCATAACTGGGCAGGGAGAGAGAAACCCGTTGCATTTTTGTCTAGAATTATGGGCCCTGTGACCAGGGGCTGGCCAGTGTGTGTTCAAGCTGCGCCTGCCTCTGAGCTGCTGGTCCAGGAAAGTAAAAAGTTAACCTTTGGGGTGCCTTGGCAGTAAGCACCCCTCATCAAGGAGGAACAATTTTAAATCAAAGGGAAGACAGATGGCTCACCGATCCCTGCATTCTGAAATATGAAGCTGTCTGAATAGAACAGCCTGATTTATTATTAACCATAGAACACAACATGAACCCAGCTGAATTTCTGAGTCCTGACCGGGATGGGGCTGAACCACATGAGGACGACTGCCTGGAATTCATAGATCTCCAAACGAAAATCCAACCTGATTTAAAAGATGCACAACGCAAAGAATATTTCCAGAGATGGGTCTTCTAGAGTGGTGGAAGGAGAGAGGTTGAACGGGGACGCCGTGATAGATGGAGACCAGAATGTGCTCCTGGAGGCGGGGAGGTCGCCTTTGGACTGGTCCGCCCAGACGTGCGAACTGTACGCTCTAAGACAAGCCTTGAGGCTGTTACAAAACAGGTCTGGAAATATCCATACCGATTCAAGGGGCGCGTACGGGATTTTGCACACGTTCGGGAAGATCTGGTTCGAAAGAGGGTTCAGACTTGGAAAAGCACCTGGGACACCCAATGGTGGGATAATTTGTTGGGGGTCCTGGTGGAAAAAGTTGGATGTTCCCTTTTATGTGCAGTAACTGGATTGTTATTCAAACCATGTTTGATTCCTTGCTTTATACGATTAATTGGTAAAGTGGTGGAAGGAATGCAACTAACAACAGAAAAAGCCCTTAGAGGGCAACAGCACGGAGTCCAGAAAATAATGGTCTTAAGGAAAGGAAAGCCAAAGCAAAGAGATAAAAGAATTAACCTAATGCTTAAATCTCTAGAAGAAAAGGAAAAAGAAATGAAAGAATTGACATTACATCGATTCCAGGAAACCTCCAGAGTGTTAAAAGGTAAAAATGTCTAAAATTTTAGAGGGGGGATTGTAAGGAATAGAAATTACCTTTTAACAAAACTTCCTGGTAATAAGGCTTTCTGACACTTAAGGGTTAAAGTGATGAGGCTTGGAATTTGAATGTGTGTACAAAAAAGGAAGGGGTCACACCAAGGAGAGACATGGGGATGAAAGGGAATGAAACAAACGTTGCCTTTTGTTGGTAAGAATGTGTGAATCAGGGAAGCAAGGAAGATAACAACACAAAGGACAGAGATTTAGTGGAGACAGGATGGTCCTGGGCCTTGACACTGATCTCAAGAGAAGTATAAACTGTGAACAAGAAAAAAAGGGGGCTGGGAATCATTGCAAAAAAGAGATAATGTATTTGTTTTAGGCTTGTCGGATAGGTAGTGAACTCAGATTTGCACACTTCAGGGCAAAAGTGAGGCAGGACCAACGCGAGGCGTGAAGGGATGTGTAAAAACCTTGTTGAAATCTCTAATGGGCCGCTTCTTGAAGCCTGTGTGCTGAGAAGCGTCAGCCTTTGCAAACGCTTGGAAATAAACTTTGCCTTTCCAAATCCAAGAAGAATTATTTCTGCAGCTTTACTTCTCACAGTTAGGGTTGATGACCACAGGTCCCCTCAACCCAACCCCACCTCTGCCATCTCAGCGCCCTCCAAGCCGCGTCTGAAGGTCCCATTAAAGCTCCACAGTGGGGAGATAGTCCTTCCCAGAAAATGGAAGTCCATGAGGCTCCTCCACTGGGAAGGGAGACCCTGCTGCACCTCTTCATCCTTCATCACTGTAGGAGGGACCACCACCTGAAGGAAGGAGCGGACCTAGTTCTTTCATACCTCTCATGCCATCTCCTGAAAGTTGCTCCCGGCCCAGCTGACCAGTTTCCCCAGTGAGAAGATGGGGCAGTAAGTTTGCTCTGCTCCGTGGCGACACGTTTTCAGATAGGCATCGTCTTTGGTGTCAAGAACGGTGGTTCTGCGTCAGAAAGGCAGGGAAGTGAGAGGTTCAGGAACCTCGTCAAGCAAAAATGCAGTGTCCGTGAGCAACGTAGGCTCCCTCGTTGTCGTAATTGAGCACAGTATCACATCCCGTTATAACACCTACTCACAGGCACATGAGTCTCTTACATCCTGCTGTTTTGGTTAAAAATCTAAGGATCTCCTTATATGCGGATCGACTTATCCGCCAGTATATACTGGAAATACGGGTACTTTAAAAACAGTATTAGTGTACCGTATTTTTCCGACTATAAGACGATACTTCTTTCTAAAATCCTTAAGCTCAAAATTGAAGGGCGTCTTATTCAAGGAAGTCAGCCAAAAAGAGAACGGGGCGGCAGCAAAACTGCCCGTACCTTGTCTCTGCGAACGGGCTTCCTCCAATCAGGAGCCTTATTTAACTGATGTCAGCTGATGCTGAACAAACCAATTGGAACGCATCCCATTGGAGGTGGAGAGCCCATAAAGATGTCAGAAAATAAAAATATAAATAAGAGAATGTCTTACTCTGCAAAATTTAACTGTATGTAGTCAGTTTTGCAAAACAGCATGGAAACAGAGCTGCAGAGAGACAGTCTGGACCTCTTCCCATTGAGTGTATCAGGTAAATGTTACCTAATTACTAAAAAAAAAATGTGCTCTGCTTTATCTTTAAAATATTGATTTCTTAATTTTGGGTTGGAAAAATGGGGGGCGTCTTGTACATGGGGGCATCTTATAGTCGTAAAAATACGGTATATACTTTTATAAGCAGACCCTCGAATTTTCAGCCAGATCACCAAAACAAAAGGCGCATTTTATGGTATTTTGGTTACCCTGATTTTGGAACCTGATTTTTGGGGTCCATTTTGGTACCTAAAATGCTTGGCTGAACTGTGAGTCTAGACGGTAAGTGAAAAGGAATTGCGTGCCGATTCTGCAACGGGTTTAGGATACCAGTCACACACGGTACACACAATACATCAAGAAAGGTCAAAGTTGCTAGCTGACACCATGCGGTGGAGATGTATGCACACCACCGCTGTGCCCCTGAGGATATTTAGCCATTTAAAGGACTATTCAAAATAGGTATTTAAAGGAGCATTACAAATAAGGTAGCTTGTGGCTGTGAAAGAAGCGGGATCCGTCCGGTTCCCATCCTGGTCATGTTTAAGAAGTCCTTGAAAGCTGGTCTGTTTCCGAGACCTTGGGTTAGGTGGGTGCTCTTCACGTACAGGACTTCAACTGTTAGTAAGAATGTTTATCCTGGGGCACGTTGTTCTTTTTTCACTTTTACACTGTTTTTATAATTTTAAAGTTGTATGCTGCCCAGAGTCTTAGGGAGTTGGGCGGCCTTCTAAATCTAACTAAAAAAAAGTTAAACCATGGCACACCCGAGAATTTCAGTCCTGGGTCAGCACACTCCACTCCCAGCAGCGCTGAAATGGAGCGTCCTGCAAAAGCTGAAATCCTTTTTCCTCTCCTTTCCTTATTCCCCTCTCTCACAACTCTCGGTCCACATATCGCTGAGCATCGTCCTCCTTTTTCTCCCAAGACTCTCCTCCAAGGCATTACCTCTCCTCTAATGGGCTGGAAACGACAAAAAGAAGCAAAGAAGAAAAAAAAGACTTACTTGGAAAAATTAATCCTGGGGAAGCGAATGGTGTTCTTCATGTAAACCGTGAAATTCTCAGCATTGGCCAGAAGAGCTGATCTTAAAAATAAATAAGGACATTGGTTAACTGAATTCTTTCGTCCTTGAGTAGGCCCAAGCTGTATTTTAGGTACGTCTGCCAAAAGGGCGAATCCGGTATGGATCTATCGTTTCCACGTGACAGTGGAATGAGGGACGCAGGGGTTCAAGCGGAGACCGGGGACCCCTTTCTTAGGGATCTTTCATTTGAGTTCCTGCCCTGGCAAAGGGGTTGACTCGATGACCTCGAGGGAGCCTCCCAATTCTGGGATTCAAATGCTCAGCTTCTATGGAATTTTTTTTTTTGTAAAAAATGCAGGGCAACCAACTTTGGGCTGTCTTTCTTCTCCACCGGACACAAAGCTAGTATTTCACATATCCCACTGATGTTGTTCCCGATGTTTCTACACAGCCCGGTCTTCATCCCTGTAGGAGCAAACAAGATGATGAGAAAAATGTCAGCCAGACGGTAATTTTGTGGCTCACTGCAATCATTTTCAGGTGAGTTTCGGAAGAGGGATACTCACAGGCATGACTGTGGATGGGTGGTGGTCAAAAAAGTCAAGATGGCAGTCACAACTAGACATGATGGACATAGAAAGTGGTAGGCTTTCAATCACACAATTATAACCTCCATTTTTATTTTTTTGACCTCCCCTTCAGATGCCACTATGTAATTGTGGATGCTATCATGAAAAGAGTAATTTAAAAATTATCCTGCACGGAATTTTTTGGCTGCGCTCATTCTTTTTGATGAAGGCACATTTCAAAGAAGAAAAAATTGCCAAGAACTTTGGTGGGGAGGTCCATAAAAGTAAAATAAACTCTAGAATGCCCACCCCCAGCATACAAATTCAAAATCAATTCCTTGAATATATAGGAATAGGAATAGAAAGAAAAAAGAAAAAAGCAGATACCTATACTGGCTGGGGAATTCTGGGAGTTGAACGCCACCCATCTTAAAGTTGGTGAGGTTGGGAAACACTGAACGAAACACTGAAATTCAGCGGTGCTTAAAAGTTTGTGAACCCTTTTAAATTATCTGCATTTATGCCTAAATACGACCGAAAATGTCATCTGTCCTCCACACAAGTCCTACTCCCAGATGATGCGAACCCAGTTAAACAAATAAGTCAAAAACATTATACTTGTTCCTTTATTTGTGCAGGAAAGTCGTCTACAGGTACATATTCGTGTGTGGCAAAAGTGTACTGAAAATTCAAAAGCGTTTGCAAACTTTTAAGCCTCACTGAATTCCAGAGGGTCTCCAAGTCTTGGCGGTTAATAACCCTTCTACCTTATAATATGAACGTGGGGGACCATAGAGTGATTGATTTTAAATTGTTACATTATTTAGAGTTGTTGCTCGATTTTATTAGAGATTTTGTTGGAGTTTTTAATCTCGTTAGAAAGCTTGTATCATCTCTAATCATCATCAATGTGGCACGGTTTACACTGATGTTTTAATCTTGCACATCTAAGCCGCCATGACTGAGTGCAGTAGGTCCCACATTAGTTCCATAAAGGGCAACAACATTAAGAACAGCAATTAGGCCATTGCCGGATCTCGCTGGTTCTCCTGGACTGGTCTTGGTCACGGGAACACAAAGCATCTGGAGTGTCCGGGTTCTGGGAGAGAAGGAAAGGACGGAGTCTTCTTCCCAAAACCCGAACTCAAGGCTGGAAGCCAACCGGCTTTCTTCCAGAAGCATCCTTCAACTGGCCGAAATGCAAGGGAGAAGGCCGTCGAAGCATGGCGCTCCACGTTCCCTTCTTCCCACGGAGAACCATTAAAGGAACGGGGTTTGTTCAGCCCAGTGTTTCTCAAGCGTGGCCACTGTAAGATGGGTGGGCTTCCACTCCCAGAATTCCCCAGCCTGCATGCTTGAAGATGGGTGGAATTCTGGGAGTTGAAGTTCTACGTCTTAAAGCATGCTGGGTGGGGAATTCTGGGAGTTGAAGTCCGACATCTTAGAGTCGCTAAGGTTGAGAAACTCTGCACCAGAGTATCAGAATCTTCTTTACTGTATGCTCTGCACTGCTTGCACACTCACTCCTTTAGTTACACACAATCCTTACACACACGCCGGCCTTGTCAATTTTAATCCTGTCCTACCTCAGAGCAGCTGTCTTGCCGCTGGTTGGGGCTGATGATCAGATTGGTCATTAGGAAACCAACACTTTCGCCCTAAGATGGGGGAAAGAATTAGAAAAATACTGTTGCAGAATTTTTCTAGACAAAGCAGAAGTAATATAAGGGAGGGAGGGAGGGAGGGAGGGAGGGAGGGAAGGAAGGAAGGAAGGAAGGAAGGAAGGAAGGAAGGAAGGAAGGAAGGAAGGAAGGAAGGAAGGAAGGAAGGAAGGAAGGAAGGAAGGAGATTATAGCTCTATTTAAACCATGGGCATAGTTTATCCCTCCACCCCTTTCCTTGAAATCCCAATATTCCCAAATCTGATGTCCAGTGTGGGAGGATGGGAGGATTTTAATAGGAATACAGTAGTTGGTTTTAATACATCCTGGCTAGTCATTGCTGATTCCATAAAAGTTAAGCAGCGTTGGATTTAGTGGGATGGGAGACCACCAGGGGATCCCAGGGTTGTAGGCTAGACTCAGAAGCTGACATTCCAGAAGAAGGTTACTGCAAACCAATTTTCTATCATGGCCAAGAAGTCCCCAGGAGTGGTCTTGAGGGCATCTCTGACATTTCATGAGAAGTCTGGAAATTGTTCTCCTCTGCCTGAACTATCAGAGGACCTCTGCCAGTCCAAAGGACACCACCCTTCCCCAAACCTGGGCCTTTTAAATGGATTGGGCCACTACCCCCCCATCTCCAGCATTGAGTTCCTGGCTGGGGATGATGGGCCCTGAAGCCCAAGCCTTCTAGGGCCTACCCGTTTCGGGAGGTTTGGAGGAGACAACGCAGAGGACGTGAACCCAGTTCTGAAAGCAAAAGGGTCGGACCACGGGAAGTCCGAACCCGGTACCTGCGGGGGCATGACGTAGTCCACCACGTCCCAGGTCCTCTTGCCCATCTCCGAGGCGCTGGTGAAGGCGACCCCCTTCGCCTTGGGGATCACCGAACTCTGATCGAGGGATCCTCTTCCTGGTACCCCTTCGTGGCCAGAAACACCCCCGTTTATGCAGCCAGGGGAAAGAGGTTAAGCGGTGAAAAAAGGGCACGGGGTCTGTGTGAATCGGAGCGGATTGAGTCAGGTTTTAAATTTCAGGAGTGCCTATGCTGGTGGGATTCAGGAACAGATTTATAAGTTCAGCCACAAGCTGGTGGCATCTCCTTTGGAAGTATTTAAATAGACCAGGGAAGGCGAAGCTTTTGGGCTCGGCGTGTCAAAAATTCAGAAAATGCCTATCTTGACTCTGCTGGAGTGTCACACCTTCCCCCGGAACAACAGAGAAACAATTCTTTCCATATTCACGCATTTTCATAAAATCTGGCGCTTTGTCTTATAGAAAGAGGCGTCAAATAATTACCAAAACGAAATACGAGTAAAACAAACTCAGTTTCTGTGGTAAACCAGGGAGATAGTTGTTGTCAGGGGTTGGTGAACGCTGGCACATCCCCCAAAACATGGTGGCGTGTCACCCTTGACACGCGTGTCGCAGGTTCGCCGTCACCGAAATAGAGGCTGGCCGGCCGGCCCTCTCTCGGGGATGTCGTGACAGTCTCTACCGGCCCTGGACCGGTGGTGGGACTGGACGACCTCCAGGGTCCCTCGCAAGCCTCCTCTTTCGTGGGTCTGCATCGGAGGACTTTCCTGATGCAAGAAATCAGTTCATTATGAACCTGGTGTATAGCGAATAGTGCAATGACAATAAACTTATTCTATTCTGTGCTATTTGTGAGACTAAAATCAGAAAAAACAAAAAACGCAAAAGTAAAGCGACTCTTAGATTTGAACTTCGGCCACCAAGTTCTCTTTCATACTTCGGAAATGCACCAGATCATAAAGTAATTTGGTGGAGAAAAGCCCAGCAAAAGAGAAAATTCTTCCTCTTAGATTGCAAAAGGGGCAAAAAAGGTGTTTTTCTGCCCAGATGTTTGAGGAGGATACCCGAGGAGGACGAGAGGAGTCAGCGGCCTCCGTCTCCATCGCTCTCGCTAGCGGCGGGATGGGACCGCGTGAGGGAAGACGGTTGCCGTGGCAACTGGCTAGGTTAGGCCTAGTTGAGCAGAAGAGGCCGGAAGCCTCGACCTTGGCTTGTTGATGAAGTAACTGGGTTGGGGACAAGAACCGGCTTGTGGAGAGGATATTTAGCCACAAAACCCCAGAGGGGAAACGGGCATTTAAAGGGAGTCCCCGGGTTAATAGTGCCCGGTTTACGGACCAGCCATAGAGAAGAACGGAGCCTATGGCAGCAAAATTCAAGTTAAATGCACAGTGGTTTGAATTAGGGTTAACCCTAACCCTAACCCCACCCTCTATCCCCGTGTTTCTCAACCTTGAGCGTTTTAAGATGGGTGGACTTCACGGCTGGCTGGGGAATTCTGGGAGTTGGACTCCACCCATCTTAAAATGCCCGAGGGTGAGAAACCCCGCTCTATCCAGTCCCCTGTGCTGCTGCTTTTCTCGTCTCGTTTCTCTCTTTCTCATTCTCACACAGAGTCTGCTTCACCAAGAAAAAGGGAAGGTAAAGCCCCCGTTTTGCACACAGAAGACACCCCGTGACAATCCCGGCATTTTCACGTAGGGTTGGAGGGTTGGGGGGCTTATGCAGGTGATCATCACTTATTATGCAGACCGGGATATATTTTTCCAGTCCAACCAGAGCTTTGTGAATGTTGTGCCACTGCCTATAGATCATGATAGATGATGATCACTGTCTGCCTGATGATGTTGAGGGAAGGCTCCATGAGTTTAAGGGACTGGACCGTGGGCTATGCAAACGTAGGGCATGATTGACAAGTTAGTCTTTGAAAAGCAAAACTCGGTCCTGTTCATAACAGATGTCTCCCTCTCTGCCCCGTGCCAATGCAACTTCCTGCCCAATGGTTGCTGCCTCGCCATAGCAACCCAGGGGCTCTCTGTTTGTCTGTCCCGGTTGCCATGGTTTCCTAACTGGCACAATCACGCTGAGCCAAGGTGGGAGCCAGACCAGGCCTGGAGGTTGGAGTGGACCCATCAAGGCTCTCCAGTTGCCATTTCCTCCCCTCCTTTCCTCCCCCTCCTTCCTTCTTTCCTGTCCTTCCTTCCTTCCTGTCTGTCCTTCCTTCCTTCCTTCTTTCCTGTCCTTCCTTCCTTCCTGTCTCCCTTTCTTCCTTCCTTCCTTCCTTCCTTCCTTCCTTCCTTCCTTCCTTCCTTCCTTCCTTCCTTCCTTCCTTCCTTACTTCCTATCCCCCTCCTTCCCTCCTTCCTTCATGTCTGTTCTTCCTTCTTCCTTGTACTTCCTTCCACTCTTCCTCCTCCTCCTTTCCTTCATGTCTCTGTCCCTCTCTCCCTCCTCTCCTTCCTTCCTGACCTTCCTTCCTTTCTCTCCCCTCCCTCCCTTTCCTTCCTTTCCTTCTTTCCTTCCTTTTTTCTTCCTCCCTCCCTCCTGTCTTTCCTCTCCTCTCCTTTCCTTTCTAACCGTAACCCTGTCCTGTCCTGACCTAACACTAACCGTAACCCTAACATTAACACGAACACGAAGACTAACCCTGTCCTGTCCTGTCCTGTCCTGTCTTTCTCTCCCTCTCCCCCTCTTCCTTCTCCCGTCCCCCTCCCTCCCTCTCCCAAGGCAGGGAGAGCCTCTACGTCTCCTCTGTTCCTCCTTCCGTAAGTATCCTTTGGAAATGAAAGGGCGACCCCCCCCAAGAAAACGAGCTGGGCAGGGGAAAGAGACGGGGCAACAGGGAGTCGGCCCCTGAAGGCCGGGCCCGGTTCAAGGACCGGGGTCTAGGAGCCAGGGGCTTATGGCGTTTGTTATAACCGCTTTGATCTAAGAAAGGAAGAGGAAAAGGGGCAGCGAATAATAGATGCAGAGATAGTACGTGGATATATTTGTGCGTGTGTGTAGACACACTATATCTGTAATAGACGCACACTATAGTTTGCTTGCTCTCTCTACACCAGTGTTTCTCAACCTCTAACTTTAGGGTGGGCGGACTTCAACTCCCCAAATTTCCCCATCTCAATGCTGGCTGGGGAATTCTGGGAGTTGACGTCCACCCATCTTAAAGTTGCCAAGGCTGAGAAACAATGGCCTAGGCCATAAATGTGATTGGTCTGGTTTTGGCTTAGTAGGTGCCGTGAGCTGTAAACTCCAGCCAATAAACTCCAGACAAACGTAGCTGAGGATAATGCACAAACCCAGGTGTGGTTGACCAAGTTGTCTACTCGGCTCCATTTTGTGCCTTGCAATCGTAGGTCCCTCGTGCACACCCCAAAGACCTTTCACGGTGACCTCACAGTGCGAATAATGCACATTTGTGTCCTTTTTGCCATGTCACGGCCCACATGAGGTCACTAGTGAGGTGGCTGTATTATGAACATCCCTCAGCCTATTATTTCCTCCTGCTGCTTTAGTTCTGTTTTTATAGTTTTTCATGTTTTTCATAATTATTACATCTTGGCTTTATGTAATAACGGTGCGCCGCCCAGAGTCACTTTTTGTAAGATGGGCGGCCGTAGAAATTTGATTAATAAATACAGAAATAAATCCCTCCCCCCCACGCCTTTAGAGCTCATGGAAATCTTCAACAGGAAAGGTTTTCGTTGGCTATCTTGAGTTCCCCCCCTTCAAAAAAAATAAAACTCTGAGTCCAGGTATTTTTGCCCCAGATGGCATCCTTCCTGCCTCTACGTTCGGGGTTCTCCACCATTTTCATCTGCCCTGGAAAGCCCTTCTGACTTGATACCAAGACAGGCGTTTCCCTCCGTAGGTTGCCGAGCCGCTCAACGGCGGGTCGTTGCAATCCTGGCGTAAAAGCCAGGGAGGTTTGAAGGTTTCTGTTAGTTCTGCAGCACTACGATAGGAGCCCGGGGATCGGAGTCTGTTCTGACGGAGCCTCTGCGTTGCAGGTGCCGGTCGAGCGGCTGGAGATTGTTGTGGGCAGCGGTTTGTCTGAATGCCTTCTCTCCGGGGAAGACCTGGGGTTTCGGGGTCGCACTGCTGTGCTTTGCCAAGAGTGCGAAAAGGTAAGCCCCCTTTTCCTCTGGCTTGAGCTGCGATCCCGGGAAGCCGAGCCTTTACGTGGCTCTTTCGTGCTTTTGAAACCTCTTTTGGAGTTTTTTGCCGTCAAAGCCACCCACTTCTCCAGCTCCTGGAATTCCTCTTTCCTCCCAACCTCGAACGTTGTGGGTTTCTGTGTCCAGCTCCACACTTCTGATGTTGGCTTTGCCAGCCCGGAAGCATCTTTTGGCCACCCCAGATTTGCCCATTGCATATCTCCCAGCTGCTTTGGGAAAACTTTGATGGATTGATTAAGTGCCATCCAGTCGTTTTCGACTCTTAGCCACCACATAGATAGACTTTTCTGCATGACAATCTATCCCTAAGCTGTTCTTTCTCTCCTTTCAGCTAGCGAAAGTTGGCATTCTTTTCTTGGCACAACTTAGCTGACCTGGAAAAAGCAAAGCAGAATCTCACCCGGTTAACTCTCCGATGGGAGATGGCGAGGAAACCCCAAGGTGGTAGCCCGGATTGGAGAGTCGAGAAGACCTCCAAGAAGAAGGCAGGGGGCAAACCGTGGACGTCCCATACAATCCCAAGCTTGACCGAAGGCCTGGTTCTCTTAGAGAGACGCAAAGAGCAAGCAAAGTGAGAGAGCTGTATCTTGGATCCATAGCCATCCAAGCTTCTGCCTGCAGGGAGCTGTGTTTCAATCGACTTTTCTCCTTTTGATTTCAGAGTCTTGCAGACAGCAGTGAAGGAACAGATGCTCGTGGCGGGTCTACAGGAGCATCCCCTTGAGTCTTGGATTAATAAAACGTGAAGCTTGCTTTCACTTCACATAGCTGTTGATCTTTGAACACGCGGATGGCTCAGGCTTTGCTTATCCGTCTTGGTGTGGTTACACTTTTTTTAAGATCTCTGTTTTCTCAGCCAACCCTCCCCGTCCACTTTGTGCAGTAACAGCAGAACCCTTCATGGTGAAAGGCCTGGGGAAACGTTTTCGTGCTCTCCAATTATCGAGAGAGTTGCCGACCCAAATGGCCAGCTCCGTACCTTTTTTCTGAGAATTTTTGCAGCTTCATTTCAGTAGAGAAGGAATGAGAGAGAGAGAGAGAGAGAGAGAGAGAGAGAGAGAGAGAGAGAGAGAATGAGAAAGGTTTTCATTTGTGGGATTCAAAGCCAGGGGACAAAAATCATCAAATTGATCAGATTGTCGGGGCCCCTTCTCTTATGTATTTATTTATTTACAATTTTTATAATTTTTTAATTTTTAATTTATTAAATTCCTCCCATTCCATCTCCCCCCAATGGGGGACTTTGGGCGGTTTACACAAAACATTAAAACCATAAATACCGATAAATACATAACATTTAAAAATTTATAAAGATTACTAAAAAAGAGGAAGAGAATCCAAGAAGATGAAATTGCTCGCTTAACACAAATAACCAAAGAAATTGTGAATATGTAGAGGGACAGAAAGGAGAATAAGGGGAAATTGATCCTATTGCCAACTTTCACGTAACATTTTTAATCATAATTTTGTCAGTTATTTACTTATATGGCTGCCCCTTTTGTGACACACAACTCTGTGTGGCTAACAACAGTAATAAAAACAATACAAGAAAAGTCAGGTGTCTATTCCAACAATTGCACCCATTCATCCATGCCAGGGTTCTTCAACCTTGACGACTTTAAGATTGTGTGGACTTCAACTCCCAGAATTGCCCAGCCAGCATGGGGAGTTGAAGCCCACACATCTTAAAGCACATTCGCTGGGAATTCTGGGAGTTGGTCCACCCACCTTAAAGTCGTCAAGGTTGAGAAACGCTGTTCTAGGGAGAATATCATAATATATGATCACACCAGCAACGTTTTAGCCCAGTTGTTCTGCAAAGTCAGCCTCTCGGAGACGTTTAGGGTTAAGTATGACACAGGGACCCCCAAAACTGGGTTTGAATAAACCAGGGTTAACGCTGCATGGGAACGTGAACACTCAAGAAACTGGCCAACTGTATCCCAGCCTAGCAGGTCAGGGGAGCACAGCTTCGGTCGATGGCAGCTGCGTTTGCACCTCGCCAGCCAGCAGAATGCAGCCGAACCGGGGAGGGCAGCGGGGCCGCGCAGGACAGGCTGGACTGGGGGAGAAAGACTGGGGGGCAGGCGGCATGTTGGGGCTGCAGAGATCAGATCAGGTAGATGGTGGGCGAGAGTGGTAGCCTCCTGCGGCTCCCGCGGCCCTCAGTCCATCGTCCGCATCGTGGCGGTTCAGACGTGCAGCTCAGCGCGGGACCCAGAAGAGCACTGAAATATTGATAGTAAATCCTTTAAACTAAAGGAGAATTTAGCAGAGGAGCTTGCATGTCCGTAACCTTCGGCACTTGAACAGACGAAGCTATTACACTGGTACCTCGGGATACGAACGCCTCTACTAACGAACTTTTCGGGTTACGACCACCTCCGGCCGCAAAAATTTACCTCGCTGTGCGAACTCCGCCTCGGGGTACGGTCATTTTTCCGCCCTGACACAAGGTCCGCGCCCATTTTTACGCCCCTGACGTATGGTCCGCGAATGCCAGAACGGATTAACGGTAAATACATTGAACCTTATGGGAAAATTTGCTTTGGGGTGCGACCAAATTCGGGCGGAGGGCGGAACGGATTAACCGTATTTGCATTGAATCTTATGGGGATATTTTCCTCGGGGTGCGACCAACTCGTGATACGCCCAGAGTCACGGAACGGATTAAGTTCGTATCCCGGGGTACCACTGTATATCTACTCAAACTTTCCAACAGGGTGCAAGTAATAACAACAGTGTATTTGTAATTCCAAAGTTAAAGAGGAATAACTTTCAAATGTGGGGTGCAAGGATAAGAGTTTCCCTTCAAATACAGGACTGTTTAGACATCATAGATGAGGATCTGCCTGGAAGCCAATGAGAGCAGAAGGGGTATAAAATGAAAGAAGCCAATGTCTGAATGATATTATACGCCTGTACAGAAGAGCTTGAAAGTCCACTAGGGACTAACTATAGAACAGCTCAAGGTTTATATAATGCTCTTCAGGGTGTGCGAAACAGCACCACAAATCTCTCTCTGGGTCAGTCAGAAGTAAAGTTTTACTGGAAGCGTCTGCAAAGGCTGGTGGGCTTCGTTGCCAATAGGAAGCCACACCCACATACACCCTCCGGCCGAATTATATACATTCCCGATCGCAAGTCCCTCCCCTCTTCCCCATTGGCTAAGGTAATCAGGGTGTACAGTCTTTCCGGCCGCTCTATGATTTCTTCCTGGTCCCTCCCACCTCATCCATTGCAAGTCTATGGTAATTTGCTCAAGGTTTCAGCTAATGGCATTATACTGATAAAGACTGCCCCAGGTTAAATTAGCTTTTATTTAGATTGTCCCACACGAGGAGACAACTTCCTCTCCATCTGCCAGTATTTGATAACCATAACACTTAACACTACTTCCTTCTCTCTCACACAGCTGCACTCTTAGCATGCTCAAGCTACTATTTCTTTGCCAATAATAACATATTTTATCCATTTCTCACAAGGGGAAACATTCCATTAGATCAAGTAAGAATGTGATAATTTTGAAAGAAAGATTGCATAGTATGAGGATGAAAGAAGGAACTAGTCTTGATGAGCACTGAGAGGAAACGTTAAAGCTACTTTCAGAGCTTCAGTCTGCAGGAGCAGAGAGATCTGGCTCTGAGTTTCACACCTGTATGTTCCTTAGTCTGCCCCAATCCTTTGCAACCCAAAAGGCTGTGCTTGAGTCTATGGCAAAAGTGGATTTAGATGATACCATTGCTCACTTGAGAGACTCTGGCCTGAAAAGGGTAATGGATAACACGCCTGGAGAGATGTCAGTGTTAAGAACAAGACCTGATCTGGAGGAAAGGACATGTTATGTGTGCCCGAAGACTGGGCTTATTGCTAAGTATTGTAGATTAAAGGAGTTAACTATAATCTTATAATAAATGAGGGGAGGCCTATATGTCAAACTAGGCAAGATGTCTGTGATCATAAAACTTGTCTTTATTCATGGCATGTGAAGCTAGCCCACAAGAACATGCAAAGGATTGAAAAATGATTGACAGAAAGCGGAGTTAATGCTGTTAAATGTGATTTGTTAAATGTGAAGCAAAAGAAAGGTGCGGAATCTGTATAAAAGCAATGGGAATGGCTCCTAGTTATTCAGGACAATCCAAAGTACAAGATAAGGATTTCTTGGAAGAGGTTTATTCAGATATAGTGGGTCCTATGCCATCATCTGCTGGCAAGAACAGGTATTTTCTTACTTTTACTGAATTTAAGAGTAGATATCGTTATGTACAGTATACTTAAAAACAAGGAAGAGACCCTTGAAAGGTTTAAGTGCTATGTAGCCGCAATTAAGAATCGATTTGGGAAGGCACCCTTAACGCTACGTCCTGATGGAGGTGGAGAATATTGTCAGGCAGAGTTTAGGAGGTTTGTGGAACAGGAGGGCACAGAACACGAAGGAACCAGACCTTCTTCTCCACCACAGAAGGGATGTTCGGAGCAGTTGAATCGGACGTTGCAGGAGATGTCGAGATCTACATTGATGCAAGCTGGACTCCCTGACTCTTTGTGGGCTGAAGCGGTCGTTACCGCAGCTTATTTGCAGAACAGAATTCCTAGTCAAGTGACAGGTGAAACCCCTTTTGAACTATGGTTTGGAAAGAAAGCAAGTTTAAAGCACATAAAAGCTTTTGGTGCTAAAGCATATTCTTATGTTCCAAAAGAAGAAAGGGGGAAGCTTGATCCACGAGCTGAAATTCGAATTATGGTTGGATATGCCTCTGAGAGGAAGGAGTATAGAGTCCTTGATCCTAAACCTCTTGAACTTAAATGTTGCAATGTTGGATATGTGGATGAGAGAACTAGAATGCAAAAGACCCTTGAGGCTATGCTAACACCTGATTGACAGGGCATAGATACCGTTCCACAAGAATTGGTCACCGGGTTACCTATAGAGATCATGGATCAATCAGTAGGTCCATCTTTGGGAGATGTTGTTATAACAGAAGGGGAAGGAAGAATTAAACTGTGTGAAACAGGAACAGAACAAACAACTAATGTAAGACGATCAGAGTGAAGTAATAAAGGTAAACCTCTGGAAAGATGTGGATTTTGTGAAAATTTGCAAGATCCAGTAGATTGGGAAGAAATTAGTAATTTGACTTATCTTAGAAAGAGAAAAATGGATAGAAGCTATGGAGGAGGAATCTCAGTCTTTACTACAATATCATGTTTGGACTCTTACTGAATTACCTCCTAACAGACAGGCTATTGGAAATAAATGGGTATATATAATCAAATATCATTCAGATGGAAGTATAGATAAATATAAGGCACGTTTGGTTGCGAAAGGTTTTTCCAAGAGATATGGAGTTGACCATTTGGATACATTTGCACCAGTGGTCCATGATACAACATTTAGGACATTTCTTCATGTTGCTTGTTCAAGAAATATGTTTGTAGAACATCTAGATGTTAAAACAGCTTTTCTTAATGGAGATCTTTTAGAAGAAATGTATATGGTACAGCCTGAAGGATTTCAAAAATTGGACAAGAAAATCTTGTTTGTTTAAGCCCATATATACTCATATTAAGTTTACAATCAGCCAAAAGTTGGTATGATAAATTAACAAACCTTTTATATCATCAAGGATTTCAGCAAGGAAAGGCTGATCCCTGCTTCTATATGAGACTTAAGAATGAACAATATCAATATATCCTGACCTATGTAGATGATTTGTTAATATATTGTCAACACAAGGAGGATATTAATGAAATTGCTAATAAATTAAAGGCGGAAATAGAAATTAAAGAGCTTGGAGAAGTAAAATTTTATTTAGGAATGGAAATTGAAAAACATAATGATGGAAGTTTTCTCTTAAGTCAAAAGCAAAAGATCATGGACTTTATAGAATTTGTTAGCATGAAAACTTGTAAACCTGTAAGTAGTCCATTGGAATTAACTGATTTAAAATTGAAAGACAGTTATTTACAAATCATGGTAAGTACGAAGAAGCTATACGTAAACCTCTTTATTTGAGTAAAACCACGAGATCTGATATTGCAGCAGCCGTTAGTATTTTAAGTAGAAAAGTGAGTTCACCAAGCGATCGTGATTGGAATGCGATAAAGAGAGTGGCGAGATACTTGAAAGGAACTGAGGACTTAAGATTGAAGAAATCATCTTGTGAAAATCCTGGATTAGTTGCATGCATGGATGCTAGCTGGGGAGAAGAGTCCATGGAATATAAGTTGACTAGTGGATATCTGTTTTATTTTGGAAATAATCTTGTTGACTGGACTAGTAGGAAACAGACTGTCGTGGCTCAACCCTCAGCGGAAGCAGGATGGAGATCAGCAGCGAATGCGTGCAACGAATTGGAATGGATTCTCCACTTATTCAAGGACTTTGATATTAATGAACTACACCAGTTGTGATGTTTGACGACATCAAGCCTGTATTCCTAAATGTAAAGAAGAAAGTATTAAGGCGAGAAGTAGAGCGATTGGATTAAGGTGTCGATTTGTAAAGGATTTATTCCCGAGGGGACTAATAGATATTGTATATTGTCGTACTGATGAAATGGTCGCTGACATTTCAACCAAGCCAAGGAGAAGAGAAAAGTTTATACATTTTGAAGAAATGCTGAATATGTTTAATTGTAGTTAACAATCATTATGCTGATAAGATCTTGAGAAGGGGTATTGGATATTTGCAAGATCTACAGCTTTAATAGAGTTAATTATAGAGTTAACAAGAGATTAACAAGAGAATTCTTCTCACTTGTTCTGCTTTTCTGCTTTTTCCTTTTAGGCTCATTGCTTAATTCCCCGCTGTCTTGCTATATTTGTATTGTATTATCTATTCGTTGATTCTTTTATGTATAGTTGAAGATACGTTTTATGCCTAATTTTTCTCTTTTGTATCTTTTGATATAGATGTAAAGCTTGATATTTATATTTCATGTCTTCTGTTAATCTTACCACCCAACAGTAACAACAGTAATAATAGCAACTATGCCATTGCCGGATCTCCCTGGTTCTCCTGGCGTGCAGTCTTGGACACGGGAACACAAAGCATCTGGAGTGTCCGGGTTCTGGGAGAGAAGGAAAGGACGGAGTCTTCTTCCCAAAACCCGAACTCAAGGCTGGAAGCCAACCGGCTTTCTTCCAGAAGAAACCTTCAACTGACCAAGATGCAAGGGAGAAGGCGGTCGAAGCATGGCGCCCCATGTGGACTTCTCCCATGAAGAACCATTAAAGGAACGGGGTTTGTTCAGCCCAGTGTTTCTCAAGCTTGGCCACTTTAAGATGGTTGGACTTCAACTCCCAGAATTCCCCAGCCTGCATGCTTTAAGATGGGTGGAATTCTGGGAGTTAAACACCCACATCTTAAGGTATGCTGGGTGGGGAATTCTGGGAGTCCCACAGATTAGAGTTACAAAGGTTCAGAAACTCTGCACCAGAGTATCAGAATCTTCTTTACTGTATGCTCTGCACTGCTTGCACACTCAATCCTTGTACTTGCACACACTCCCTACACACATGCCGCCCTTGTCAATTTTAATCCTGTCCTACCTCAGCGCAGGTATCTTGCTGCTGGTTGGGGGTGATGATCAGATTGGTCTGTACGTTAATAAGACTTTCGCCCTAAGACGGGGGAAAGTATTAGAAAAAGACTGATTCAGAATTTTCCTAGAAAAAGTGGGAGGAATATAAAGGAAGGAGGACAGGAGGGAAGGGAAGGAAAGGAGATTATAGCTCTATTTAAACCATGGGCATAGTTTATGCCTCCACCCCTTTCTTTGAAATCACAATATTCCCAAAGCTGATGTCCGATGTGGGAGGGTGGGGGGATTTGAATAGGTATATAGCAGTTGGTTTTAATACATCCTGGCTAGTCATTGCTGATTCCATAAAAGCTAAGCAGGGCTGGATTTAGCTGGATGTGAGACCAACAGGGTATCCCAGGGTTGTAGGCTAGACTCAGAAGCTGACATTCCAGAAGAAGGTTACTGCAAACCAATTTTCTATCGTGGCCAAGAAGTCCCCGGGAGTGGTCTTGAGGGCGTCTGTGAGATTTCATGAGAAGTCTGGAAATTGTTCTCCTCTACCTGAACTATCAGAGAAGCTCTGCCAGTCCAAAGGACATCACCCTTCCCCAAACCTGGGCCTTTTAAATGGATTGGGTCACTACCCCCCATCTCCAGCATTGAGTTCCAGGCTGGGGATGATGGGCCCTGAAGCCTAAGTCTTCTAGGGCCTACCCGTTTGGGGAGGTTTGGAGGGGAGAACGCAGAGGAGGTGAACCGGGTTCTGGAAGCAAAAGGTTCGGACCACGGAAGTCAGCCCGGTACCTGTGGGGCATGACGTAGTCCACCACGTCCTAGATCCTCTTGGCCATCTCCGAGGTGCCGGGGAAGGCGACCCCCTTCAACCTGGTGATCCCCGAACTCTGGATCGAGGGATACACTTCCTGGTACCCCTTCTTAACGAGAAAGACCCACTTGTTTATGCAGTCAGAGGAAAGAGTTTAAGCAGTTAAAAAAAGGTATGGGGTGTGTGTGAATCGGGGCGGAATTCTGGGAGTTGAAGTCCACATGTCTTGATTGAATCCACTCAAAATAGAGTTCAAAATTAGTTCTTTTATTCTTGTGTTATTTGGACAGAAAGCAAAGCAAGCATTTAATCAGTGTTTAATCAAAGTTGATTAATACATACAATTTCTTTAGTTTCCTGTAATATATATTACACTAAAATATATGCCCACCAAGGCTAGCAATAAATGTAAGTGCCCGACAAGGCTAACAACAGTGTATCAATAATCAATTGCCCACCAAGGCAAGCAATAAATGTAAGTGCGCGACTAGGCTAACAACAGTGTATCAATAATCAATTGCCCACCAAGGCAAGCAATAAATGTAAGTGCGCGACTAGGCTAAAAACAGTGTATCAATAATCAATTGCCCACCAAGGCAAGCAATAAATGTAAGTGCGCGACTAGGCTAACAACAGTGTATCAATAATCAATTGCCCACCAAGGCAAGCAATAAATGTAAGTGCGCGACTAGGCTAACAACAGTGTATCAATAATCAATTGCCCACCAAGGCAAGCAATAAATGTAAGTGCGCGACTAGGCTAACAACATTGTATCAATAATCAATTGCCCACCAAGGCAAGCAATAAATGTAAGTGCGCGACTAGGCTAACAACAGTGTATCAATAATCAATTGCCCACCAAGGCAAGCAATAAATGTAAGTGCGCGACTAGGCTAACAACAGTGTATCAATAATCAATTGCCCACCAAGGCAAGCAATAAATGTAAGTGCGCGACTAGGCTAACAACAGTGTATCAATAATCAATTGCCCACCAAGGCAAGCAATAAATGTAAGTGCGCGACTAGGCTAACAACAGTGTATCAATAATCAATTGCCCACCAAGGCAAGCAATAAATGTAAGTGCGCGACTAGGCTAACAACAGTGTATCAATAATCAATTGCCCACCAAGGCAAGCAATAAATGTAAGTGCGCGACTAGGCTAACAACAGTGTATCAATAATCAATTGCCCACCAAGGCAAGCAATAAATGTAAGTGCGCGACTAGGCTAACAACAGTGTATCCATAATCAATTGCCCAACAA